>NW_022103958.1:2094923-2117701 GCF_000313985.2 Echinops telfairi | reverse complement strand
TCAATATTATCATGTGGTTCTTATAATTTTTCATGTCAATGTGGCAAATAATACTAATGGTCTTTAGTATGTTGAACCATTCCTGCATCCCTGGTATGAATCCCATTCAGTCATGGTGAACTATTTCTTTTATATACTTTTGTATTCTATTGGCCAGTATTTTGTTAAGGATTTTTGCATCGATGTTCATTAGGGATATCGGTCTGTAATGTTGAATTCTTGTGGGATCCTTTCCTGGTTTAGGTATCAGAGTTATACTAACTTTATAGAAAAAGTTTGGAAGCTATCTGTCTTTTTCTATGTTCTGAAAGAATTTGTGTAGGATTGGTGTCAGTTCTTCCCTGAATGCTTGGTAGAATTCCTTTGTGAAACTATCTGGGTTGGGGATTTTTTTGTTGGTAATCCCTTGAAAACCTTGTTTGTTTCTTCTATTGATTCCTATGGATCTGTTGAGATTCTTGATATCCATCTAGGATAGTCTAGAGAGAGATTGATTTTCCAAGTATTTGTCCATGTCTTCCAAGATATTGAATTCATTGGAGTACAAGTCTTCCTAGTACCATGTAATTATCCTTTTTATTTCATTAGGGTCCATTGCAATGTCCCCTGTTTCATCCCTCATCCTTGCTATTGAAATTGGTTCCTTCCTTTCTTTAATTAGGTTTGCCAGTGGTCTGCCGATTCTGTGAATCCTTTCAAAGAGCCAACTTTTAGCTGCATTAATTTTTAGCATGGTTTTCTTATTTTCCCCCTCACGAATCTCAGCCCTCGTTTTTATTATTTCTTTTCTTTTGCTATTAGTAGGATTATCCTGTTGACTCTGCTTTAATTGCTGTAAGTTTTGTATCAGCATAGCAATCATAAGTACTTTTCTTTTTTCATGTGTGTATGTCTTGCTATCACACTTCCTCTGATAACTGCCTTTGCTGTGTCTCAAAGGTTTGGGTTCATTGTACTCTCATTATCATTGGTTTCTGGAAACTTCCTAATTTCGTCTCTTTTGCAATAGATGTATCCATCCTCCAATTGTTTACCCTTGTTTTCTTTATTGTCCTTTTGTTGATTTCCAGGCTTTTGGCATAGTGGTTGAAGAGAGAAGTCTGTATGATCTGTAAGTGCTTGAATTTACACAGATTTGACTTGTGTCCCAGCATGTGGTCTATCTTCAAGTGCGTGCCATGCGGGCTTCAAAATAAATTTGTTTGTTTTTTTATTTGGGTGGAGAGCTCTGAAAATATCTATCAGGTTAATTGTAATGTTTAGATCTGTAGCCTCCTTGTTAAACTTTTTTTCCCTGTGGTCTATCTTTCTCAGAGAGTGATGTATTAAATTCATCTACTATAATTGTTGAGCCTGTGATTTCTTTTTACATCTTTTGGAGTGTTTGACAAATTTTGCAGGCTTCTCATTAGGTGCGTATATACTCATTATGCTCACTGGTTCTTGGTCTATTGTTTCCTTGAGCATCATAGAGTGACCCTCCTTATCTCTTCTTATGGCTTGCAATCTTGAGATTGATTTTGTCTGAGATTAGGATTGCAACCCCTACATAGCATCGTCATAATTAACTTGTCCTCAAGGCTGCCAAATGTCCCAGTCACCATTTTTTAAAATTCTACTTGTTAAAATGGAGGGGTGACAAAAAGTTAGAAGGAGCTCAAGGAGATGGCTCAACACAGTGACTACAACAATGAGTGGAGGCATAGGAACAATTGTGAGGATGCGCAGGATGGGGCAGTGTTTTGCTTCATGGCATACAGGCTTGCTATGGATCAGAACTGACTCGATGGCACCTAACAACAACAGTGTTTTTAAAAAAGATGTTGTCAGGGCTCTTAACCAAGAGTTCTTTCCATTTTACTTGAGATTAGGGTCTTGGTTGCTTTATTTTTATCTGAGAATCTAAAGGTCTGCTGAAGTTATGAGTTCTGTTAGTTGACTGTTGGCATTCCTTTTTTCACGATTGAAAGCCCTTTAAAATCTGGGAATAAGAAAGATGCCATGGTACCTGTTTCCATTTCAGGAGTCGTCTTTGGAGCATTATCTGTTCTGGATTTTATCACAGATATTTATTTCAAAATCTCTTAAAATTAATGAACCTCCTGCACTTTATAGTACCTGGAAATGCAATTTTGGTTCCGATTATTTTTCAAACAACAGAGTGTTAAAGTCATTTTTCTTAACTAGTGTCAGTATTCGCCTGTTGTCAGGTGCCATCACGTCAGTTTCTGACTCATAATACCTTATGCACAGCAGAATGAAATACTACCCCGTCATGTGCCATCTTCACAACTGTCATTTTTGAGCCCGATGTTGCAGCCACTGTCAATCCATCTCATTCAAGTTCTTTCTCCTTTTTTTGCTGCCCCCTCTACCAGGTATGATGTCTTTTCCCTGGGACTGGTCTCTCCTGACAACATGTCCAAAGTACATGAGATGAAATTTTGTCATTCTTACTTCCAAAGCACATTCTGGAAATACTTTTTCCAAGACAGACTTGTTTATTATTTTGTTAGTTCATGGTACTATCAATATACTTTGCCAGCAGTATAATTTAAATACATTGATTCTTTTTTGTCTTCCCTATTCAATGTCCAACCTTCATATTCATAAGGTGACTGAAAATACCATGGTTTGGGTAAGACACACCCTAACCCTTAAAGTAGCATCCTTGCTCCTTAATACTTTAAAGAGATCTTATGCAACAGATTTATCATATGAAATGCATCTTTAATTGTGTGACTGCTGCTTCCATGAGCATTGATTGTGGATCCAAGCAAGAGGAAATCACGGACAACTTCATTTTTTCTCTATATCATAATGTTACATATTAGCTCATTTGTGAGGATTTTTGTTTTCTTTACATTAATGTACAACCCATATTCGAAGGCTGTAATCCCTGATCTTTATCCACAGTACTTCAAGTCCTCCACACTCTCAGCAAGCAAAGTTGTGTCATTTGAATACTGAATAAGCCTTCCTCCACACCTTATGTCTCATTCTTTTTAACATAGTCTAACTTTTCTGATCATTTGCTTCGAATAAGTATGGTGAAAGGATACAACCTTAATGTATACATTTCTTGTTTTTAAACCATGCAGTATTAATTTTCTGATACTGTGAGCTTTCTCAAATGGGTAATGCCTCGGTTCTTGGCTTCACACAAGAAATAATTCATTCTGAAGCCTGATTTTGTAATTAAAGGGAGTTTTTTTTTTTATGAAGGATGACAGAAGTTTCAGGTTTTAGTCTCAAAAGAGTATTTCACGGAAACATGCCAAACCACACTCATAAGCCATGCTGGGGCCCACAACTGAACACAGGGAACCTCATGGGACTGCATGCCCGCAAGTGGTGAACTGAGGCCAGAGAGCAAGCTGCATGGTCTGAGCACAGGAGCCGGGTCAAAGAAAGGAGAAAATCCTCTGTGACCTGCCACTGGTCAGGTGTAGGGGTCAAAGAGGCTGGCAGGAACAGGGTAAAAGTGACTGCCTTCCCACCACCAGGGAATTTTAAACTCTGGCTAGGTAGGCATGGTCAAAGGTATTGGTTGATCCCATTGGCTGAATCAAGCACACCTGGGCCTATGTTGAGGCACCCAGGTGTAATGCCCACCTGTCTCAGGGGTTTGAATTGGAGCATGCCCAGTTAAGGTATTTATGGGTGGCTAATGGTTGCCTGATTCTCCTTCCCAAAATCTGTGGGGGGTTTTCAGGCATGTGAGGGACAACCCCCCTGTCTCTGTTTGGCTACCTAACAATGGGCATGACTCAAAATGGGAAGAAAGAAATATAAACATCTCTTAATAATTTGAACTTGAATTTATGGTGTATAGATCTAGAAACTGGGAAGTTGCCAGAAAATGAAAATGAATGAAAAATCCATCTGAAAAGTTGTCTATAAGGTATTTAAGTGTGATGAACACATTTCTGCACATTGACATGCACTCTGAGGTCATATGGAAATTTCAAAGGGAAACAGAAGTCTTGAATGTGCGGCTGGAGTGCTTCTCATGATCTGAATGACAGAAGAGACGAGTGTGATTAAGGAGATCTGAAGGCAGAGAGCTTGCTTGAACTCAAGGATATAGAAAAAGGCCTGTGTCATCGTCCTTAACTAGCTAGGATTCTGGATGTCGAAACAGCATACATGTCATCTGATATAATGTCTTCATAGAATCTCTTACTCTGATGAGGTAACTGGAAGTTGATGGTAGGAGCCATTTTCAATAACTTAATAGTAGGACTCAGATCCAAAGTTCTTGCCAAGAAACCACTGCTGCTAGCAGTTATCACTGGGGAGTTGATAAAAAAAAAGAAGCCTGTTAGTATGGAAGCCATTTTGGCACCAAACATTCTGAATAATTAAGGCATTGCATCAGCCTTGGAGACCAAGAGACCAAGTGCGAAGAAGTCATTGACCACCGCTTGCTGTATTGCCCTCGGGAATACACTTTCTCTTTCTCTGTCTTATGTGCCAGAGGCAGTTCTAGGGAATCTCTAAGTAGTGCTGATCTTAAAAATACACAGTTCTCATTGCTATAATTAAGCTCCTAGCCTCAAGAAATTGCACCCCAGAGAAATACTTGGCATGCGTATATCAGCATCTATGCAAAATTATGAACTAGAACTCAGGTGAAAGTATCGTTGATTGCAGTCTTTCAGCCTTTTCACTTTATGACATTTCTTATAGGCTAATATACCTGCAGACCGAGTTTTCCATTAGAAGGACATAGGCCCAGAATTGGGTATTTTTGGAGCTGTGCAGTAAATCAATAAAGCAGTCCAGATACATCTCATTAGCACTTTCCAAACAGGATACTTTCCCTTGCTTGACTAGATTTCAGAGACCAGCTATATTATATTCTAGGAATTAAAGAACTGTGTGAAATCATGCACAGTTCTACAATGTCTTCATTATCATGCCTCCCCCAGCCTCTGCAAGTCCTCCTTAGGTATTTGCTTCAAAATATTCTGAAATAAAGTTGGAATACAAGTGTTGTGGCAGGTGGAAACATTTTTATAGATACATTTTTGATTAATAAAAACTTAATTGACTACCCCAAGTCTTAAGACCACAGGTCTTATATAAATAATTAACAAATACAAGAACATATTTTGGTCATTTGTTACATAGGAGGCCAGTTTTTAGTAGTTTAAAAATTGTATTCTAAATATGACACAGATCAACTGATTAGGAATTGATATTTTTAGAGCATTAAAATTTAGAGGTAGACTGTTTTGAGGATTATAGATTACCCATGCCCCTAGTTAACAAAAAAAATAGAATATTCTGTTTAATCCCACCCCCACCCCACCCCTGTTATCATGTGGAGGTTTTTAGGGATGCTTACAATATTCAACTCTTCTCCTTTCTTTGGCACATAGTTAGGTTGTGTTTCCTGGACTGTGGAACTATGGTATTATCTCAGAAACTAAATATTACAAATTTCTGCAATTTAGTTTTTCAGAGATAGATCAATGGTCAGTTACCAAAAGAACATAAATGGACTCTGTTGTTTTTGTGATATGCCATTCAGTTGGTTCTGACTCATAGCAAACTTGTGGACAACAGACTAAAACACTGCCAGACTTTGTGCCATCCGCACGTTGTTATGTTTGAGGTCACTATTGTAGTCACTGTGTCCATTCATCTAGTTAAGGATTTTCCTCCTTTTTGTTCACCCTGTATTTTAGCAAGCATGATGTCCTTTTCTAGGGACTGGTTTATCCTGACAGATGTACAGATCACATGAGAAGAAGTCTCCTCATCCTGTCTAAAGAACAATTTGACTATATGTATTTTTCGAATCAGAGTTGTTCTTCTGGAAGTACATGGCATAAACAATCAGGGCCACTAAGATGGTTTCTGTAAGGATGGCCTTTAATTAGGCAAATAGGTTGCATCTGAAAAGATATTTAGATAATAGCAGATAGTCACCAAAGGCTGCCTGTTTCATTCCTTAGTGAGATCACCTTTGACACTGCATCATGAAAGGCCTCACAGTCTAGTAGGGAAACCTCCTGTCCTTATCAGTGCTCCATTTCCTATCATCAGCCCGTGCTATTGATCCTAAGCTTTGTTAAGTCACATTAGTGAAAAGAATTCCTAGAAAAGTGTTTGTGTCCCAAGCCTTGGCCTCATTTCTATTTGCTTTGGTTTTAAAGTAGGATTTTAGTATACATTCACAGAGCATTTCCTTATTTCATTTACCGTTATGCAGGGAACTTATCAGAAAAGGTAATTATAGTTCAAACTCCCAGAATTCTCTGCCATTGAGTCGATTCTGACTCATCGTGACCCAGCAGGACAGGATAGAACTGCCTCTTTGGGTCTCTGAGACTCTAATTTTTTCAGAATTAGAAAGCCCTGTCTTTCTCCTGAGGAACAGCGGACAGTTTGGAACTACCAACCTTGCCCAAAGAATAGACACTACACTATCAGGGTTCCTCAATTATAAGTGATTACTTAAATTATTCTTTTTCCATTTTACTTGCCTTATTCAATCAGTTGCTAAAAAAAAGATTATCAGCTGCAAGTATAAGCCACTGTTCACTGAATACTTACTAGGGTAGATATCGTGGTGAACAAGACAGTCACAATCCTTACTTAATTGAATGTTTACAGTTGAGTATAGCCTGCTAAATTTGAGGAGTGGAAGTAGATTTTTTGCTGTCTTTTAGATATTTTTCTATTTTATGTTTGTCTATTCATTGATCACTTCAGTGAAGAATTGCATAGCTAAAACTCAGACACTAGTGTTCATACTGGAGCCTTTTTATCCGCAAGATTCATTCCTGGCTGAAATGCTCCTGCTTTGGGTTCCATTCAGGGGCTTCAAATTGATTCAAACCATTTTAATCTTGGTTGACAAGCTGAAACGTGAACAGATCTGACATTTTAAAATATGACTTATTTCATGATTCCAACGGAACATGAAACATTATGGCTCCAACTCATAGGATTAGAGACTTGAAAGAGGTGTAATGGACTGGTGTCTTGGATTATGGGATTAATCCACATTGGTTTATTGTGAAGACCAGCACACATTCAGAGTAGCTCTGTCCACCACCATCTTTCAGCTGGGCACCACTATTTTCAATTCAGCTGGTCAAGAGAGTTGGTAGATATTTAATGCATATACTACCCTCATTTTCTAAGATGGAGATTAAGTTTCTATTAAGGGTGCCACTCATCATTGTTCTTCATTCTGATTAGTGTTCCACATCCAGCACATTAAAAAATATTGGTTCTACGCTAGCTTCTCTTCATCAGGCATAACTGAACTGGGATGAAACTGTTAAAAGCCCTGGCTCTCCATCACTAATCTCTCACGATTTCACTCACGATTCTTTGAACATGATTATTGAGTTCCTTTGGAGATTCTTTTTGTTCTTTTTCTCCCAGTGTTTTAAATGTAGTTGTGACCTTACACTTCATTACATGGTGCATGTAACCAGTGCCTTAACTTCTTTTCCTTGAGTGACCTACTCCATTTTCATGCTCTCTACTAGCATATTAAATAAGCATTACTAAATCTATTTTGGCAGCCCTGACTTTACCTTAACAAACTAGTATAGATACCTGAATATCATCTTGTTTTCATTGATTTGCTGTTAAATTTAAGCTCCTCATCTGACATACTATTTCTAAGCTATTTTCTATATATTCCATCATCATAATTCTCTAGTACTGTCTGATTTCCAGTTTAGGTGAGTGCATAGAAAATGGACAGAAGGCAGACAAACCGTGGAAGAAAACACTCATTTTACATATGCAAGCATTGAACTTTCCTAATATGCAACCTGGGCAAGCTACTTATTTTATGTGAATTTCAACTTTCTCGCATGAAATGTCATTGAAATGGCATAGTTTAAACTCATGGACTATTTATGTTAATTAAAAGGTAATCACAGAATCTAGTATATAAACATGTATTCGATATATATATTTAATGGTAAATTTCATTAAAGTGTAATTTCATTTGATTACTTTTAACTTTTATTGGGACATAATTCACATATCATACAATTAAATGGTTTAAATACATTAAATATAATTTTGCAGTCATCACTGCAATCAAATTTTTAGCACTTCCTTCATTCTTGTTCCCATTATTATGAGCTCCCCGTTATCCCTGCCACACCCTGAATAAGTATTAATCTAGTTACTAGCTCTATTGATTACCTATCATGGATTTCATATAAAGAAAGTTCTGCCAAAATTTTTTTAAATAACAACAAAGTAAATCAGACGATATCTTAATCCAAACGAAAGTTGAAAGCAATAAAAACTAGAAATTGAAATGAGTCAAGAGGGAAAACAAGTGATTACATGTTGAAATTTTACCTACCTATATCTGCAATAATCTGCTTTCCAATGCACTCAGTCTGATGGGAAGACTATTCACATCCTCAGCCAATTGAACTCAGGGAGTTCAATGGAGGTTTAATCTGCATGGGGACTCTGGGAATGGATTTTGGACTTTCACTGTTATCCATAGTCTTCTGAACATTAGGTGCTCAGAATTTAAGCTCTAATGCAATTCCTTAAACTGAATTTATTACTGGATTTTATTATTTACAAACTTAGAATTACACAGGTTGGTGTCTTCTTTCCATGCAGTCTTAATTGGCACCTTACTTAGATGCTGTTTGCTTCTTTTTTTCTTTTACGTTTATTTTTTTTAATCGTTTTATTAGGGGCTCATACAACTCTTATCACAATCCATACATACATCAATTGTGTAAAGCACATTTGTACATTCATTGCCTTCATCATTCTCAAAACATTTGCTCTCCACTTAAGCCCCTGGCATTAGGTCCTCAGTTTTCCCCTCCCTCCCCGCCCCCCTCCCTCATGAACCCTTGATAATTTGTCAATTATTATTTTGTTATATCTTTCCCTGTCCTATGTATACCTTCATCCACTTTTCTGTTGTCTGTCCCCCAGGGAGGATGTCACATGTAGATCCTTGTAATTGGTTTCCCCTTTCCAACCTACCCTCCCTCTACCCTCCCAGTATCGCCACTCACACCACTGGTTCTGAAGGGATCATCTGCCTTGGATTCCCTGTGTTTCCAGTTCCTATCTGTACCAGTGCACATCCTCTGGTCTAGCCAGACTTGCAAGGTAGAATTTGGATCATGATAGTGGGGGTGGGGGGTGGGGGGAGGAGAGGTAAGCATTTAGGAACTAGAGGAAAGTTGTGTTTTTCATCATTGCTACTTTGCACCCTGACTGGCTCATCTCTTCCCCAAAACCCTTCTGGAAGGGGATGTCCAGTGGCATGCAAATGGGCTTTGGGTATCCACTCCATACTCCTCCCCTCATTCACTATGGTAAGAATTTTTGTTCTGATGATGCCTTATACCTGATCCCTTCGACACCTCATGATCTCACCAGCTGTTGTGCTTCTTCCATGTGGGCTTTGTTGCTTCTGAGCTATTTGTTTCAAGGAAAGTTTTAAGACTCCAGATGTTATTCTTCTGATATTCGGGCACCATCTAATTTATCCCCTACACTTTGCTACAGCACCTATATCTTCCATCATCACCTCATGAGGGCATACTGTAAGAACTAATTATTTTTATACTATGGTTTATAATTGTGAACTCAACATCCATATGTATATCTAAGTTTTTATATGTCCCTGGTACACTTTAAAGGAAGAATTATTGGTTTGTTGAGAAATAATTTAAGTAACCTCCATGAGACATTTGGTCATTTCAATAATGATATCACTAATGAAGTCAATGGTATAGATGTTTAAATACTCTTGAGAAAAGGAAAATATATGTATAGAAAAGTGTTTACACTAAAAGACAATGTATCTTCACTTACACAGGTTAAAATTTTAAGTAACTTAGCACCGTTTTAAGAAAGCAATGAAGAGAGAATACAAGATGGCACTCAAGCAGCACACATGGCAGAGACTCTGTAGGGAACAGCACAAAAGATGAATTAACTGAAATATTCTGTACCTCCAGACCACAGGATTTTCAGCATAATGGTAAGTAGATACAAATTTACTAAAATTGGAGAATAGCGATGTCTACATATTAGAATCACCTTGGTAATTTCCCCATGGCACTTGCTGATGGAGCACAGATTCCCAGGTGTATGGATTGAGTTGTTAGATGGGAGTGAGGGACACTGGAGAGGCAGGGACATAGATCTAAGGGAGCAGCCTGGGTGGATAAAAATAGAAATAGCTTTGAACCTCCACCCAGGCCAGAATAACCCAGGGGAGACACCACAGACCAGGATCCCCAATACATGGGACAAGTCAGCCTATTGAGCCATGAAAAGGTGAGTTAGCAAGCCCATTGAGAGCAGGCATAAGTGGAGAAAAAAGTCCAGGGAACTCCAGCCCCACCCAGAAAATCTAATCTCCTCTTCCTGAGGTACAGAATGGCACAAACTCTGATTGCAAGACACCCCAAAAGCACAAGATCTTAAAAATATGGTCACTCTGGCGCTTTCTTTTGTTTCCTTTTCAAACTTCCCTTGATTACAGACATCAAACACCTGGTTCATTAACAAAGTATGAGCATAACAAAGTAGGAAGTAACCACCACATATTACAAGCAGCAGCATTTACAAATGAAACAGGTTTTATAAGTTTAGGTTTGAGACAGAGTCCTAGGGGCACAGAGGCCGCCCACAGCCCACATGTCTAGTTAGTCAGTACACCAAGCCTCCCACAAAAAAAACACTGGCCCTCTGAGTAGGTCATTGCTTTATTCCACTCTCCTAGGCCACAAGGTAAGGGATAGGAATAGACACTTCTCCCACCTCCACTTGGCCACTCCCACCATCTGAAAATAGCAAACTCCACCCCCTCTGACCTGATTCACCAGAGTTCTACTCTCTCAATATAATTAACTTGAATGCCAAGAATACAGGACTTGCAGCCATACCAGACACCAAAATAATTCCCCTAGCCTTAATCTCAACCATACTCTGACACCCTATACAATCACAAGGAAGTAAAACAATATACGACAAACATTGTCTTAACTGTGCAATAGACAGCTGCTCCAAATAGTCCAGCCACCCCATCAACACCCCCCAGGGCAAGGTGAGGACCAAGTAGTTCATTGTCCTAGTCTTGTTGTTGCTCTATGTTCTCACAGTCCTATACTCTACCCTCCCCTACCTCATTGCAAAGTTGTGCATTATTCTTAAAATTAATGCTCAATCAGAACTTCCACATTTTCACCTGTACATATATATTAGGGTATGAATATCTATATTACGATATGAACATATATAATATATATCACAATATATATATTAGGATATGAATAGTTGAAACTTTTTTTGCATTTAAAATTTTTTTCTTTCTATCAAATTTTAGTACCCATTTTCCATCACTGAAAATCAGGCACTTTGGAGGCCTACTATCCCTTCCTTTAATCTACCCAAACCACTACCTGACTCCTCCCATTTTTAAATCTTTACCTCCTATTCATTTCACCCCTCCCCACTTTCTGAACACTCATCTAACACCTAATTTAACACTCTCCCCAGATACTTAATAAAAACTGCCCATCAGTCCTCTATTATACCACCTAACAAAGTTAACCACACCCATACCACACCACCTACTTAAAACCCCTAATAGTGACTCCAAGATATCAAGAAAACAACAGAAGAAATGGGTGCACAGTAAAAACAAACAAACAAACAAAACAAAGAGAGAGAGAATTAACTAAATGAACAATACTTTGAAGGTGATAAGGTTGTTTTGTAAAATAATTTAATACAAAGCTTTGAAAAAAAAAATCTGCTTTTGTTTTTGTTTTTGCATACCCCCTTGTATTTACTCTCCATTACACTTAATGCATTTGTCAAATCTATGATTCCATTCTTAGAAACACTTATGAAACACATCTGGTTGGATAATTGACAGCACCTCCCTCATTTTTTAACCTATTCTATGATGTCAAATCACTGTCCTTCCATGTCCCTCTGCATTTGCAGAAAAAAAAAGAAGTCAAACAACGTGAGGTCCGGTGAGTAATGTGCATGAAGCAAGAGGGACATGTTGTTTTTTGCCCAAAGCTGACACAT
The DNA here is from genome assembly GCF_000313985.2 of Echinops telfairi. Taxonomy (NCBI): domain Eukaryota; kingdom Metazoa; phylum Chordata; class Mammalia; order Afrosoricida; family Tenrecidae; genus Echinops; species Echinops telfairi. The sequence goes on along the minus strand of NW_022103958.1, from coordinate 2,105,623 downwards.
TAAGATGACTGTGTGAGCAGGTGGATTGTCGTGGGGGCAAAACCGGGTCCTCACTTGCCACAAATCAGGCCTTTTTTTGTCTCACACTGTTACACAGCCTTTTAAGAACCTCTAAACAGAAAGTTTGAATAATAGTCTGACCTGGTGGAACAAACTCCAAATGCACTATCCTCCTCACATCAAAAAAAATCAAATGAGCATTGTTTTTGTGGTGGGCCACCCCATTTTATCACTAAATCCACTGAATGTTAATGGACTGAATGTACCAATAAAGAGACAGGGAGTAGCAGATGGATAAGAAAAAAGTCCATCAATATGCTTCTTACAAGAAACACACCTCACAAACAAAGACATGAACGATTAAAAATCAGAGGCTGGACAAAAGCATACCAAGCAATCAGCAACCAAAAGAAAGCATGGGTAGCGATATTAAACTCCAAGAAGACAGACTTCTGGGAAATACTGTAATTAGAGATAAGAACAGACACTTCAAAATGATATAGGAAACAATAGCTCAGCAACCCATAACTTTAATGTATGTATGCACCCAATGAAAGGCCCTTGGGATTTGTCAATCAAATCCTCACAGAATTGAAAAAGGATACAGACATGTTGGCTAATAACAGGAGGCTTTAATATTCTGTCAAGGAAAGACAGAATGTCAAGAAAAACTCAACAAAGAAACAAAAAAATCTCAATAACACAATCAATAAAAATGACTTGTAGAGATATAAAGTGTTTTATTTAAGAAAAGAACAGTATACATTCTTCTCAAACACACATGGAACATTCTCATGAATAGATCATATATTAGGGCACAAATCATGGCTCAACAACTTAAAAAAACAGAGATACCACAATTAATCCTCTCAGACCACAAAGTGATACAGTTAGAAACCAACAATAAAACAAGCAGAAGCATAAAGACAAACATATGAAAGTTGAATAACATAAACTAAAAAATTTCTGGGTAATAAAAAAATTAAAGGAAGAAATTTTTAAACTCCTTGAGAAAAATGAAAATGATAACATATCAAAACTTTTGAAACATAGCAAAATAAGTAATCAGAGGTCAATTTATAGCTATCAACACACACATGCAAAAAGAGGAGAAATCTAAAATCAACACCCTAGTACAATACCTTCAAGAACAGAAACAAGGACAACAACACAATCCCTCCAACAAAGGAAGGAAAGAGATCATAAGGATCAAAGCAAAAATAAATGATATGGGGGAAAGAAGGGGTGGGAGGAAATCAACAAGACAAGAAACTGGTTCTTTGAAAAGATTAACAAAATAGACAGACTACTGGCCAACTTAGCAAAAGTCAATAAAAAGAAAAGAAAAGTAAAAGAAAAAGACGCAAATACCCAGAATAAGAGATGAAAATGGTGACATTACAAGCAATCCAATGGAAATAAAAGAATAACTGTATTCAAACAAATTCAACAATCTAGAATAAATGGACAGATACTTAGAAATACATCACCCACTCAAATTAATACAGAAAGATATTGAAAAGCTCAACAGACCCATAAGAACAGAAGAAATAGCGCACGTCATTAAGAAACTACCAAACAAAAACAGCCCAGAACCAGATGGTTTCACAAGGAGTTCTATCAAATATTCAAAGACGATCTGAAACCAATATTATACAAACTCTTCCAGAATATATGAAAAGACAATAAACTCCAAAACTCATTTGATGAAGCCAGAGTAAGACTGATAACCAAACCAGGTAAAGACTCCAATAAGATTGACAATTATAGAGCAATATCCCTCATGAACATTGATGCTAAAATCCTCAACAAAATCCTGGGTGATAGAATACAGCAGTATCAAAAAATACTTCCTGATGACCAAATGAGATTCATTCCAGGTATAAACGATGGTTCAATATTTGAAAACTATCAATATAAGCCACCACATACACAAGGTAAGAAATAATAACCACATGATCATATCAATAGATGCAGAAAAGGCATTTCACAATATTCAACATCCAATTTTGTTTAAAACAGTCATCAAAAATGGGAATAGAAGGAAAAATCCTCACTATAATAAAAGACATATATGAGAAACCAACAGTCAACATCATGCTCAATGGGGAAAAGCTAGAAACATTCCCATTGAAAACAGGGACCAGGCAAGGATGTCCCTTGTCACCACTCTTATTCAACATTTTGCTGGAACTTTTAGCTAGAGCCATCCAACAATGAAAAGAAATTAAGGAAATACAAATAAGCAAAGAAGTGAAACTCTTGCTCTTCGCAAATGATATGATCCTATATATAAAAAACTCAAGTCTCCAGAAAAACTTTGTTGGAAACAATCAAGGAATTCAGAAAGGTAGCAGGGCACAAAGTTAATAACCAGAAATTAATCATATTCCTCTATGCCAGCGAAGAGACCTAAGAAAAAGAAAAAAATCAATACAATTTACATTAACCACACAAAAGATAAAATGCTTAAGAATAAACTTAACTAAAGAAACAAACTATACAGAGAAAACTATGGAACATTACTACAAGAAACTAAAAAGGGCCTAGATAAATGGAAGAATAGCCCATGTTCATGGATAGGCAGACTTAATATCGTGAAAATGACAATACTACCTAAAATAATCTATAGATACAATGCAATACCAATTCAAATCCCAAATAACTTTTTTAAGGAAATGGGAAAACAAATTACCAATTACTTATGGGCAGAGAAAAGACCCAGGATAAGCAAAGAACTTCTGAAAACGAAGAACCAAGTAGGAGGCCTAACATGAACTGACCTATAAACTTACAACATAGCCACAGTTGTCAAAATAGCCTGGTAGTGGTACAATGAGAGATACAGAGACCAATGAATCAGAACAGAAAACACAAACATAAATACATCAGCCAACAGGCATTTAATCTTTGACCAAGGACTTAGAAATGTTCAATGGGAGAAAGAGCCTTTTCAACAAATAGTGTTGGACAAACTGGATTTCCATATGCAGAAGAATGAAACACGATCTATTCCTTTTCCCATGTACAAATATGAACTCAAGATAGATTAAAGACCTAAATGGAAACCCCATAGCTCTCAGGATAATCAATAAGGCTGGAAAAAATTTAAAGGCCCTATTGTAGGGCATACATAAATTGCCAAACATAATGGTGGAGGCACATTTAGCAGAAGATAAGATAGATGATTGGGACATTTCAGGAGTAAACAATGAAGGCTAGAGGTGGGGAGGGAGCACTAGAACTGATTGTGATTACACAACCCATTTGAAAGGTGATTTAACAATGGCAGGGATTGGGAGGTATGTTCTACATTGATTGTGTTAATGATTGCACAATTCCTCTTGATAGGATTGAATGATTGATCTACTGAATTGTAAGACATGTGGCCTAGGTGCCAATAAAGCTATTAACAAAAAAGCAATGAGTGTTAGACACAAGGAAAATTTCAATCATGCTCATTCACTAAGGCAAAACTTTATCTGCAGCATTAAGACCGGTCACAAAAAGCAAAGAAAGTATGAAAATAGGAAGAATATGGCAGTCTTTACATGCCAATTATTTGTTGTTGTTAGGTGCTCGCCAGTCAATTCCATCTCCTTGAAATCCTATGTACAACAGAATGAAACACCAACTGGTCCAGCTCCATCCTCATAATTGAACTCATTTTTGAGCCTATTGGCCTATTGCTGCAGCCACCGTGTCAATCATCTGGCGAAGACCTTCCTCTTTTTCTCTGCCCCTCAACTTTACCAAGCTTGATGTCTTTCTCCCAGAACTGATTTCTCCTGACAACATTCCAAAAGATGAGATAAAGTCTTGCCATTTTTGCATATAAGGAGTCTTCTGGCTGTCCTTCATCCAAGACAGATTTGTTTGTTCTTTTGGCAGTCCGTGGTACTTCCAATATTCTTCATCAGCACCGTAATTCAAATGTGTCTGTCTATTTCTTTTTCTCTTCCTTATTCAGTGTCCAACTTTCACATGCGGATGAGGCAGTTGATTTGCTCGAGTTAGGTGTCCTTCTTTTCAACACTTTTCTTTAAAAAATTATGAAGCAAATTTGTCCAATAGAATGCGTCTCTAGTCTTGACTGTTGCTTCCATAAGCATTGCTTATTGATCCAAGCAAGATGAAATCCTTACAAATTTCTAGCTTTTCTCAGTTTCTCATGATGTTACCTAATTGTCAGTTGTGAAGATTTTGATTTTGTTTACATTGAGTTGTATTTCATATAACCACCTCTCTGGGTTTTTGTCCAGCATACAGATTGAATATGTTTTATGTGTGGATACAACCGGGATACAAATCTTTCCTCATTTTAAACCATGCAGTATGCCCTTGTTCTATTTGCTCAACTGTCTCTTGATCCATGTGCAAGTTCCACATGAGCACAATGAAGTGTTCTGAAATTTGTATTCTTCTCAAGGTTTTCCATAGTTTGAATGGATAAACATACATAGTTTGTATGAAAACACTTTGGCCCAAGCTCATCCTTTCTTCAATATTTGTCCTTAATGAACTCCCTTCTGGTTCATGGGCTCTTAACACTGTATCAACTATTGTGGCTCCATAATACCGTTCTTTCTATGTCTGATAAAATTCAAAAAGAGCAACAATTAAATATTAAGATCTGGACAGAGATTAGTGGGAATCAACTTGATGGCAGCCAACAATGACTTGCTCTTCTGATAGTCTAAATAGACTAATGAAAAGTTAATTTATTACCACACTGAGGATATTGCTGAATAGCAAGGGGGAGAAGACATTAGGGACTAATTCTCTGTAGAATGATATGCCCTACGTCATTGTGTCTTTATTCCCTCTGGTGTACAGAGAGGAACATTTTTCATTTCCAGTATGCTACTAGTAGCCTCATTTATAAAAGGAATAGACAGACGTGATAGTAAATTGACAGCCTTCAAACAAGTAAGTCATACATTATCTTAATCATTATGAACTCTAAGAGATTACAGAATAGTCAAATATTATAATATATTTCAATATTCTTTCTGACTATATTGATCTCACTTGATCTGAAGAAGCAACAAAAATAAAATTAAAAATTAATCTTTATAAAAATGTTACTGTTTATTTAGGAGCCAATTTACATAAAATATAAGCTTTTACAATATCAATCTTTTAAAATTTGGAGTCTTTAAAATTATTTAAATGCTTTCATTATTCATGAGGCCAAGGTTTACGGAACAAATCATTGGTTTTACATTCAACAATTCATACACATTTTGTTTCAACTCGCCCATTGCAATCTCTTCAGTGTACTAGTTGTTACTCTGCTTTCTGTCTGTGCTTTCTACTTCTGTCCCTCCTTTCCTAAGTCTCTGAACTTTATCTTTGTTAAATGCTGCCCTTCTACCCTTAAATGGTTGATAACTCTGCCATAGAGAAGAATTCAGTCCCTGAGGGTGACTAAGGGCTATAGTCTTGGTGGTGGTGGTGAGGGTGAGACCAATCTCTTCCTAACCAGCAACCAGCAAGCCTGGTGAATTTTACTTTAAAAATAATTTCTTTTGATTCAACAAATATTCTAAACCTCTGTTGTGTGAAAGTCATCACAATTGTGTGGGCACAGAGGAAGCCCATGTCTATTGTTTCTTGAGCTGGCAGATGTAGACACATTTACAAATGCTTTTGTTTGAAGGCAGCAATGAAATCCTTCCTAAGAACTACAAGTACTGGAAAGTTAAATGAGATTATGTCTGGTTAGAAATTAGATAAAAAGTGAATGGAGGTGGTGATCTTGCTATAGTTTTTGGAGAATGCCAGATCTTCCATCTCCAAGTGAACCCATGAACCAGAATATTATCTATCACTGCTTTCAAAATGAAATGGAAAAATATACTTTATAGTTCACCCTCTTCTGAGACTTATTCTCAAAAGCTGAATAAAGGTTTGTGACAAATGTTCGAACAAAGAGGCTACAGGCTATATAAATAAGGTGAAGGATAGTTTTCTCTACATGTGGAAAAGGGAGTTCATGAAACTATGTTGCCTAAAACTCATCCCTTCCCTTGATATTAATCCTTATTTTACTCCCTTTCTCTTGATATTCTACCTACCATTGTGGCTCCGTAAGACTCTTCTCTGATAAAATTTTTAAAGAAATATTGAACATTAATATCAATATTCAGGGCACCCATATATAGGAAACATAATAATACATATTGAGTTTTATGACGTCTTTCTTCTCAGGTCAGATTTTTTTTCCAGGTCTCTTTGTCAGATATCAGGAGGCATGGGATTCAGTAACACAGAGTGAGGACCTCACAAAGGGTAAACTATTTTATTCTTTAAAATGGGCTTTTGAGAGTCAAAGCCTGTAGCTACCTATTGACACACTCTTACACATCTGGGTGTCCGGGAGTCAGAAGTAACTTAATGGTAGGTAACAAGGAAGGTCAATTATTCGTGTACAAGAAGACAAATGCTTAAGATTACCATCTTAGTGGGTGGCATGTTCCAGAGTCTGACGTGGCAGTGTGGTACAGTGAAAAATATACTATCTTCTAATATGGTTTATACAGCTGATTCATTAACTTATTTTAAACATGCCTCGCATCTGAACTTTATAAATGTGAAGTATATTTGTCTGTCTTGTACACAATTAACGATAGAAGGTCCTGCACAATTAATGGAGTGGATGAATTTTGTAATCACAATAGTTGTAGTTAGACACACTATATGGTTTATAAAAATATGTAAATAGTATGTATATATATTTATTAATGTGTTTTCAAAGCAGAGAATATTCCATTCAAAAACATTTATTGAGTACACATTACACAAAGCATTTGGTATGAATTGATAGATAATAAAATTCTGAAAACAGTGTTCTAAAAGTCTTAGTCCTTGAAGGAAGCTAAAATAGCCCCATCCAAATAATTGCATCGTAAGTAGCAATATGTTATGTTATAAAGAAAGCACGTAGAAAACAGGAGAGAGAATTTCCTTCATCATAAGGCATTTATTAAAGGCTACCTAGTAGAGGGTTTGAAGCCCTAGAAGCTTCATGGGTTATGTGTTGACCAGCTGCTCTGTGGGAAGAACATGAGGTGTTCTACTTCCTTAAAGAGTTTTTCTCAAAGCTTTGGGTTGAGATTCTCATGGTCCCATGTCAAAACCACTAGCAGCTCCTTGGGAGACAGACTGGGTTTTCTACTCTTGTACACAGCTATAGTCTCAGGAACACCCAGGGCATCGCTATGAGTTAGTATTGACGAGATGGTGGTGAGTTTTAAAAAGAGTTTCAGTATCAGAAGTCCAGGAACAGAAACGCAAACAGGAGCAGTTCTGCCCATTCTATAGGGTCACATTGAGTCTCAATCCACTCAATGGCCATGGGAACAGAAGTTTCTCTGTGGTTTGTTATGAAGCGACCAAAAATATAAAGGATCCCAAGAAGAAAGGAGACAGCAAGGTGAGTTTTGAGATGTTATCCTTACTCATTTTTAATATTTGACTTCTATACTATTTCATTATAAATTTCCCATCTGATATATTTACTCCTATGTTCCTATTGAAATTTTAATATGTTTTTTAGTATACACAGAATTCACTGAACAGTTAATTCTATTTAGATTTTGTGATATTCTATATCATGGTATTTTAAAACAGATTTAAAAATCCCTTTGTTCAAAGAACAAAACTAATTGCACTAGCGCTTAGAGAAAATGTTTCTGAGTGATATTAACAAATACATGATTGAAATAATCATGTTTGCTCCTAAGAAGAATGAGTAGAAATGGACTCTTAAGACCTTTGTTTCCTGTACTGTGGCTTAATGCCATTTGGGAATTAGGGTTTTTTTTTTGTTTTGGTAATGAACTGTCTTTGGGTAGAGAATTTTATAAATCAGTGTCTTTTGAGTTGTGAAAGAGATTGCACAAGGCAGCAAGTAAATAGAGATGTAGGTTAGGGGAAGAGAGGAAGACACTTGCCTTTCCATATGTAAATTACCTAGGGGATTAGAAATAGATGTTGAGGAGGAGGGGCTTGTCTGCAGAAACAGTGCTGTTCCCTGGAGCCTGTACCTATCTTTCTTTGGCTGCTTCTCTGCTTTGCTCCGGAAACATGGGCACTTAGACACTTAGATACTACAAACTCTACTGGGGTTTACAGGTATGCGTTGCTTTGCACCAGCTGCCTGGTAGCCTGATGATAACCTCAAAATTACTGCCACGGATCTCAAACCTGTAAGCTAAAACCTTAAATGATAAGACAAGAGCCCCATTAAGCCATCACCTCCCGCATTTTAATTTGGAAATGTAACTTCAAGAACTCTGAGTTTTCTAACTGGCACTTTTCAACCACATGGAATTTCTCACACTACTTGCTATACAGTCAATTCTGACTCACCGTGTCCTTATAAGACAGGGTAGAACTCCCTGTAGATTCCAAGATTGTAACTCTTTTCAAAAGCAGAAAGTTCCGTCTTCCTTATGCGGAGTGGCTGATGGTTTTAAACTGCTGACCTTGCAGTCAGCAGCCCTATTTGAGATGCCTTATTCCAAACCCACTGCCATCTAGTCCGTTTCAATTCCCAGTGGCCCTACAAAACAGAGGAGGACTGCTCCATAGAGGTTCCAAGGCTGTGAACCTTTAAGGAAGCAGACGGCCTCACCTTTCCTTGGTGGAGCAGCTAGTGAGTTTCAATAGCAGATATTTTGGTTCCCAGCTGAGCATTGTAACCATTGTACTACCAAAGGTCCTAAGTAATTTAAGAACAATTATCAAAGAACATTTGTATTTATTAGTGTGTGTTATACACTAAATACCATTAAAATGTTTTAAGGTAAAAAGTTGATGACTTAGAGGTCAATAAAAATTTATAGGGATCCCTGGTGGCAAAGTGGACTAAGTGTTGGGTTCCTAAGTGGTTCAAACTCACCAACGGATCCGTGGGATATGCTTCTGAACATTTACAACCTTGGAAACCCTGAGAACAGTTGTGCTCTGTCTTGTAGAATCACCGTGAGGTACAATTGACTGGATGGCAGTGAGTGTGAGTCAAAACCAACTCCACAGCAAAGGGACAGAGCTTCTTACTGTCACTTTCAAGCTGGAAAAATTGGGAGAGCGTGTTGAGTAAATAACTGGGTCATATCATATTTGTTGGTCTTTCAGTGGTGCAAAAGGTGTGTGCTCAACAACTAATCTAAAGGTTGACACACCATTTACGCAGCACCACCAGGGAAGAAAGGCCTGATGATACATTTCTATGAAACTTGTCACGAAGAGAGACCTGTGAGCTGTTTCAGTTACACATGGGGTTTCCATGAGTTGGAATGGCAACTGTTTGGGATTTTTGTTGTTGTTGTTGTTGTTGTTTTTTATTATAGATTTGTAAACATTATACATGAATATAAATATGCATCACTAATATATATGCGATGTCAAATATTTATAAAAAGGAGGCATTTTTTTATGAAGAAGGGAATGCCATAGTATATGACTTGATGTTTATAACATTAAACTCAAAAGAACAAACATATAAACTCTAAGTGATAAACTGTGCAAAATGTAGGGTCCAAGGTCCATTAAATATGCATTTTTAAGGGAAAAAATAAATTGGAACCATATATCCTGATTTTGTTTTAATTAAATAACTTTATTTAAGAAGAACAGAAAAAATCTTACAGTTAGCAAGGTGTTGCCTTTGAAGAGTGGTCTCAAAAAGTATCTTTCATAAGCTATTTGAAACTTTCAATGACCCTATAAAGTGGTCGTAAAAAAATTGAGGAACAAGGAGTTGACATGACTTATTAATAAACCACAGCTAGCCTATCCCTGGTAATGAATATTCATTTTGCTCAAAATATTTCATAATATTGCATAGTATCACAAATTAGCTTGGTTAAAATATTCCACAACATTTCATAGCACCATAAACCGATTCCTGTCATTTTTTTTTTCAGATAAAATAATTCACACTTATAACTTCTTCTCATTCATGAAATCATGCTGTTGAATAATAATGTGACTGAATTCATTCTGCTTGGGTTGACACAGGATCCTGCTAAAAAGAAAATCATCTTTGTCCTCTTCTTGCTTTTCTACTTGGGCACATTGGTGGGTAACTTGCTGATAATTATTACTATCAAGACCAGCCAAACACTTGGGAGTCCCATGTACTTCTTCCTTTTCTACTTATCCTTGTCTGATACCTGCTTCTCTACTTCCATAGCCCCTAGGATGATTGTGGATGCCCTTTTGAAAAATAACACCATCTCTTTCAATGAGTGCATTTTCCAGGTATTTTCATTCCATTTCTTTGGCTGTCTGGAGATCTTCATCCTCATCCTCATGGCTGCTGATCGCTATGTGGCCATCTGTAAGCCCCTGCACTACACGACCATCATGAGCAGACGGGTTTGCAGTATATTGGTAACTGTCGCCTGGGTCGGGTCCTGTGTGCATTCCTCAGTGCAGATTATTTTGGCTTTGAGTTTACCTTTCTGTGGTCCCAATGTGATTGATCACTATTTCTGTGACTTGCAGCCCTTATTGAAACTTGCCTGTGCAGACACCTATGTGATCAATCTACTCTTGGTTTCCAATAGTGGGGCCATTTGCACAGTGAGTTTTGTCATGCTGATGTTCTCTTATGTTATCATCTTGCATTCTCTGAGAAATCACAGTGCTGAAGGGAGGAGAAAAGCCCTTTCCACGTGTATCTCCCA
>NW_022103958.1:2092839-2094690 GCF_000313985.2 Echinops telfairi | reverse complement strand
AGAGAATATTATTTTCTGATTAGAGATTTAATAGAATCCTATGTTGGGGAATGAGAGTTAGTTTCTTCAGGAAGATAGGCAATATGAACACATATCCTAATTAGTATTGAATCAGTTCCATGTAGAAGAATAGACAGCTTTATTTTGTGGAGAGGAAGAAATAACACCAGAAGCAAAAAGAAATGTAAGGACTGATATTATTGGGTTCTCTAGTGAAGCCATACCATTTTTGGTTGCATATGAATATTTATGCAAAGAGTTTTATATTAATAAGTTGGTCACACAGTTTTAAATTATGTAATTTCAATCCATTCTAGTTCAGGAGTCATATATAAACTGGAGGCTTTTCCTGGCTCCTGTACCTGCAGTGACTAGCAAAGATGAAGCAGAAAGACCACAGGCTGATGGATGACATGCTGAATGAATCCCAGTTTAGATGAATGAATACAAGGTTAGTTGTCTTTTGATGACTCCTGGGATTGGCAGGTGGTATAACAACAGATTGAAGAACCACATATCGTCCAGCACTAGAAGCGAGCTACCTTCCACTCACTGACAATTGATACTACAGGGAAAAGTAGTCCACAACCTAAACTGAATCCTCCCTCAATTGTATCTAGACTGTGACCTGATTAAGTAAGTGGTATTCTACCCTATTCTTTCCCAAAATCTTTGGCTGCTTTACAGAAAATCCTATCATGGAACTGACCATACTTTATGAGGTTACATCATGAGAGAATCCTGGCCCCTTCAAATTAACATAAAACCTAACTATCCTGTTTCCCGAAAGTATGACATCCCCTGAAAATAAGACCTACTTACAACTTTACCTCTCGCTGAAATATAAGGCACCCTAAAAAGAAGATCTCCCTGAAAATAAGGCCCCCCGAAGCTACCGTAACTCTGGACTCCGGATCCTAGCGGAGGGCACCGCAGCTGGAGCAGTCAGGAAGCGTGAGGTCCCTTTTAATAAAACAATAAACAATAAATGTGTCCTGTATTCTTTTTCATGGAAAAATAAGACATGCCCAGAAAATAAGACCTAGCACATCTTTGGGAGCAAAAATTAATATAAGACACTGTCTTTTTTTCAGGGAAACAGGGTATCATACTATTGTCTCTGGAATGTCTAGGACCACTTGTGGTTTTGTTCAACTGTTTTCTCTGTCCTTCTTCATGTTGATTTCTGATGTCACCTGACTAGTAACCTAAGGGTTGGAAGTGCAAACCCACCCAGGAGTACTGCAGAAGAAAGGCCTGGCAAAGCTGCTCCCATGATTATTACAGATAAAACACCCTCTGGGGTGGTTCTGTTCTGTAAAACACTGGGCTTGCCATAAATGAGGATCAAATAAGTGACAATAATGTTTGTTTGTTTTTATTATCATTTCAATTATCACTCTAGATGCTGATCTTTCTGGTAGATGTTCTCTTTTTACAACTGAAATTGATAATTTTCAGAGAAGAATGTTGGGGATTTAAGAGAAACATGTATGTCTCAGAGAGAAAATTGTAGGTTTCTATACTATCCAAATAAGAGAATGTCTTAAGTAGAGGGGACTGAATTGTTCATATAACATGTATATTTCTGCCATAGGAATAGATTATAATTTTTGTTACCATCCAGATAACACCACGATCTGTAATTTCACAATTATTCAGAAATTAATTTTAATTTCATTCCTTATTTGTACTTTCATCAACATTGAAAATTAAACATGCTTTTTTGCTTATTTGAAGCTTTTGTTTCTTTTCTTTGTACTAAATTGTTTAAAGTTGTTAATTGGTATGAATGTTAATTTACTAAGCACTTTGGTATTTCTTTAGCTTGAGAACATGAACATCTCTTTT
>NW_022103958.1:2062337-2091776 GCF_000313985.2 Echinops telfairi | reverse complement strand
ATTTTATTGGGAGCTCTTACATGTATTATAACAATCCACAATTCAGTTAGAACAAGCATAATTGTACAATCGCTGCCATCATCATTTTCAGAACATTTTCTTGCTTCTTGAATGCTTTGATATCAGCCCCCTTTTATCCCCCCACCGTAACCCCCCAGAAACCATTTATTATATTATATTATAATATTTTATCTGGGTTTTTTTTTTGCCATATTTTACACCATTCAATGTATTTGTTCACCTATAGTTCTGTAATTCATTCCCCTCCAGTGGGGTTATAGAGTCATCATTGCTATTGGTCTCACCCCACCCCTCTTCACCCTCCAGGAATCATTACTCCTTTTACTATTTCTGAAGTGTTTATCTGTCTTGGATTTCATACACTGAAGGACCCTAATTATACAATGAATATGCATGGGCCTCACAAAATTAATGAAGTGAAACTAAGACGATAATAATACTGAAAAGCAAGGATGTTTCTTTGAGGACTAAGGTGTATCTGATACAAGTCGTGGTATTTTTAACTCCCTTATATTCATGTGAAAGTTGGAGATTGAATTAGGAAGACTGAAGGAGAATGAGCACATTTGAATTGTAAGGGGGCAGTGAGAAAGAGGAAGCAATCAACAAGATGAATTGGCACAGTGATTGCAACATTGGGCCCGGCTCCAGCGTACAAACAATTGTGAGAATGCACCATGACCAGGCAGTGTGATGTTCAGTGAATAGTATCCTTATTGATCAGATTGACTCGGTGGCACCTAGCAACAACAACAACATCTAAGTTGGAAGTCTGACATAGGTCTCACTGGGATAAAATGTGTCAGTTTGGCTGTGTTTCTGTAATAGTTTGGTACCACAGTGGTTATAAGTTTTCTTGTGAAAAAGAATTCTGCCAAGAGACAGCATGCAGCAAAGAGTAGAAAAGTTTTGTTGAAAGTAAAAGGACAATCGTTCCACAAAGTAAAGGAAAGTTTTAATACACTTGCCAAAAATTCAAGTGGACAGCTGAGGAGAGAGATCAGTGTATCTTGCGTGCCTAATGGTTTTTCCTTTGTCGACCTTTTTCTTACCTGAACCCTCGAGTCAGGCTCTTTGGGCATTTTTGCTGTTCAAGTTCTAGATATTATTGGTTTAGCTTCTTTAGGGTTATTTTGCTCATTCTGTTAGGCTTGGTGGTCCAGAGAACCAAAAGCAGTAACACTTATATGCGTGTGATATAAAGAAAGAACTTTATATCAAGAAGTCATGTTACATGAGGAAGGCATCTCTGCCCAGCCCAACTCAAGTCTATGTGTCTGATGCTAGCCAGAGCCCTCTTCAGACTCACATGGCTGCAGACCAGTGAAGCAGCAAGGTGACGTTGGAAGCAGGGCGATCACAGTCCAGTGGGGTCAGAGTCATGTGGACACAATGTTGATGGGAACACCGTGGGGTGGAGACAGCTCTCAGACTCAACAGCCTATATGGGGAGCCACCTGGGAGCAGAAACAAAATTCAATCAAGCAGGAAGGAGGAGGGCAAGAGAGAAAGAAAAAAGAGGGGTTCCCAATGTCTCTCTTATAAAAGGGCCACAGTCAAGAGGCCCCATCAGACTGTGACCTGATTGACAGGCTGAACTAAACAACTACACTTTCATCCAGGTATAAGGTGACATAAAATCTAACCACTGCACTGGTCAATTTCTCATTCTCTGTAGCAGGTTCCCTTCCTTGCTCTCCTCCTGGTTCTAAACAATCTAATTACCTTACACTTCTTTTTAGGGGCTCTAGGATATGCCTAGATTGTAGAGGCCACCCACCTTCCCTGTTTCCTGACCTAACATCTTTAAAGTCAGAAACTGCATATCTTTGACCTTTCTTCAATCACCACATTTGTTTCTTTCCCACATTTTTTTCTTTCTCTTCTGCCTCTTTGTTAGAACTTTAAGGATTCTTGTAATTGCTTTAAGATCACCCAGATAATACAGGGTAATCTAATTACTTTAAAACTATTTGATTTACAAATTTATTTTTAAATAGATACTTATTGGAAATTATTCAGATATAGATTGTGTGTCTGTCTCTGCCATGCTTCCAAGTACATTGATGTTGGAAGGCTTACATGGTAAGTGATACATTGACTTGGTATCCTACAAACATTGCCTGGGACATAGGACCTGTTTGTGAGGAACAGAAATGTGAAATTGTTTTCATGATTTCAGACTGTTGATATTTCCATGTATCCCATTATTCTTAAGCAGCCACTCTTATAGAAAAGATTAGGAAGAGATCATTAGCGACTGTTGGATTGACTCCACTCGTGGATACCAGTGGACAACAAAATAAAATAGTCCCTGATTTTGCTGGCAGGTGTGAGTTCTTTGTTGTGGCAATCCTTCTTACCATCTCTATCACCCTTGTTCACCTTGTGTTCATCAAGCGCGGTGTTCTATTTCAGCAATTAATCCTCCTAGCACCATGATCTCATTCGTTGGAGTGCAAACTACAGAGCCAGCTGTGCGGTATGAGAAAGACAGGTCTTTCTATTCCAGTAAAGAAGGTAGCAATGATGACACATACAGCTTTCCTCTAGTTCCTAAATGCTTCTTCCTTCCCCATTATCAAGATCCCAATTCTACCTTGCAAGTCTGGCTAGACCAGAGGATGTACACTGGTACAGATAGGAACTGGAAACACAGGAAATCCAGGGCGGATGATCCCTTCAGGACCAGTGATGAGAATGGTGATACCGGGAGGGTGGAGGGAGGGTTGGGTGGAAAGGGGGAACCAATTACAAGGATCTACATATAACCCCCTCCCTCGGGGACTGACAACAGAAAAGTGGGTGAAAGGATATGTCGGACAGTGCAAGATATGACAAAATAATAATTTGTAAATTATCAAGGGTTCATGAGGGAGGGGCGAGGAGGGAGGGAGGGCAAAAATTGAGGAGCTGATGCCAGGGGCTTGGGTGGAGAGTGGATGTTTTGAGAATGATGAGGGCAATGAATGTACAAATGCGCTTTACACAATTGATGTAGGTATGGATTGCGATAAGAGTTGTATGAGCCCCTTAAAAAAATGACTTAAAAAAAGGGGGAAAAAAGAATTATTCTCTCCTCATTTTTTCCTTCCCATCCTGTTCCTCCTCCCTCATGAACCCCTGATAATTTATAAATTACTATTGTTTCATCATACCAAGGACTCAAGTAGAAAGCAAAGGTTTTGAGAATGATGAGGGCAACAAATGTACAAATGTGGTTGACACAATGGATGTATATATGGATTGTGATAAGAGTTGCAAGAGCTCCCAATAAAATGATTTTTTTTAAAGAAAAATTTCATTTTTTTTGTAATTAGAAATAACTATGTCACAATATAAAATTAAAAAAAAAAAGAATTACAGTCTCAAAATCTCAGAGGCCATTCTATCCTATGCTATTGGATTTCTGTGTATCAGAATTGGCATAATAGCAGTGACTTTAGTTTGATTTAGTTTGGTTTATGGTATGTCCAAGAGCCTTGGGCTAATTTGTTAGGCTGCTAATCTCAGAGTCAGTTGTTTGAATCCATCAGTGACTCTACACAGATAGTGTCTCTGGGTGGTCCAAGCGGGTATGTGCTCAACTCTTAATGAAATAAAAAGTTCTTTTGGAAGAAAAATCAGGTAACTGACTTCCTAAAGATCACAAGTTTTGAATTCCTGATGGAACAGAGTTTTCCTCTGAAACACATGGGGTTGTAATGGATCAGAATGTACTCGAGAGCAGCTTTAATTTTTAAGGCATGCAAACACACACACACACACATTGCTGTGTTGTTAGGTGCTATCACACCAGTTCCCACTCTGGCGACCCTGTGTACAACAGAACAGAACAGCGCATGGCCCTGTACCACCCACATGATTATTTTTGTATAAATGTGTGTGTGTGTGTAAATATGCATACATATAATTCCAATTTATTTAAACTACATTTCAGATATCACCATTGAGGAAAAGGATGGGTAACTCCGTGTGTAAGATTTAGGACAAGTCTCTGTAGACATCTTTTCCTCCGACTGCTCCCTGAATTCTTGCACCCAAACACATATCATTACCTCACTAACCCCCACTACCAAGTCCATAATAAATTATAAGGGAGTATTTAGGAAAATATTTATGACCAATATTATGGGATCATATTGCCTGATTATCTACAAATTATGCCCCTAAATACACAAATCCTGCCCCTAGACATACAAATATATCCCTCTAAATATACAAATATGCATATTTAGAGACTTCATACAGCTTTTATTTTTCCTCACCTTTCAAAATGGGTTGAGAGTTTCTGCTTTTAGGTAAGAGCGAAATTCCTGAATAATCAGAAGAGAAGTCAATCAAAATTTGTCTGTAAATTTAGAGCAAAGAGAAATGGAAAATACCCTGGCTTGGATCAAGAGCACCTTATTTCTCCATGTAACATGCTTAATTTTTAACACTCTAAATATGTCTTGTGCAGGAGTCTTACCTGGTGCAATCCACATCTTTTGCCCTCTTGACTGCTGCTTCCATGAACATTGATTGTGGATCCAAGCAAGAGAAATCCTTAACAACTTCAAGCTTTACCCCATTTGCCATGGTGTTCCCTATTGGTCTAGTTGTGAAGAATTTGATCTTCTTTACATTTAGTTGTAATCTATCCTGAAGTCTGCAATCCTTGATCTTCACCCGCAAGTGTTCATGTCCTCACTTTCAGCAAGCAAGCTGTCATCTTCATGTGGCAGGTTGTTCATAAGCCTTCCTCCATTTTCACTGTGGTGCTGGAGAAGAAGGTGGAAAGTACCATGGATTGCTCAAAGGACTAACCTTTCTGTTTTGGAAGAAAAGATGGCTAGACTTCCTTTTCGATATTTTTGGACAGGTTTTCACGAGAGACTAGTTCCTGGAGAAGGGATTCATGTTTGGTCAGGCGGAGAGACAGCCTGAAAAAGGAAGGCCCTCAATGAGAGGGACTGACACAGTGGGTGCAACAATGGGCTCAAGTATTAGAACGATTGGGAAGATATTGCAGGAGCTGGGAATGTTTTCTTCTGTTGTACATAAGGTCTCTATGGGTCTGAACTGATTTGTTCACACTTAACAACAACCAATCCTGATGTCTAATTATTTTCATACAACACATATTCTCTGATTATTTGAATTTAGAGCAAAGAGGGATTTCTAGTCTCTCTCTCTCTGTCTCTCCCTCCCGCTCCCTCTCTTTGTGGTAGCGATGTTATTTTTCTAATTTTATTTATATATATTTTCAATAGATATATACTATATATATTCTAAATATATTCAGAGTATTAAAATTATCTCTCTATATGTACGTACAGTATAGTAGTGACTTTATCTTTCTTACAATTCAACTCTAATTGGAATTTGAAAAGTAAAGGCATTTTATTCTTGTTGTTAGTGGTCATCTAGCCCTTATGTCAGAAACTAGTAAGAGCTTGGCTGCTAACTGAAAGGTCAGTACTTGGCCCCATGAGAGAAAGCAATTGGCTTTCCTCAAGATTACAGCCTAGGAAGTCCTATGGGGAGATTCTGGTCTGGTCTACAGGGTCACTGTGAGCTGGAATCTAATCAGTGGCATTGGGTTTGGTTTTTGCTGTAGTTGTTAAGTTCTTGAAGGTTCTTACTTCACCCTTCATCCCAAACAATCTAACATTGTATTTATGCCTATGACTTTTAGCACCAATATAGTTCTCCACACCCTTGCTGGTATCATGAAGGAATGGTGGGCACATTTATACATTACTTCTTACATGTCATGCTAAAACCACAGTTGTTATTTTGGAAGTAATCCGACTTTGGTCAGGCTCAAAAGAGAACACTGATCATTTTACTTTTGAAAATCATTTTAGTCATATTAGTACTAATGGACTTAGGGAAGAACTAGGAAGGTGTCCATATCTCAGGATACTGGAACTACTATTATATCATCCCTTACATTCTGTGAGTTTGTATACAATTTGTCTTCTTGTTCTTTTGTCTTTTTTTTAACCTTCTTGTTCTTACACTAAATTTTGGGGGTTTGTTTTTCTTTAAAATATCTTCTATGATTTTTCAAGGTGGCTTCTTAAGCCGTGTTCTTTCATGCCTTCTACGAGTTGTTCCCAGCTCCTGTCTCGCTTCTGCCTAGTAGGCTTCCTCCTTGGAATTGCAGAGAGGACATTGGAATAACCTGAGGATAGTTGAATACAGTAGATTAAATGTAGATCATTGACTGTTGTCTGGAATGACTGGTCAGATTCCATCCCTGGTAGAAACTACTGTGTTTAGAAGAGAAGAGCTCAATCATTCACAGCTCAGAATGTTTGCTTAGCATGGACTGTTACTTCCAACCCTACATTTTTTACTAGCTAATAAAATATTTCACTTTAAGTCAGAATGAACTGGATGGCAATGAGAGAGAAGGGAGGAAGTGAACATATTTACCTAATCATGTTTTATTTGCTAAGATCAACTTTTTTCTCATTGCATTTTCAATATGCTTTTGCCAACATTATAACAATTAAATTTTACTGGGTCAAGATATCACATAAATGGAATCATCCAGATTCAGGATTAGGAAAAACAAAATCTGAGCCTTTGGGCTTCAGAAGATTCTTTTGAAAAATTTCTTCTATATTAAGCTTAAATCATTTCACTAAACTATGTGCTGTTTGATTGAATTTGTTGTTAGCTGCTACCTAGTCAGTTTCCATACATAACAGATGGAATATTGCTTGAAAGTTCTGCTGTAACATTTTCAGCATCAGAGCACACACAAGCTTCCAGAAAAGGCTGGTGTGGCTGTATTTGTTGTGCATTGGCCAAGAATCAAAACAACCTCTTTTGTGGAAGGCAAGAATTATACCATTGAATCACAAATGTCCTCCCTCATATTCACCAGAATCTCTATGAAAAATAAAAATACAAACACTTTTAAGCTTGGTCTTAATTATATTAGAAAAGCAAAATAACTTTAATATTAAACTATTGTGCTTGGGAGTGGAGGCAGAGAAATAATTTTATATTTAAGGAGTCCATGGAAAGAAATAGGCACTAATTTTTTGTCATTATCATAAAACATATATTAAAGATGTAACATTATGTATTTGAAACAATTTAAAAGAATTTACAATTTGCATATGAGAAGGCAAAGCAATTAGTAAGTGAAACAAGAAGTCTCAGAAGCAGAGGTGTTGTGTTTTTCAGTGACCTTGCCCAGGAGTTATGAAAGGACTGCCCCTGGATTACTCTCTTGTCCCTGGAGAGCCTTTAAATAGTCCTCCCCAGGCTTTCAGCTTAGCTTCTCCAGGAGCCCAGACCCAGTGATTTGAGAAAATGGACCTGACTTCCCAGTGCTGTCTCGCAGGGAAGAAAGGCAGGAGAAAAGGCTTGACTACATCTGACAGTTTTGTTTTTGTTAAAGCCATGTTATCGGGAGTCCAGACAGATCTAACAATTCTTATTCTCCTTGTGACTACACAGAGTTAGCATTTTGGTCTATCAAGTTTAAATGTAATTTGAAAGCTAGACATCAAACATAACATTTCTCATTGCTATTTTCTGTCAGAGTTGTCTTTTTTATTTCAGTGGAAACAGTATATTTTGCCCATGCGCTGTCATGAGTTCAAAAAGTCAAGAGCATCCCTCCACGGACTGACAGGAATTAGATGACCGCAAATGAGTGAGTTCTTGCCCCGTTCCTCTTGCCTACGCTCCTCTTTGTTTGATCTGATTCATTGATTGATTTTGCGTGCCTTTCTGCAATATAAGACATCTCTTTAAAGAACCAGAGAATCACTTTTTAAGAAATATATTTCCCATGAATACACTGGTAGTATATCTGGTTGTTAGCTATTTTTTTTTGCAATCTTTAGAGTCTTCAATCCTGGTTAGAAGTTTTAGGAGTGAGTTTCATTAGTTTACTGGATAAATTAACGAAAGTCATTCTAATGGAAAATTGACCAGGAGAATGCTTTCTTGAAATTCTAGTTCCTAATGTGGGGCTATTGGATGCTTGGACAAGGGATTAAGGAAAATCGTGGAACATTTTTACTCCAAATAGGAAAGCAATGCTAATAAGGCACATATATTTGAAAACATTAGCAAATGGTTGAAAAATAGAAGTGAAAAATAGAAAAATACTAAGAAAGCTCTTGAAATATTAATTGATCATTTTGATAAGTTTATAAATGATTTAATAAGTCATTTGATTTTAAAATATTAGTTCCTTGTGATGAGGAGAATCTATGAAGTCTATATTTCCTCATTTAGTAATGAGGAAATAGATTTGCAAAGAGAGAGAAAAATAATACCTAACTATGTGATCAATATATTATCATCGTTTTGCTAATAAGAATAGATTACTAATAGATGTCTTCAGCTGTGTGTACTCATTTTTGTTTTGTTTGTTATTTTATATGTATCTGAAATTGAAATAATGGCAATTAATGGAATATTAATGGTTAAGAAAGAACATCTAGGTATATATTTACTAAAGTAATTGAAGAAATAATATATTAACTAAGGAACACAATTTTTAAAAAATATTCACTGAATTATATTGTGTTTTATTGAATTACATTTAATACATTATGTAATGCACCTCTCTAAGCCATTTAAAAATTAAAGAATTTTTCATTAACTTTGATTACAGGCTTAATATTATAATATAAACCTTCAATAGAGAAATCAAAATATTATAGCACTAAAATTCCATTTGGCCATCACCGTCTTCCTCAAAGGTAAAAATTTCTTCCTATAGTTTTTTTCAGTGCACTTATCCATACATAGGTCCTGGTAGAAGCTCTATCTAGAAATGATACATCGTTTCTTTCAAGATCCAAGTTATTATAGTACAGTTATCTTTGTGCAATGATTAATTTTCACGCACAACAATGTATCTCTGACTTCACCATGTTAGATGTACCGTTGTTTTTATTTATTGTCAGATTCTATTGAATCCGCTCTGACTCAGAGCTAACCCGTGCACCACAGAGCCCGACACTGCCTGTCCTGGGCCAGCCCCCTCAGTGCTGGTGGTGAGCCCCTGGCTGCAGCCACTGTGGTAACTCATCTCGCTAAGGGTCTTCCTCTTTTTTTAAATCTCGCCTCCACTTTACCATATAGCTCTCATATTCAGCCTTCTCGCTGATTTTTAATAGTTTGATAGAGTTCACATAATCTGTAGTACTGTTTAACAAGGCTGTAATGGGTATCCTTTGGAATGCTTTCTGGCCGTGTTTTACTAGATCACTGCTGATTCCTTAAATCAACATCAAAATTTGATATAGTCTGATATTTACAAAATTTTTGAATATTTCATTATTTAATTTGTATTTCCTTGGTTCTAAGAAGGTTTAGTTTTTCTTTTTTAATGCTCAGGAATAAGATTCTATTTTGGAGGCTGAGATAGATGACTCACAGATAGAAACATATTTGCATTTTTATTAAAACAATTATTTCCTCGATGCTCAGGACCGCTGCAATTGGACTTTTGCTATTGTAACAGTGATACTTCCAGATATTTTGCTAAACATTCAACCACAGGGTGTTAACTTGGGGTCCATAGATAGACTTCAAATCTAAACTCTATGAACACCCTGGCATCAGACTCAACATCTCTATGTGTTCTGACTGTCATCGAATCAATGCTGATTCATAGTGATGCCCTGGGGGCTTCCCCAAACTGTGTTTACTGATGTAGAAAGAGCCCAGTCTTTCTCCCTTCCACGGAGTTGCTGGTGGCTTAGAACTGCGGACCATGAAGATTGCAGCCAAACTTGAAACCACTATGCCACATGTGCATTTTGGTTTTTTTTTCAGAAACAATTCATGGGAACTCATGCAAAATAAAAGATACTATTCAACTGCTGGCCTTTCCCCTTACAACCATCATGACAAATTGGAATCACTATGGGGGGTGTCTGTTTTTTCATAAAGCTAAACTGAGTTTAGCAGCTTACTAACACAGTCTAGTTCACGATACAGCTGAAAGGAAGTAACAGATGCAGTGTAGTGTTTTGCACCAAATAAACATATCATTCTAGAACTTCCAGTACTTGAGTGTGTAGTGGGTGTGGAAAGAAAAGAAAGTTGTTCTATTCAAAGAGGTAGAAAGGGGTTAAATAGATAAAGTGAAGAAGAAACTGTAGATGCAATCTGTTTCTAAAATGAGCTCCATAAAAAGGAAGTGCTAGAACTTCTGATGAAAGGACTCAATGGTGAGAACATTTGTCTTAGGAAATTAATCAAGAAAAGGAAAATTCCAGAAAACCATAGCTGTCTTGAAAGATCCACACAAGGGTGAGTCCCTTTTCTCCAACATTTTACTTGTTGCTTCCCCCTCCCCTGCTACATGCTATTGCTGTTATGTCATCATTTGTGAAAAGGTACCAAAGGCACTATTTTTAGGATGGTCACCAAGAGGTTGAATATATAAAATAATGAGCTGATGGAACTATAATGACATCCTTCCAATGTTAGGGTTTTCAAACACTGTGCTAGTCCTTGGGAAGGGCTGAAGATGTATAGTGTCCTACTTGCCCGTGAAGAACAGATGTGACTTCATTGCTATTTATATGTAGCATTAATTGTTCCTGTCTGAGATTCAACACTGAACTTTCGGCTATCAATACACTTGACAATGAATGTTTCATTTTTCAAGTGTTCATGCTGTTACTCATATATGTGTACAAACTTAAAATTTATCACAATTGCCATTATTAGTTTGTGTCATTATTCCTATTTCTTGTACATTAGTGAATTACCCTTCATGTAGAAATTGTATACATATAAAGTTCATTTTTGCATACTTTAGAGTGAGAGAATCATAGTTAAAAAGGAAAACATAGACAATGAATGCCTTTAAGAATCAACAATTATACAAAATTTGAGTGTGTCCAGCATACTAACCTCTTCTTCTAAACTTTCAACCCCACAGAAACCATGCGACAAGAAAATATCACAGAATTTATCCTCCTGGGACTTTTCAGTGATGGGGATGCAAAGGCTGCCTGCTTTGTATTATTCTCACTTTGCTATTTTGCTATTCTCTCAGGAAACTTGCTCATTCTTATAACTATAAAAGGCAGCCACCTCCGTGAGCAGCCCATGTACTTTTTCCTCAGCTACTTGTCCTTCATGGATGTCTGCTTCACCTCCACAGTGGCCCCCAGACTGATCACAGACTTGCTGGTCCAGCGGAAAACCATCTCCTACAATGATTGCATGGCCCAGATGTTTTATGCCCACTTCTTTGGTGCCACTGAGATTTTCATTTTGGTGGCTATGGCCTATGACCGCTATGCAGCCATCTGCAGACCCCTTCACTACATGGTCATCATGAGCAGAAAGGTGTGCTATGTTCTGGTGATGGCTTCTATCATTGGAGCATTTGTTCATTCCTTAATACATGTATTGATTATTATCGAGCTTCCTTTCTGTGGACCCAATAAGATAGACCACTTTTTCTGCGATGTATTCCCATTGTTGAAGCTGGCCTGCACTGACACTAAGCTACTGGTGATTTTAGTCATCACCACCACAGGAATATTGGCCATTTTGACCTTCATTGCCTTGGTTATTTCTTACATCATCATCCTGTCCACCCTGAGGACTCCATCCTCTGAGGGCCGTCGTAAAGCTCTCTCCACCTGTGGCTCACACATCACTGTGGTGTTCATGTTCTTCTTGCCCCTCATCTTCACCTATGTCCCTACAGCTGATTCGGTCAGCGATGACAAGGTTTTTGCCCTGTTTTACACTATGATTGCCCCCATGTTCAACCCCTTCATCTATACACTAAGAAACAAGGACATGAAGAATGCCATGAGGAAAGTATGGTGCCGAGACAAGCTGTCTGGACAAAAATGATGTCCTTGGAAGTGATCTTCTTTACCTGATCTTGTTCTGGCCACAACATCACTAATGCTGACCAGTGCAGCAAGGAAAGAGGGGTGGTACGATGTCAGCAAAAGTTACCATCCCTAAAAAGAGAAGACTTGTTGGCCATTCTCATCTTCTACTTTATTTATCTTGGTCTCTCCATGTAATTCTCAGCATCATTTTGGATATTTTGGAGCTTAGACAGAGTGGATGTTACTGCCTTTTACCAGGACCGAGTATAAAGATTGCAAGGTTTGTGAGGAACACCCTGCTTTAGGAAATACATGCAAGAGGACTTGAAAAAGTTTATGGAGAAAATGGATGTAAATGAGAACAATAAAATATATACAAATTTTATTTCATACCATAAACTGCTTCAAGATCTAGACACATTTCGAATCAATTTTATGAGTCATTTAGTCTATTCTTTAAAAGAAAACTGGGAATTTAACCACACGAATGCGATGTTTTTTACATTAGGAACTGAAGAAAATGGGTGCCCTTTGAGAATTTTTTTTTTTAAAGATTAGGAAACAAGAAAAGTAGGAAAGAGACAAACCAGGACTATAGTTGGGGCCTCATGATTTCCCATAGAAACTTTCACAAGGAGCAAGAGCATTGTCTTGGTGGAAAAAAATTTGGTGAAGTTTGCCTGGTTAATTTCCTGCTGAAGTTTTGGCTAACTTTCTCAAAGCACATCATTAGCACACGTCCATGTTCTTTTGTTGTTGTTAGGTGCAGATCCAGCTAACCTATGTATAATCTTTGGGCTTCCAGAAAGTTAATAAGCAAAATACCTTGAGCATCCTCCAATACTGTTGTCATGAACTTTACTCTTGATCAATTTGCATCTGCTTTGACTACACTACTTCCACATCTCGATAATAATTTCTTTGATTGAAATTTGACTCCATGCTGAGTCTGGTAAAGCTGTATTTTATCTCCTACTACAATGCTTCCAAAAAATTCTCCAGGATCTTGGTTATAATTTCCAATGAAATATCTCCTCTTGTGTGTAGCTGATCTGGGTGCAAGGGTTTTGACCCCATTGAAATGAAAGTTTGCTCAACTTTAAATTTTTAATCAGAATTGTATAACCTGAACTATTTGAGATTTCTGAGGTGTCAGCTCTTTTTCCCACTGTTAATCACAGTCCTCTTTTTGTAGGGCACACACCTAGTTCATTTTCCCTTGAAAATTAATGTGGATATTTGCCACTACAGGCTTCCTCTTCAACATCACGTTGTCCCTTCTTAAAACAAGTTATCCATTTGTAAACTGCTGATTTCTTCGGGGCATTGTCGCAATAACATTTTGTAAAGTATCACTGATTTCACCATTCTTTCACTCAAATGTGATCACAAATAGGGTGTCTATTTTTGGTTCAGTTGTAGCAGGACTCATGTTGCTCTGATAGGAGCTCTTTACAAACTGATGTCTTACCCTCAGGGCCTCAAACTAGATTCCATTCAGACATGTTACAGTAAGTTCCCACTCACCCACATCAGGTCAATTCCAACTCATAGAGACCTCATAGGACAAAGCAGAATTGCTCCATAGATTTTCTGAGACTGTACGTTTTCACACCGGCAGACAGCCTCATATTTCTCTCATGGAATTGCTGGTGGATTTGAAACACCAATCTTGTTAACAACCTAATGATTAACCTAATAGTCTGCTGCAAAGCCTTCTTAATAACAAGTTAGAATGAGCTTTTTTTGATCCAAAATGTTGAAAGTCCATGCATAGTTTTCTCAAAACACACATAATTTATAAACCATTTGAAGGTCCCTTATGTCTTGTTGAAACACCTTCATAAAATAGAGAATAAATTGAAACAAGTTCTAAGTACTTCCATGTTTGAGGTTCACATTTAGATAAAAATAAAGCAATGCCCTAACAGTTAGAAGTGTTGTATATATTAAATGTTTACATTGAACAAAGTATGCAATGCAATATAATTTTACCATGAATACTAGTCTGTAATTCTGACATCACCATAACTAATTCCATTTTATTCTGTTGTACGTAAAGTTAACGTGATTTGGAGCTGACTCATGGTAACTAGCAATAATAGCATCTCTCTATGTAGTATATTCCAGAAATTAGAAGTTCAATTTGGATGATGTATATCTCTCCCCCTCAATCATATAAAGTTACATTCTCAGAGTTATTTAGAAACCCTAGGAGCACAATGGTTACGTGTTTAGCTTCTATGCAGATCCAGTGATTTGAATCTACCAGTGGCTCCCTGAGACAAAATCTGGTGATCTATTCCCATAAATATTATTGTTTAGGAAACCCTGTGAGGCAGTTTTATTCTATCCCATGGGTTGCTATGAGTTAAAATTTGACATGATGGTGTACCATATCATCAGGACCGATTTATAACCTCAGTTAAAAGGTCTCCATGGCTTGAGTATCATATTGATGCACTTTGTAAAGTGAACCAAGGGTATCTCACACCTTTTGAATTACCCAAAATTTAGGAAGGCACGTAGAGGAAGAAGCGAATGTCCCTGGTGTTTAATTTAGTCCTCTGCATTGCCCCATGCACATTGCATCCTTTCAGGTGTTTTTTTGAACATTCATACTCTGTAAAATTGTTTGCCCCTCACTTGAGCAGGTTGTTTCCCTAGAGAGAATGAAAGAAAATTAGATCAAGAAATAGTGGGATAAAGTGAAGGTGGGAACATCGCCCCCAAGATCACCATTGGTTTTTCACTATAGATGATTTCCTGAGCTTTGTGAACTAGGCTAGAATCTGCAAGCTCACTTCTTGCCATTTTCTACTTGAAAATAGATGAAAAAAAATCAGTGAAGTTCATTAAGTTTGTAAATACAAGAAAAAAAAGCTATTTTCTTATTTTCCTTCCTCTACACTCCAGCTCCAACAAAGAAAATGAATTATGCACACTTAAAGTGTTTTGGTTTTTTTTCCCCTCTGTGGGCAGGAATCCATGCTTGAAGACGAGGGGCACATTTGTAAAAACTAGCTGTAAAAGTGATGGGAGATTTCAGCAAGATTTTCTCCGTTCGAAATTCCACATACACTGGTTAGAATAGCGTTGTGGTAAGTTAGACTCCACTCAATGTCAGTGTACTAATGATTTTTAAAAACCAGGCACTTGATGCTTGTTTTGAAACAAGCAGCCATCTAAGGGAGATGTCAACTAAGGCCACATGGAAGAAGCACACCAGCTTCAGTCATCAAAGTATTATAAATTATATAATCTGAAATCAAAGTAGGGAATAGTATCAGAGCCTAAATTGTGAGAACTCATTTTGCAGCAGGCTATGGCTGACAGTGGGAACACAGGATAACATTTGTGCGATCTACATAGGAAATAAGCCTCTGGTGATTTCCCTCCATCCATAACAGAGGGATGGGAGGAAAGAGGTTACAAAACAGAGTGTACTGGAGAGATGATGATAGAAAATCAAAGGATAAATCTGACTTGAATGGTTACAATCTTGGCAGTTGATCTCTCTGATCTGGTTTTCAACATTTTCTGTACTTTTTTGTTTGTTCATATTGGGTTTATCTCAGATGTGTTATATCATTGGGGATCTTGAATTTTTGTTACATGTTTTTCAGTACATGAGACCCAGGATTAATGACAGAATAGGGACAGCAAGTAGAATCAGGGTTTGGGGCTGCCAGGGCTTGGGTACAATGGTGGTGGTGGGGTGTAAAAAGGAGCTGATGTCAAAGAGTTCAGGAAGGAAAAAAATGTTTTGAAAATGATGGTGGTAGCAATTGTACAATACTGCTTGATGTGATTGAACATAATATGTTAACTCCAATAAAAAATCAGGTGTTTGGGATCCCAAAAGGAGAAAGGGCAGAGCGAGTCAGAGTGTAGTTTTGATGGTGGTTGTGTGGCAACTACCTCCAATGACTCTGAGACAACTTTGTGAGTAGAGGCTACTTTATAAAGTTACTAGTGGAGTCTTGAGTATAATTGTATATGTTCTGTTCCTGTCTTTATGAGTCTTGAACCTGGCATCTTAAATCTTCTTAAAATAAAAAATTAAAAAAAAATGTTGGCATTGATCAGCTCCAACTATTAGTGATGTTATGGGGCTGAGCAGAACTGTCTCTGTGGATTTTGGAAGCTGTAAATCTTTACAGGGGCAGAAATCTTTGCCTTTCTCCAGTGGATCAGATGGTGGGTTTGAACTACCGAACTTCAAGGTAGCAGTCTGATATTCAACCCACTGCACTACCAGGGTCCCTTCTTAGGAGTTTCTACTTTCTCAGGAGACTCAAATCTGCAACATCCATAATATTACAAACCAATCTTCAAACATTTGTTGCAAAGGCATAAGGGAAAGAGCAAGGGGAATAAAATTACCAAACGAGTAACAGTTATGTATTCTATGGTTCAATGTTAGCTGCTTTTATTTTATAATAACACCTTTAAGAGTCTTGAAGACTCATCACAGCAGATGAGGACATATAGCCAGTGTAGGCTCTATGGATGCACTGGCTCACAGAGCTCCATAAACATCAAATGGTCTCTAATTTTAGGTTTTGCCAGTTCAAGTTCCCTGAAATCATAAAAATCACCAGAGGAGCTTGTTAATAAATAAAGTGTGTACATATAAAGATTTTTAGACTATATTTCCCTGTCCTACTGAACAAGATTTACTTGGAAGAGGCTCTATTGTCTCCTTAAAAAATCTCCCGAGGTGATTCCAATGATCAGCTTAGCTTGAAAGCACTCAGATAATGCTCATTTTAAGCCAAGAAAATGGAAACCTATAGAGATCTAGTGCCCACAGTCCCAATCCGGAACCATAACTATGAAGGGAAAAGTCTCATGGCAAAGGTGTCTTGACAATAACTTCTGATTTAGATGTCTTACTGCATTTTAGCCTTTCCTATTTTAAATTCTGTGACTACATCAATATCAGCAAATATTTTAAGCACTAATTATCTATAGTTTTTATTATGATAAATGTTTGCACACACACAAACACACATCCAGGTGTCACAAATAGATACCAGATATATAAAAATGCATATGAGAATTGTATAAATAGAATTGTGGCAGAGATGGTTAGACAGTAGCAGAAGATAATCAGTGGTATGTTTCCCATTACTGGGGGTGAGTGTGCGTGGTGGGGGAGTCAGGTTGCATCCCAAGCTGAAGGAGATAATCCTGTACCAGGACAAGTTATCAATTCACATGAACAAGGCATTTGTTCGCAATGAGTTTCTCTGAATTCACCAACAGGAATCTGGTCATTTAAGCCAAGCAAGTAGTGAAAGGGGACTCATTGAATTCAATCAATTGCTTTGTAAAACATGGAGGCGGTAGGTAAATTAATAACAATTATATTTGTCCTGTTCATTGAATCATCAGCCCTCGATCATCAAATTAGCACTGTTCTCATTCCATTTCTTCAGAATCCTTTTTAAGTTGTTTTACATTAACCAGGACAGCTGGCTACAGATTCCAGGCAAAGAGTAGAGCCAATGAAAACAATGATTAAGGGCTATTACAATTAAAAGATGGAAAACATCTCTATTAGCCTAAAAATTGGGGGGGTAGGAAATGAAATATGGAAAACCAAAGTTGTAATCTGTGGCCCAACACAAGAGAATGAGAACATGTCTTTTGCTTTTTTAAGCTTGTATTTTATCATTTTTTCATTCTTCACACATTCCTCTCTCATTTTTAACTTTCTAGGTTTAGACATCACAAGAATCTTAATTTTAAGCAGACTAGTGGCATAATGGTTATACATTGGACTGCTAAGTTCTAAGTCAAGAGTTCAAAACCACCTGTCACGCCATGGGAGAAATAAGAGACTTACTATACCCTTAAGAGTTACATTCTCTGAACCCATAGGGGAATGTCTACTCTACTCTATACTATAAGGTCGCTGTGAGTCAGAATCAACTCAATGGCAGTGAGGTTTTCTTTGTTATTGTTGTTGTTTCTTAAATGTATATCTCAGCATGCTTTTGCTCAGATTCTTGCTCATTTTCTTGTAATCTTTTCATACAACATATGGATATAGAGTACTTAGCATATATTGTTTACAATTCTCAACACTGAGGAGACTTTCACTTTTGATGGAAAGAAAGTGGGCATGAACATGCAGGAGAAAACAAAGATGTTGAGTGGGACTATAATGCTATCCTAAATTTGATAAGACTTCTCTGACCAAGATATTTTCATAATTACTGATAATGAAATATTGGGATAAATTTAATGATAACGAAAATTAGTACATATTTCTGTGGGATGTGTTAGGGTTTTCTTTTTCCTTTTTCAAAGTTTGCAAGGTTGATAACATTGTATTCATTGTATGGTCATTTTGGCTGAGAGGTTAAACTCACACAGTTTGAAATGTCATTGCTTCATTCTATTTACCATTAGGATCCCAGAAAACCTTCTTAACCCATAGTTTCTTCATTGCATTTTTCACCTCTGCATTTCTAAGTGTATAAATGAGGGGATTTAACATGGGGGTGATGATGGTGTAAAATACAGCTACCATCTTATCCTCAGAAAAGGTTGTATCGGGGCGCATGTACATGAAAGTACAAGGACCAAAAAAGATGATGACCACAGCAATGTGAGCACCACAAGTGGAGAGGGCCTTGCGCCTGCCCTCAGCTGACTGCTTTCTCAGGGACACCAGGATGACAGTGTAGGAGATTAACAAGATCACAAAGCTTCCCAGAGCAATGGTCCCACTGTTAGCTGTCACAACAACACCAACCACATAGGTGTCCGTACAAGCCAGTTTTAACACAGGGTGGACATCGCAAAAGTAGTGGTCAATCTCATTGGGTCCACAAAAGGGTAGCTGGACCACCAAAGCCACCTGGATAATGGAGTGTATGAACCCACATACCCATGTCCCTAGTAACAAATTATTGCATCTGTTGCGGTCCATGATGGTCATGTAGTGTAAAGGTTTACAAATGGCCACATACCTATCATAGGCCATTACAGTAAGGATGAAGATCTCAGTACAGCCAAAGAAATGTACCCCAAAGAGTTGCAACATGCACCCCACGTAGGAGATTGTTTTACTCTTGGCAAGTAGGTCAACGATCATCTTGGGAGCTGTTACTGAGGAATAACAGATGTCGACAAAAGACAAATAGTTGAGAAAGAAATACATTGGAGATGTGAAAAGGTTGCCCACACGTACTGTCAGCATGATGAGAAGGTTTCCCAGAAGAATAATTGCATAGAAGAAAGAAAACACAGCAAAACAAACTTCTTCGACCACTGGGTTCTGAGAAAGTCCCCAGAAAACGAACACAGTGACATTGTTTCTTTTTCCCATGGAATTAGTCTAGCAGGTAGAGTTGCCAAGAGATAAATAATTTGTCTGAAAAAAGATTAAAAAAGAACAATAGCATTATTGTAGGGGAAATGCATCATCATAGTACTTCAAAATGGCAAAGGGGAACTTACTACTGTTTGAAACCCACAGTCAAGGGAAATATATTCTGTCCATTGTCCCATCACACAACATTCCACCCACCACTGCAGATGAATCATCGACATTCAGAGAGATCAAGCAAATCCCCTAAGTCATCCATCGCGTGCTAAGGGGTTCAGCTCTCTTGCCATTTTTAAAGCTTTCTTCATCTCTATGCTTGTAACCACGAATCCTCATTTATTTGAAATGATTTCCCTGTTTGAGGCTTTTCTTGGTTCAGAAAATTAACAAGTTCAGATGCTAACCATAAAATTAGAGATCAATTACATTCTCTAAGTATCTTAGGAGGAAGATCCGCGGATCTCTTGTTGAAATATCAGCTATTAAAACCCCTAGCTAGTAAAACTATGTCTACCTTGGGCATTGGGCTCTTTTAAAAGTTGTGGGATCAAATGGATGATAACAATTTGAAACACTGGCTGGGAATGCTAGGGCAAAGTACATTTATGTCAATGAGGAAGGGGCAACTCAGAAAAGGTGGCTGAAAATAATTCCACAAGTCAAAACTATATCCCATGTCATGAAATTATACACATGAAAACTTATGTTGGTGTGTTTTGTGTATGCAAATACAACAGCAGTAGCAACGGAGAAGTAGAATTATAATATAAACTAAAATATCCTTTGAGCACAGTTAGACTGATACACGTGGGGTCACCATCAATTGGAATCAACTCAATGGCAATTCAATGGCTGGCTGGTCTGTGCTTGTGGGCATAGTAGCATTTCTATATCCGGAGAAGTTGACCTTCACCTTGACACAGATACAAAGACATAAGCCTAGAATTTGTCTTTTGAATCTCAACATGCCTGGACACTGCCCTCACCGGTGAGCCCAAGTAGGGCCAGTTGGATGATCACATCCGTATGGAACGTGGGTGTCTTTATGCTTTCCTAGGTTATCTTAAAATTGATGCATTTGAGTGATGTTGTCAGCAGAGCCTGTTGAAAGTGTCACGGACTGCAAATCTGGGTTGAAAGAAGTCCAGACAGAGTACTCCTTAGAGTTAAGGATGGCGAGACTGCATTAACATGCTTTGGACATGGAAGCAGGAAAAACAAGTTCATGGAAGAAGGACACAATTCTTGGAAAAATAGAAGGTCAGTAAAAAAGAGGAAGACCCTAGACCAGGGGGATGGATACAGTGGCTGCAACAATTTGCTGAAACAGTACAATTGTGAGGATGGCACAGGACTGGGCAGTAGTTTGCTCTGTGGGACTTAGGGTTGCTCTGTGTCTGACTGCATTCAATGGCCTCTGACACCAAATTGTCCCCAACTTCCTCACAGTCCGGATATAGAATGATGGAATAGAAAGAGAAACAAATAAAAAATCACCTAACAGTTAGATCGTGGTGCCATTGTTGCTGTTGTATTAGATAACACCAAGTGGGTTTTCAGTTATTAGAGACCCCGCATCCCAAGTGAGTTTGAACCACATGGTGCTATTGGAACTAGGAGAAATCACTTCAGTTAGTGGGACATTTGTTTCCCTCTTGTGAAATGAGAATGTTTCCATTTCACGTTCCTCTCTGCCATTGTGAAGGGAAATCCCTCTGTCAGCTTGGAGTCATCACATAACCCTCTGGGAGGGAGGGCTGGGAAAGGAAACAAAGTGAGGTCTCACATGCTTCCTTCTCTCCAAACTCAGGCTTCCCTAGGCTTGATTTCGGGTGAGTATTTTGATCTCATCCAATGATCAGGGGGCTAGGGCCGGGGTGATGTTTGGAGGCACCCCACCCTCTCATCTCACCACTCCTGCACACACTCTTCAAACTCTTCAATTTTCATCATAGTTGACATTAGTTCTCCCAGCGTGGGTGAGAAGATGAGAGTGGAAAAAATAAATTTTTAAGGAAGAGGTCATCAGAGAAAGAGAAGCTAATTTGGTTTAGGAAGAGGGTGATATTGCATTTAAATGAAGCATCTTCGGTGTTGGAATTTCAGGCACTCTTAACGGATCACCTGGGCTTTGAGTGAAATGGGTTCTGATTTTGATTAGAGGGATTTTTATGGTGCTTCCTCAAATCAAGTCCTCCATGTAAATGATTCCTGTAACCAGAGGTTAGGCTAGGTTGCCACAGTATCTCAAATAATATTGAGGAACTTTTCTACTTAAATGAGGTCACGTTTTCTCAAGATCCGTTAGGTTGCACTGTGCTCTCGGCTATTTGTTTGTGGAACATCACTTTTATGAAATTATGGAGTTGTGTCCACACCTACAAATGAAAGTTGTTGGAGAAGTCATTACAAGTCCTCCTTATTCATACTGTAGAAGATAATGATCTTTATAATAATAGTAAGAATAATAAAATTCAAATTCAGTGCTGGAATAAAACCTGCTTTTGCTCGTTGGCTACCCTTTGTGCATTTGCTCCTGATTAACAAGTAGTAATGGATACTATTCTCCCTCAGAGAGTTTGATTAAAGGACCTCAAATTATAGCAGTTTTTGACAACTGTAAATTCTATTGTTGCATCACATGCAGAAATAACAGGGTATACAGCAACAAACCTGAATGGTGCAGCCATTGTCCACACCAAAGCGTTTTAGACAGTCTAACTTTCTACTTCGATCAACATCTATCCCAAAGGATTTTTCCTCTGTCTGTGCATTTCAAACATGATAACCCCTCACTCGTTTTTGATATGCTAAAAGTCTGATTGGCTAGGTCTTAATCATGCTACCATATTTCATAGTCAAGAATGTTCTCTTTGTTAGGTGCCACGACTCATAGTGCCACTACAGGTACAAGAGAATG
This sequence comes from Echinops telfairi, assembly GCF_000313985.2. NCBI lineage: Eukaryota > Metazoa > Chordata > Mammalia > Afrosoricida > Tenrecidae > Echinops > Echinops telfairi. The sequence goes on along the minus strand of NW_022103958.1, from coordinate 2,069,653 downwards.
CAATGCTGCCTAGTCCTGCACTACCCTCATAATTGTATTTATGTTTGAGCCCACCATTGCATGAAGAGATACACATCAGTATCTTATTATCAGCATACTAATACTCTCAATCCCTCTTCCTTCTGAGAAAAGTTATTGAATCCACATATTTCCACAAATCTTCTCTGTAAAATTTTGTTTTATAGAAAAAAAAAAAAAGATAATATCTATCTCCATACAAGAAAACCCCAAAAAAAAAAAGAAAAAACAATCTCACCAGTCTTTTCCAAGGCTCAGTTTTGCTTTCTTGTGCTATCTCTTCTTGAGATAATTTGAAAGCGGTTGACCAAAATGAAGAGGGCTGCTTTAGGAAATGCCTTGCGAATACTTGGTGCTGGAAAATCTCTGGCTCCAGAAGCTCGAAGGCTGATAGAAGTCAGTCTACATTGGTCCTGGATCTGTGTCTCACTGACTGAAATCTTTCATAACAAGAGCTCTTTTCCCTACTTCTTCTAAGACCCGTTTAAAGAAATGATGCAAAATTTAATGACCTCTGGGAAAGCCTTTCCCCAGTGTCTCTTCCACACTCAGAGCCGAAGCAGAAAATTAGCAATGAGCTGTAATGTTCAGACGTCTTCAGACATGTCACACACACACAAATGGAAAACAACCATGTTGTTAAAATTACAGCTTTGTTTCTTACCTTTTTCAGCTTTTAGAGCTGACCTACACCCTTTGATTCATGGCCTCTTTTCTTCATCATCAATCCCAGAAGCCTAACATCTTCAAATCTCTGATTTTGACTTCCTCTCCAAAATCCTACCTCCTCTTTCCATTTCAAAGAATGCTTGTGATCACTTTGGGTTCACCTGAAGTATCCACTGTGATCAAGTCAATGGCAACTCATAGCAACCGTTGCAGGACAGAGCAGAACGGCCCACAAGGGTTTCTAAGGCTGTACATCTGTATGCATGTAGACTGCCACGTCTTTAACCACGGATCAGCTGCTACCCTTGGCAGCTCAATGTACTTGCCATCAGGGCGCCATTCCCATGGTTTAACAAGGGACTTACACATACCAAGGACTTTTAAGATGATGCAGGACTGGGCAATGTTTCTGTTATACATCCGGTTGTCATGAGTCAGAACAACGGACAGCAAGGAAGACCAGTAACAATGGTGCCAAGGGCTCAAGTAGAAAGCAAATGTTTTGAGAATGATAAGGGCAATACATATACAAATGTGCTTGACACAATGGATGGATGTATGGATTGTGATAAGAGTTGTACAAGCCCCCAATAAAATGATTTAAAAAACAAAACAGCAAAAAAACAATGATATCATGAAGTACAGCACATATAACAAAATAATTATCACAAGAGAACTGCCCACATGCTACTGAAATCCACTTGTATAAACACCAAAACAAAAGAAAAACACACTTTTAGCCCCAGGAAAGAGAGCTGGACCAGACATGAGTATCAGTAGAGAGAGGGGGGTTTATTTGGGAAATTAACAAACATAGTCTTAGTAAGGCTGCAGTGAAAAGTGTTTCGCTCTGTTTTACATAGGTTCACTTTGAGTCAACAGACTCAGTGGCACGTAACCACAATGTCTTGGATATTCACGAAATTCATGCTGTACAATAGAAAAGACAACTGTTTCTATTCTTAAACAGCCTGGTAACTTATTGACATTGTTATGTCACACTACAAACTTATGAATCAATGAATGATGTCATATAATATTATGCAAAATTATATGAAAATCAGTTTTCAGTTTGCAATAATATAATATTTTCATGATTTATGTGCTCAACACATACTTGTTGATTTTTAAAATTCTGTGCAGCACACCACTCACATGACATTAAATGCTTTCTTTGGTCCTATCTAGTAGGAACTCTAGAAGGCCTGGGAGAAGTGCCCTGTGGATTGCTGGGACTGAAACGCTTCATGGAATTAGACAGGCTCCTTTTCCTCTGGCTTAGAGGTTCGTGCCGACCTTGCATTTAGCAGCCCAGCACTTGACCCCTCCACCAGAAGGCAGCGAGAGAGGCAAAGACAGTTCTTTCTTATTTTGTCTGTATGTAGTTCTTTGATTCTTAGGTTGAGCTTGTATTTGTATGCACTTACACTTTCTTATGAAGACTATGGTGAGAGAAAGGCTGCATTCTGCTCCTGTAAACAGATCATCTCAGAAACGCAAAAGGGGTGACTATGAGTCAGCATTGACACAATGGCGGTGAGGTTGGTTTTTCGGAGAGTATGCCATAGGAAATTTGGGGAAATTGAAGATTAAAATGCATTTGAAAAGCAGCTGTGCTTTGCAAGGAAACCATATATAGTTAATTCATGCATCATTGTTATTTTAGGTTATCATGATCTTAGATTATTTTTTTTGTATCAGTAGCACTGCATCACCACCATTTCTTCATTGTACAGAAAAACTCTGTTTCAAAGGAAATGCTCTTAAGTAATTCAATTACTGAATTACTAAATTTAAAATTCATTGTTAACTATATGGTCCATGGTGTCCAGATTGGCCTTGAACTCTGTTCCAATGATGGTCCAACTCTCCCATCTGCCATTGAATTAGATTCTTCAATTGCTTTCATAAATATTACACTTCACTAATCACTATCCTTTAATGCTTCTGTATGCATGTTTATGTATGTATATATACATGTCTGTACATACTTAGTTTATTAAATAATCTGTGAACAGTATTTTACATAGTCATATTAATTTAATCTCATACATTAGTTACATAAATTAATGACCAAAAGTATAAAATTAAGAAAATATTAATAATTTATATTTGAGAAATTTTAGTAACAAAAATGGAAGAACGGGCAAGAAAACTATTTATTGAATATCAAATATAATCTGACAGAGGATGTAGATTACAATAGTTTTAAAAATTATCATTATCTAATGTGATCATGTAAGTAATGTGTTCAGTGATATGTGCTTCCTTTTTTCTTGTTCAAATAGCGATGGGATAACAATGGAAAGATTTGAATACATAAACATATAAGACCAAATTACATGAATTTTTTATATTCCTTTTTGTATAAGGTACACTGTAGGTGCTGTTGGGAAACCATTAGACTACTAACCACAGGAAAGATAGGCCTATTTCCTCCAGTAAAGATTTACAACCAAAAAAACCTTACATAAGGCTCCTATGAGCCAGACTTGGCTTTAGGGCAGTGGTTTTATGAGTTAAAGGTTCAGGCAAGGGTCAGAGATGACTTCCTCTGGTTTCCCATTGCCACAAAAACAAACAAACAAACTCACTACCCTCAAGTCAATTCCCACACAAACCATAGGTCAAGTTTGCCTCCAACCTGTATCCCTCTTCACCTATTCTAAAAGTAAATATTCCTCCTACAATTCGGTGTATTCTGGGTTCACTCATTTGTTACACTTCCCACACAGAATTCACAGACAACACTCACCACTGTGGAAGTTTATTAAGAAAGTTACCAAGTTACTACAAGTTAGGATGAGAAAACTTTAAGGATAAAGTCTTTTGTCTGCAGTAGTATCTCTTCTCAACTAGCAGCTCCAACTCTGTCTGGTCTTCAGCCTCTCTGCTAGACAGGCTCTAGACTTTTGCCTTGTCCTGTGGGTCAGAAACCTGTCACCCTGCACTATAATCTTGACACTTAGCTCTGTCTCAAAGCTTAGTGCCACTCTTTTGCTTAGTTTTATGGTTTCCATGTGGCAAGAACTCTGGTGTCATTGCTCCCTCCTCCACATCAGACAGCAATCTTACAGATTCTTGGCTATGCTTTCTTAATGATCTTGAGAATTTTGGTTCCTGCTTTGAGATGACTATCTCAGACCCAAAGTAATGGCAGAGTCAACTAATCACCTCTACTATGGTTTCACACACTCCGTGCCATGGTCCCTCCCAATTACTTGGTGGGAGTCACAAAGACTTGGAGAGATGAACCGTATTTAAGTTAGAAATTTCACTTCACCCCAAAGATATAATAATATGAAAATAAGACCCTTAATCTAGAAATAGGAGTGCTGGTGACCCAGTGGTAGGTTTGCTTGATTGCTAACCAAGAAGGTCAGCAGTTTGAATGCACACGCTGTTAGGTGGGTGAAAGATGTGGCAATCTACCTCTGTAAAGATTTACAAGCTGGAAAATGCTATAGGACAGGTCCACTCTGTCTTACCAAGTTGTCATGGGTTGGATTTGAGTTGGCAGTGGTGGAAATGTAACAATGAGATTAAAAATTAAACTTGTAAAAGTTTTTTTTAAGAATAAGCTTATAAATCCATGAGAATCTTTGTTGTTTTATAAATTTTTATTAACTCCATAATATTTTTAAAATTTTCATTGTGTCCTGTATCCTTTCAGGTGGATTAGGTTTCTCCTGTGTGCTTTGGACTCAACCCCCACGGAAAATCAGGACAACCTCACTGTGAGTCCGCATCAGCTCAATGACATTGTTTCTGTTTTTCTCTATTCTTAGTCTTTCTTTGTATTTTCTTTAAGATCTGAGATTTTCCTATCATATGATCATGATATACCCCAGATAGTTCAAAGGAACATCTAATTTAAATAGACATTATTCCCTACCCAAACATAATATTTTCCCAGATACATTTGTTTGTACTAAAAGTCACTTAGATATATATTTATCTAAAATTACACATATAGTCTTATTTTATTTTGTGTTCTGATAGTTTCATTATAAATATGCCATAAGCTGTATTTTATGTACCAAAAGGAACTTTGGACACTTTCTGTTTTCAAAGACTAGGGGCTATAGCAGATAGCAGCCAAGCCCTTGGAATTTAGGCTTTCTCCTTTTAGACAAGTACATAAATACTGAATAAAAGAAGCACACATACCAGGATCAGGAGCCCTGGTGTCATAAGGACTGACCTTGAGCTGCTGCTAACTGCACAAAGGTCAGTAGTCTTTACCCACCAGTCAATTCTGAGGGAAAATATGAGGCTTTCTGCTCCTGTAAAACATCTTAAAAGTACTAGACCATTGTTATGGACAGAAGACAAGTGACATGTGGTAAAAATATGTTTGAAACTGCACCAGGGAAAATGATTCATTTGAGCATCAAAGACATATTAATACAATTTATGATACTTTTGGAATGGTTGAGCGTATATGCATACTACATACTGATTCCAGAATTTCACATGAATAATTCAGTTACACTAATGGCATTCATTTAATCATGCAATCATTCTCACTCTCTTTTCTCTAATTGTTCTTCCATTATTCTCACAAACCCACTGGACCCTAAACTCCTTTTGCAAACTTTCTACTTGCTGTTCTAAATTTGGTCCCATATAGGTGGTTCAATGACTATTAACTCTTGTCACAAAAGTTTCCATTGTGCTCTTCACAATGACTTTTCCTGCACAAATGTGGATGTGACAGATGATGCCTAAGATGAAATACATGTGTTATGTTTTGCAGAACTTTAAAAATATTCTTACTTATCTTTTTGTCAGAGCTATTTCTAAGATGATGCATTTATATTCAACATTCTTTCTTTAATATTGAAAGGCAACAGTGAGAAATAATTAGTTTAGAATATCAATATGCCAAAACAATAACAAACAAAAAGTCTCTGATTCAAAAATATGGAAATATTCAAGCATAAGGCAGTGATCAAATAGAAAGGAAAACCTAACCACTGAGTTCAATTGACCTGCAGGTATCAAAATAGATTGCCTACTTCAAAATGTATCTTAAAAAGAATGAAAGATTATAGAGAATTGGATGCACTGCATTTATGTATTCTCCCAAGTTTGCATGGTTGTGACTGGAAAAGTTATTATGTATTAAAAGAGTACAGATGCTGAATTATGATGCATTGTTCATATGCAGCAGTGGAAGAATTGAGCTTTCAGGAAATGATTAACTCAAGTTGATGTCGCATTGGTCCATATAGATCTCAATTATTCTGGCACTGTATCTAACTGTGACATGAAATGCTAGACATTTACATCATACTGTTAACTATAAAAACAATGATCCTTTTACATCTGATTGACTATTGTACAATAATATGCACAATTATATTTGATGTCTGTCCACATCGAATCATATTGGTGAACAGGTCATCATATCCTCATTTGATCATTTGCTTTATGTGTTAATTTTGATATGCCATAGCTTTCTCATGGCATTCTTTACTTCTGCATTCCATAAGATGTAGATGAGTGGGTTGAGAAAAGGTGTGCCAATGGTATAAAACAGTTCTGCCAATTTGTCCTTGGGAAAAGTGGTTGGTGGACGTGTGTACATGAATATACAGGGACCTAAGGATAAGATGACCACAGTGATGTGAGAGGTGCAAGTGGAGAGTGTTTTTTCCTTCCTTCTGCACTGTGATTTTGCAGGGAGTGCAGGATGGTAAAGTATGAGATCCTTAGATGTAAATGGCCCCATTGTTGGACATAAATAGGAGGTTGGTCACATGAGGGTCCATAAAGGCAAGTTTCAACAAGGGCTGGAGATCACAGCAATAAAGATCAAATGAACAAACTATAGGCAACCTTAAGAAGAACAGAAATTTCAGAACAATTCATTGTGCTCGTGTGGAACTTGCACATGGATCAAGAGGTAGTTGTGCAAATAGAACAAGAGCACACTGCATGGTTTAAAATCAGGAAATATTTGTGTGAGGGTTGTATCCTCACATAATACTTATTCAATATGATGCTGAGCAAATAATCAGAGAAGCTGGCTTATATGAAATACAACTCAATGTAAAGAAAACCCAAATCCTCACAAATGGATAATTTGGAAACATCATGAGAAACTGAGAAAAGATTGAGTTTTTTAAGGATTGTATCTTGCTTAGAACAATAAGCAATGCTTGTGTGTGAAAGCAGCAGTCAAAAGATCTAGAGACACACTGTACTGGGTGAATCTGCTGCACAAAACCTCTTTAAAAGCATTGAAAATCTTTGTGTCTCCACTCTGACCTCCCTCTCAATCACATTGATATAACTTTTTGTTCTGGGTCTTTGATGCCTGATACCTGATCCCATGGACACCTTATGACCACACAAGCTGGTGTGCTTCTTCCATGTGGGCTTTGTTGTTTCTCAGCTAGATGGAGGCTTGTTTATCTTCAAGTCTTTAAGACCCTAGATGTTGTATCTTTTGATAGCCAGGCACCTTCAGCTTTCTTCACCACATTTGCTTACGCACCCATTTTGTCTTCAGCGATCATGTCGGGAAGGTAAGCATCATGGAATGCCAGATTATTAGAACAAAGTGTTCTTGCATTGAGGGAGGACTTGAGTAGCGGCCCATGTCCATCTGCTACCTTAAT
>NW_022103958.1:2060185-2062048 GCF_000313985.2 Echinops telfairi | reverse complement strand
ATAAATTATAAAGGATTCATGAGGGAAGTGGGTGAGGAGGGAAAATGAGCTGATACCAAGGGCTCAAGTAGAAAGAAAGTGTTTTGAAAATGACGATGGCAACATACCGTATACACTTGAGTATAAGCTGATCTGAATATCATCTGAGGCACCTAATTTTGCCAGAAAAACTGCATTAAAAATGTGCTGAAAAACTTGGCTTATACATCAGTACAAATGGTATGTACTTAACACTATGTATGGAAGGATGGATTGTGATAAGAGCTGTAAGACAGACACCCCCACCAATAAAATGATTTTTTTTTAAAGTGTTGAACAGCAAGGTGCTATTTTGAGGACTAATATACACCTAACCCAAGCAAGCCAACTGTCTCATCTGCATGTGAAAGTTGGATACTGAATAAGGAAGATCAAAAGAGGAATAGATACATTTGAATGATGGCGCTGATGAAGAATATTGAAAATACCATGGACTGCCAAAAGAGCAAACACATCTGTCATGGAAGAAGGACAGACAGAATACTCCTTATATGGAACATGGTAAGACTTTATCTCATGTGCTCTGGACATGTTGTCGGAAGAAATCAGTTCCGGGAGAAAGACACTGTGCACGGTAGAGTGGAGGGACAGAGAAAAAGAGGAAGGTCTTCGCAATTTGATTGACATGTTGACTGCAACATTAGGCTCAAACACAAGTTCGTTTTCCAGGTTGGTGCAGGACCAGTTGGTGTTTTGTTGTGTTGCTCACAGATTTTCAGTGGTTCGGAATTGACTAGACAGCACAACAACAACAGCAGATTGGCATCTCATGACTATTTTATTCTTCCTATTTTCATACTTTTCTATTTGTGACAACTCTTAATACTGCATAGTTTTGTCTTAGTGAATGAGCAAGATTGAAATTTTGCCTTGTGTCCAGCCCTCATTGCTTTTTTCCCCCAACAGTTTTATTGGCACCTAATCAACCTAGTCGTACAATTCAATAGATTGATCATTCAATCGTATCAACAAGAATTTTACAATCATAACTACAATCAATTTAGAGCATTCCCCCAACCCCCGCTATGGTTAAATCACCTTTAAAATGCCATATAAACCCTTGCATCAGTTATTTTTACTATGCATCAACTCCTTCTGCACTTCACAAACTGGGAACCAAACAAACAATAAAAAAAAAATCAAAATAAAGTAGTCAGGATAAAATAATAATAATTGAAAGATAAAAATACAAATAATGAGTAAGAAAGAAAAGAGCCCCATCAATATATAAAATGCCAAGGAAGAAATTTTTGTCATGGAAAAAGTAAGATATTCTCACAACTAGAAAAAATTCAGGTCTATCTATAGGGAGGTCAACTGGCCAAGTAATGAGTTTCATCCAGCACAATCAAGATTACAATGTTCTCTGCCTGATATTAAGGCTGTTGGAGACTCTTGACTGTGGGCAGAGGGGATTTGCCAGCAGTTTAATCTGACTAGATACTCTACAGATGGGGTTTGGGGCCCCACTGTCCTCCATATCCCTCTACAAATTGGGTTTATAATTTTAGCTCTGATACTTTTTCCTTTGCTATATTTGAATTTTGTACTTCTCATCTTTGGATCACACAAGCTACTGTGCTTCTTTCATGAGACTTAGTTGACTCCTCGCTTAGATGGCTATTTCTTTGAAAAGAATCTTTAAGAACCCAGACACGATTCTGGTTGATGGCTGGGCACCAGTCAAGAGGCCCTAGCATTGACATGGAGGAAATAGGTGATACTCTTTAAAGACTACAACCCCAGGTTAATTCCCTAGCAGGTATTGTAGTACAAAATATGAGAGTCCTGCATTTGCTCATTGCACTAAAAAAGGGAAACATG
>NW_022103958.1:2055825-2057448 GCF_000313985.2 Echinops telfairi | reverse complement strand
GGTTTGATAGGCACAATTGTACGGTCAAGATATATAAATATTATATTAAAGTCATAGAGAGCATGAGAGATAGAAGAGATATTGAAATGATGCAGTCAGACACATCTCGTGGTAGCAATGCTCACCTCAACTCCACTTGATGGTCCTCATGGAGAGAAGGGGAAGGGAAGGAGGACAAGGGGAAAGGGAACAGGGGAGGAGAGGGAGCCAAGGAGAGGTCAAGGGAGGAGCCCAGAGAGAGGTCTTTATTGCTAACCCAGGCCTATATATGTTTGGCGAGGAGTGCAAGCCCACTAATTACAGGTACCGACATAAGTCACAGGAAGGGGTTGCACTATAGGCTATACAGCAATGAGATGGGGACAATATAGGGATTACACGCAGTAGGAAGAGGAGGGATTGGGGGTATACATGTGACAAGATGGGCGGATCCTAGATTCAGCAAGGCAGCTTAACTTTGGATGTCACTGAAGTCGGTTTGATCTGTTCTCTGGATTTCCATAGGAACCATTATCAGTTAGGGTGTAAACCCCACCTACAGGAACTAATGGTCTCAAGCCTTAGGGAGAAGTAGCCCATTGTCTCCAGCAGCAGTGAGCAGGCCCACCCTTGGGGAGGAGACCGCAGGCTGGCAGCTGATTGCCTCAAGGGAAGTAACCTTTTTCCATTAGCTGCAAGCAATGTCCTAAGTCTAACATATCCTGGGGGAGACGGCTTGGGAGAAATCTTTCTCTTTCCCACAATTCTTGATGTATTCCTGCTTAGTTAAACGATTATTGGGCTCCCACTGGCAACTGTAGGCTTCTGTACACTAGGTTCTAACAATTTAGGCTCTGATAGTAGTCCCTCGTTTGACTTCAGATTATATGATTTACAATTCTTTGGTGACTGATGATGGTGTGCTTCCTCCTTGTGGATTTAGTTGACATCAAACTTAGGTGGCTGCATGATTAGAAACAATCCTTCAAGACCCCAGACACTATTTCATTTGCTAGCCAGGCACCATCTACATTCTTTGCCACATTTTGCTATAGCACCCACGTCTTTTGTGTTGTATTTCTGAGGATGAGTATCAAGATGGGCCATGATGTAAGAACTAATTGTTCTTAAGTTGGAGCAAGGCTTTATGTGAACCCAAAACCATTTCTGGATCTATGGTTTTTGTTTTCCTTTTAATTTGTTATTACTTGGGGTTAAAACACATGTCATATAGTTCCATAGTTCAGTCTCATTAAACAGAATTGTACATTTGCTTCCATAATCAGTTTCCCAACGTATTTTCCTTCCTGGTCTCCTTCATATCACCTCCCTTTTACCTCCGTCACTGCCATGTACTTCCTCCCCACTCCATACCCTTGTTCTATTTGCTGTCCCTGTAGACTCATCTATCCTGGGTCTCATTTACCGAAAAACAGGAAAAAAATAAATTAAAAGATAGCGCAACTTCCATAGAGTGACCCCCAATGACATAGCACCTCTGAGATACAACCTACTATGAACAGACATAAGCAGAATGAAGCAGAATGTCCACCACCCATTTGCCAGAATAATGCATATCTTAATACAATATAGAGAGTGTTCATACAGTAAGACCCGATTGTCTGCTTACCAACAGTTCAAAAC
>NW_022103958.1:2052806-2055725 GCF_000313985.2 Echinops telfairi | reverse complement strand
GGCCCAAAGTCACTCCCTCCCTGATGTTCCCCAAAGCATTTTCAGTCATTTTCCCTCCCAGGTGGGGATCAGTCTTCCCTCTTAGTCTACCAACAGACATGTCTTTGTGCTTCCCCAGGTGTTTGATCCCTTTCCCCTCTGAAGCACTGTCTTTTCCATTTCTGTACTTATCACTCTGACAGGGCTTTCTACATGCAAGAGGTGAAGTCGGGGTGGGGGGGGACTCATAATCAATTTACATGACAGCCACTCAGTAGACAACGTCCCCTTCCCTTCCTTGGCCACCTGCCAGCTGGTGTGTGGCGCCCTCCAGTCAAGTGGCCTGTAAAATGCTTACCTAGAGCGGATCGTGTGGGGTTTATTGGAACCAGTCAGGCTACCTACCAGGTTGTCTGGACCTCAGTCAGAGGACTGGACGCCCTATTTGCCTGAGCTTGTGCCTCTTCTGCTGCTTGTTCCAACAGCAGTTGACTCATGCAGTATTTATCCTTTCGTGCTTGACTAACTTCGCTCAGCATAATGTCTTCCAGGTCCCTCCATGTCTTGTCATGGTTTCCTTGCTGATTTTAAGGGATGTGGAGTATTCCATTGTGTGTATATACACCAGAGTTTGTTTTAAATCCAAACTTCTACGATTAGGAAATTAAGCTGTTTGCTATTGTGAACTGTGCTGGGGAACATTGGGGGAACAAACATCTGTTTATGATGTTTCTTATTCCTCCTGGGTGTATTTGCAATAATCCTACTGCCGGATCATATGCTATTTCAATTTCCATCTGTTTTAGGCATCACCTATCGCATTCCACCGTGGCTGTACATATTTACAACTCCACCAGCAAGGATAAGACTTCCAATCTCACCACACCTACTCACCATTTGTTTTTCTCAGTTTTGTTTTTTTTTTAAATTGTGCTACAATTATGGGTGTTAGGTTGCTTTGACTTGCATTTTCTGTATGGCTAGTGAGCATTTCCTCATGTGTTTATTAGACATTTGAATGTCATCCTTTGTGAATTGTCCATTCAATCCTTTCCCCAACTTCTGATAGGTTTATTGGGCAGCTTTTCCCCCCCTTGTTTTAGTTTTCTAAAATTCTGTAAACTTCATAAATTAGCCCTTTGCTGTTAGGTAATTAATAAAAAGTCTTCTCCCTATCTATGGGCTCTCTTTTCACTCTTTAATGAAGTCTTTCTATGTACACAAGTGTTTTATTTTTAATAGTTCCCACTCAACTGTTTTAAAGTCTTCCATGGAGTGTTTTTCCTTTGTTATTTCTAAAAGCCTGTGTATTCCCTGCACTAGAGCTCCTAGATTTGTTCCAGTTTTCTCAATGATGATCCTGAGAGCTTCGGATTTTACATCAAGGTCTTTGATCCACCTTGAATCTGTTTTTTGTTTTTTTTTTTTTGCATGGAGTGACATATGGGTCTTGTTTCATTTGTCTCCAGGTGGATATTCAATATCATTTATTGGAGAGGGCATCTCCTTCCCATTTAATGTTTTGGGGGTCTTTGTCAAAAATCAGATGTCTAAATGCAGATTTTTTATTTTCTAGGACGTCTGACCTTATCTATTTCTTCTATTGCTATGAGTCTGTTAAAATTCTTAATGTCCATATGCGTTAATTCAGAGAGAGTGCTTACCTACGTATTGGTCCATGTTCTCCAAATTACTGAAGTTGTTGGAGTGCAGTCTTTAAGAGGACTCTGTTATTTCTCTTTTTATTTGATTGGGAATCCATTTCGATTTCTCCTGTTTCATCCCTAATTGTAGGTATTGACATCTGCTTCTTCTTTTCTATTGTTAAGTTTGCTATCAGTTTTTCATTTTTTGTTCATCCTTTCAAAGAACCAACTTTTTGCGTTTACTTTTTTCCATCCTTGTTTTTCAGTTCACTTATTTCTGCCTTATTTCTATGATTCCTTTTCTTTTGCTGCTGGATGGGTTGTGCTGTTGACTCTGTTCTAATTGTTAGAGTTGCTGTTTTAAGGTGCTCACCGTGACTATCTCATCCTTTTTCATGTGTGTATTTATTGCAATCCATTGACCTCTGATAACTTCCTTTGCTGTGCCTCACAGGTTTTGGTATATTGTGCTGTCATTCTCATTGGTGTCAATGAACTTCCCGATAGATATCCTCTCTAATTTGGGTTACAAGTCATTATTTTTTGAATAGTGTGTTTTTGAGTCTCCTAGTGTTTGTCATTTTTTTGTTGTTCTTTCTGCTTGATTTACAGTTTTATGGTGCTGTGGTCAGAAATAAAATGGCTTGAATGATCTCTGTGCGTTTGAATTTTCTCAATCTTGCTTATGGCCCAGCATACAGTTTATTGTAGAATGTGATCTGTGTGTATTAGAGAATGATGTGTACTTTTTATCCCTGTTGGTTGGAGAGCTCTGTAAATATCTGAAAGTTTAAGGTGTTTAATTGCACTGTCCAGCTCTTCTATTCTTTATTGAGTTTCTTGCCCATTGATCTATCTTTTCTTGAGAACTGAGTATTGAAATCCCCTATTATGACTCTTGAACTGGTGATTTCACATTTCATCTCATTGGGTATTTGGCTGATGAATTTTGAATGTCATTTGCTGATCGCATATATGTTTCTGTATGCGTTATCAGTCTATTGAACCCTTGAGCACTATGTAATGCCCATTCTTATTTCTCATTATATCGTGTACCTTGGGGTCTATAGGACAGGTAGAACTGCTCCTTTCAGTTTCCTAGACTGTACCTGTGATGAGACTTTATGGGGAGAAAGTACCATCTTTCTCGCCCCAAAGCAGCTGGTGGTTTAGAACTTCAGATCCCGTGGCCTGCAGTGAAATGTGTCACCACTATGCAATCAGGACTGCCAAGGGCATTCAGAGAAGTAGTGCGGCATGAAGCATCCTTCCACTCAGAGGCTTCAGGGGATGG
>NW_022103958.1:2029002-2052706 GCF_000313985.2 Echinops telfairi | reverse complement strand
CAATCCATTGACCTCTGATAACTTCCTTTGCTGTGCCTCACAGGTTTTGGTATATTGTGCTGTCATTCTCATTGGTGTCAATGAACTTCCCGATATCCTCTCTAATTTGGGTTACAAGTCACTATTTTTTGAATAGTGTGCTTTTGAATCTCCTAGTGTTTATCATTTTTTTGTTGTTCTTGTTTTTCTCTCTGCTAGATTTACAGTTTTATGGTGCTGTGGTCAGAAATAAAATGGCTTGAATGATCTCTGTGCGTTTGAATTTTCTCAATCTTGCTTATGGCCCAGCGTATAGTTTATTGTAGAATGTGAGCTGTGTGTGTTAGAGAACGATGTGTATTTTTTATCCCTGTTGGTTGGAGAGCTCTGTAAATATCTGAAAGCTTAAGGTGTTTAATTGCACTGTCCAGCTCTTCTATTCTTTATTGAGTTTCTTACCCATTGATCTATCTTTTCTTGAGAACTGAGTATTGAAATCCCCTATTATGACTATTGAACTGGTGATTTCACATTTCATCTCATTGGGTATTTGGCTGATGAATTTTGAATGTCATTTGCTGATCGCATATATGTTTCTGTATACGTTATCAGTCTATTGAACCCTTGAGCACTATGTAATGCCCATTCTTATTTCTCATTATATCATGTACCTTGGTGTCTATAGGACAGGTAGAACTGCTCCTTTCAGTTTCCTAGACTGTACCTGTGATGAGAGTTTATGGGGAGAAAGTACCATCTTTCTCGCCCCAAAGCAGCTGGTGGTTTAGAACTTCAGATCCTGTGGCCTGCAGTGAAATGTGTCACCACTATGCAATCAGGACTGCCAAGGGCATTCAGAGAAGTAGTGTGGCATGAAGCATCCTTCCACTCAGAGGCTTCAGGGGATGGCAGTCTGGTAAGGCCAGGCACGAACTTGTCCCCTAATTTTAGATAAACAAGGATGTGTGTAGCTTTAGGAGAGGTGATCTAATGGGTCCTTGAGAAACGTATATATAAACAATTCCCTAAGATCCATTGCAAAACTTGCCTTCTTAGAGTATGCATAGTAACAGCTAAATGAACATCTATATGATCTTTATGAAAGTCTGCTTATCCCTTCCTGTGACATTATAAAACCTGCTACTCTCTTCCTGTGATTATTGCATAAAACCTGCTTCTGTCACATAGTTTAATATATATCTAAATACAAAACGTTCTTGACTTTTACTGGAGGATTAAAGGAGTTTGGAGGTATCAATCTACATAGTTTCCTCTTGCCTGGAATTTTAGAACAAAGACTCTGTCTTTGTCTGAAAGAGGGATAAGAGTTTCCGGACCTTGTTTCCTGGCATCATGTGCACCTGGCATCATAGAGCAGAAGTCTATGGATGACCATGAAAGCCCCAAATCCATGTGCAGAGTCCCCAGGCATATTAATACTCCATTAAATTCCTTATTACAGTTCATTGGGGATCCAACAGTCTTGCCTCACCCAGAATCCTTTGGAGAGTGAATTACATCCTCACCCTCTCCAGCCAGTCCAGTGAGGATTATTCTCCCTTAGATCTTGCCTGGGTGTGCCCCTGATGGAGATTCCCATACTACGGTGGGAGTCAAGTAGTCATGAGTCATACCTTATGAGTCATACCCTGACTGCCTTGGTTGGAAAGCCAGGGACCAATCTTGAAAGCTCTTCTAACCTAATGCATATGTTCCAAATATGTCCCCATTCCTGCATCTGTGGTCCCACCTGTAACTGTGATATGTTGATATGCTCCTGTGTTAGACTGGATTAACTAGAGAAGCAAATCCAGAGACACCAGTCATGAATTTTAGACAATTTCCTTTGTGTCCCATGCTTTATTTAAGTAATTGCTTAACGACAAGTTTTGGACACTTTTTTGACCCCATGCTATTGGTTATCTGAATGATGTGTCTCTTCTTATCTACTTAGCAATATAATAATTACAAAAACAGATATATTGTGAAATAACTGATGCTCTTAAAATTGTTACATAATCTTGTGTTCAAACAAGAGTTCTTTTTTGATATAAGTATAATTAGGAGCACAGAATCTTCTAGAGAATAAGGACGTGGTTCACAAAACTAGTAATTTCCAGTAGCAAAAAGTGGGCATTGCTAAGGTGAATATTTCTTACAAACTTTGAATGTCAAACATCCTGGAATAAATAAAGAATTTTATCATTTCAAAATTAAGCATGTCAAGATGAAGGTTTTACTGGTTGACCACTTCACAAAACACAAATGTTACTTAAAGTTCATGCAAGCTAGACTGTTTTATTCCATAGGATGAAATAGTTGTTCCCATATCTTAGCAATATCCCCAACAAAGACACACACTGGATTCTTTTCAAGAACACCAGCCTCAAATCCATCATCAGTTCTTGAACAACTGATCTCTAGTTATCTGAATTTGTTACACAACAATATTTTGATTTTATGCAGTCTAAATTTTCATTTTAAAAAATAATAATTTAAATAAATAAATAAGAAGAACTACTTTAAAATGTATGTGTCCATTATACAGGCTAAATTATTTATCCTAAAAAACACATATGGTAATGTAATGTGCTACTGTTTCTCTATGTCCAGAGCTAAGATGTAATTCAAGACACATGAAAACAATTAATCCGATGTGATATTAGGCTTGTATTTCTCTTTCTCTGAGGGAGAAAGATGGTGGTTCCAACTCCTGAGAAGAATTACCATCTCAGAAACTCACAGGGGCAGCTCTGTCCTGCAAGGTCTTTATTAGTCAGTATCCACTCTATAGCAGTGAGTTACAAACATTTTAAAATTTATTAATGGAATAAAACTCTGCATGTATGAACTGGTACACCGGTTACCATATTTTTACATACTAGCTTATATATTTATGCATTTGAGTAATTTCATACTTCCTAGAACTAACAAGCTATTCATTTATTTCCCTGCCCCTACCTTATACCAGCAGCCACTTATCCAAGACTTTTTTTTTTGTGGAAATTGCTATTAAGACTCAAAATTGTGGTTGCAGGTTAGCAGTTCTGAACCCGTGGGTAGCAACCCCTTTGTGGAGGTTGAATGACCCTTTCACAGGTGTTGCTTAAGATCGTATTTCTGATACCCTTAGGAACTGAGATACTGCTCCTCTCTGTGTCTCCAGGTGGGTGTACCCACATGCAGATATACGGGGTCTCCACAACATGAGGAACTGTATTGAAGGGTCGCAGCATTAGGAAGGTTGAGAACCACTGCTTTAGATAATCATCATTTTAATTCTAATAAAATGCTATTTATGACTCGAATATCTTTCATTTCAGTATTAGGCCACATCCCCCCTTCGCCCCACACAAGAAGACTAATTGTAGATAAGGTCTGTATCACATCTGGCTCCATGCTTTTTCATTGAAATGGAAGGGGCACTTTAGGGAATCATCTTCCCCAGGCTCCTATATTTTCCATCATTCAGGTTAAATACTCCTCCAGGGAAGACAAAAGAGAAGCATTTCACAGTCAAATTCTTGAGTGTGTTTGGGTTTCAGAGCGTGTGGGATGATGTTGTGACCAATTTGGATTGCTTTCTAGTGGACAGAGCAGAGCCTAAGCTTCTTGGAAGATCAAAAAGACCCCGGTTTCAGAACAATCAGAGGTTTAGAAGCTCATCTTTTGTTGCTGTTGTTCCTCATTTGAGTGTGCGGCTTCCAAGGGACTGGGGCAAGAAAAGAGAACACCTGAACAGCCCAGCCTCTGCACAGAAGTAGGTAAGCTTGTACTGGAAAACAATTCAGTTGTGTTTAGTACTTGGCAAAAACTACTTTGTTGAAAGTTATTACATTCACTCTGATCTAGCCCCAGAAAGATTACAGACTGGGTAACCTTATGAATAGTTTATTCTGTTTCATCGGATTGCTATGAATTGGAATCAACTTGAGGATACAGAAGATAACATCTATAATATGTGTCTGCACAGAGAGATATAAACACAAATACTGTGCACTTTATAAGGAGTGAAATATATATTTTAAAGACAACCAACCCAGAGCAATCCTGAAGGAGAGGTTAGTACTGCCCCTGTGAGTTTCTGAGATGACTGGTTTCTTTTGAACTATAGACCTTGAAGTTAGCAGCCCAAAGCATGGCCATTGTGCCACAGCACCCCAGTGGACATATGGAGTAAGACACATTCACATGCTTATCACTTTGTAGATAGAAACTGAAGATAATTTTAAATTTTCTACCTATATCAGAAGGCTTTAGGGCTCACTGGTAAGACAATAGAAATAAATCAATTAGCTCATCTCCTAAGATAAGGTTTTTAAAAATCTTTCTTTTTTAATTCAAACCATGCGTAGGACATGTCTTCTAATATCACCACAGGCAGGTCTCTAAAAGTAGCTCTTTGTTATCATCACTGACACCCAAAATTCAGTTTCTCTCCATAGAAACTGCAAATATTAGGACTTTCTCCAAGCCCTTTCAATCAATAAATTATTATGTAAATGATTTAATGTATAATCTAGGTTTTCCTAATTTTAATGGAAATATTATTATTATAAGTATATGCTCATGTTCTCTGATATTTTACTTTACACTATATTTTAATGGCCTATGCACATATATCTGTTTTGTGACCGGTTGAATAAAAGTACTACTCCTAATTTACTCAATGGCTTTCTGGTGGACATTTATTTCTTATATTTTGCTATCATAGAAAGGGTTTCAATGATCACCTTTGTGCTTGTAATTGAATCTACAGGAAATGTAATCAATGGCTGATAAATATTTAATACGGAGTATGGTGAACATCACAGCCTGAGGGATTAACTCATTTAAACTCATAAAGACAATAGGAGATGGTTGGGACTCCATGCCTTTGCAAGCACTAGATGCTAATTTAATTGATATTCAAAAAACTTTACTTGTATTTGAAAACAAAATCTAGCTGGTATTCAGATTTCATGTCTTAATTTATGATGAGATTAATTAAACATTTCAAATGTTTAATATGTATATGTGGGTGTTTTTAAACAGGTTACTTCTGAAAATAATTGCTGAAAACTGAATACCAATATTTAACTCAGTTAATTATCTACTGATAGCAAATCTTTCACATTTATATTAATTATTTTTAATGAACCACTTCTGTGTTCAAGATTTTCTTTCCAGAACCTTACAAGCAGCAGCTTAAATATTTAAGTATTATGTATTTCAGTTTGTTCATAAAACACAATAAACAAAGATGTGGTTGCTCACAGGTAAGTACAACTTCCATGGTCAGCCACAGGCATTTGAACTACAAGCGCAGTATTCATTTTGCAAACTATTTAATTTCTCCTTGCAGATTAATTCGAACATCTACTTTCCCCACATCTACTGAAGCAATGCATCAAAATAGGAGTGTTACTGAGTTCATACTGTTAGGATTGACACAAGATCCTGTGAAGCAGAAAGGGGTATTCATGATCTTCTTAGTTTTCTACGCTGGAACTGTGGTGGGACATTTGCTCATTATTGTGACCATCAAGTTCAGTCGATCACTAGGGAGTCCCATGTATTTCTTTCTATTTTTATTTATCCTCTGCTGATATCTGCTTTACAACTAGCATCGCCCCGAGACTACTTGCAGATGCTCTCTCTGCAAAGAAAGTCATATCCTACAATGAGTGCATGACACAAGTCTTTGCACTGCATTTATTTGGTGCCATGGAGATCTTTGTCCTCATCCTCATGGCTGCTGATCGCTATGTGGCCATCTGTAAGCCTCTGCGTTACCCAACCATTATGAGACGACAGGTCTGCATCATCTTGATTATTCTTGCCTGGATGGGACCTTTTATACATTCTATTACTCAGATTGTCCTGGCCTTGAAACTGCCCTTCTGTGGACCCAATTTGATTGATCATTATTGCTGTGATCTTCAGCCCTTGTTGAAACTTGCCTGTATGGACACGTATGTGATCAACCTCCTATTTGTGGCCAGTAGTTGGAGTCTTTGTTCCATTAGTTTCTTTCTTCTAATGATCTCATACTTTGTCATCTTGCATTCACTGCGAAATCACAGTGCAAAAGCGAGGGAAAAAAACCTCTCTACTTGCACCTTTCACATCATTGTTGTCATCTTATTCTTTGTACCATGTATATTCATATACGCACGTCCACCAACCACTTTTCCTGTGGACAAATTGGTGGAAGTGTTTTATACCATCGGTACACCTTTTCTCAACCCACTCATCTACACTTTAAGGAATGCGGAAGTAAAGAATGCCATAAGAAAGCTGTGGAGTGTTAAAATTATGTCATAAAGCAAATGATGACATGAGGATAAGATGACATGTTCAATAATAGGATTCTATGTGGAAAGACATCCAATAGAGTTGTGTATGTTATTGTACAATAGTCAATCAGATGTAAAATAGTCATTGTTTTTATAGTTAACTGTATGATGCAAATGTCTAGCATTTTGTGTCAGAGTTAGACACATTGCCAGAATAATTGAGATCTATATGGACCAATGCAACATCAACTTGAATCAATCTTTTCCTGAAAGCTCAATTCTGCATTGCTGCATATGAACAATGCATCATAATTCAGAATCTGTACTCTTTTGATAAGCAAGAACTTTTCCAGTCAAAACCATGCAAACTTGGGAGAATCCATAAATGCAGTGCATCCAATTCTCTATAAATTTTCATTCCTTTTAAGATACATTTTGAAATAGACAATCTATTTTGACACCTGCAGGTCAATTGAACTCAGTGTATTAGATTTCCCTTCCTATTTGATCACTGGCTTATGCTTGAATATTTCCATGTTTTTGAATCAGAGATTTTTTGGTTTGTTGTGTTTTTTTTGCATATTGATATTCTGAACTAATTATTACTCACTGTTATCTTTCAATATTAAAATAAAGAAAAGACATTGAATGTTAATGCATCATCTTAGAAATAGCCATGACTAAAAAATAAGTAAGAATGTTTTTAAAGTTCTGCAAACCATAACACATGTATTTCATGATAGGCATCATCTGTCATATCCATATTTGTGAAGGAAAAGTCGTTGTGAAGAGCACAATGGAAACTTTTGCGATGAGTTGATAGGTCATTGAACCACCTATATGGGACCAAATTAAGAACAGCAACTAGAACGTTTTCAAAGGAAGTTTAGGGTCAATTGTGTTTGTGAGAATGGTGGAAGAACACAGGAAAAATGGGAGTGTAGGCGATTGCATAATTTAATGAATGTTGTCAGTGTAATTGAATTATTCATGTGAAATTCTGGAATCAGTATGTAGTGTGTGCATATGCCCAACCCTCACAAAATATCATTAAATGAATTAATATGTCTTTGATGCTCAAATGAATCATTTTCCCTGATGTATTATTAAACATACTTTTACCATATGTCCCTTGTCTTCTGTCCATAATAATGGTCTAGTACATTTAAGACATTTTACAGGAGCAGAAAGCCTCATATTTCCCCCCAGGATTGACTGGTGGGTATGAACTACTGGACTTCTTTGTAGTTAGCAGCAGCTCAAGGTCAATCCACTGTGCCACCAGGGCTTGTGATCCAAGCATGTGTGCTTCTTTTATTCAGTGTCTATGTGCTTGACTAAAATGAGGAAGCCTGAAGTCCAAGGGCTTGGCCACTATAGCCCCCAGTCTTTGAAAACAGATGTGTCCAAAGGTCCTTTTGGTACATGAAGTATAGCTTATGGCAAATTTATAATGAAACTATCAGAACACAAAATAAAATGAGACTATGTGTGTAATTTTTGCTGAAAATATATCTAAGTGACTTTTAGTACAATCAAATGTATCTGGGAAAATATTATGTTTGGGTAGAGAATAATGTCTATTTAAATTAGATGTTCCTTTGAACTATCTGAGGTATATCATGATCATACAATAGGAAAATCTCAGATCTTAAAGAAAATGCACAGAAAGCCTAAGAATAGAGAAAAAGGAAAGCAATGCCATTGAGCTGATGCGGACTCACAGTGAGGTTGTCCTGATTTTCCGTGGGGTTGAGTTCAAAGCGCACAGGAGAAACCTAATCCATCTGAAAGGGTATCAGACACAATGACAGATTTTTTAAAATTTTGGAGTTAGTAAAAATTTGTAAAACAACAGAGATCATAGTGGATTTATAAGCTTAATCTTAAAAAAAAAAAAAACATTTACAAGCTTTATTTTTAATTTCATTGTTACATTTCCACCACTCTCAACTCAAATCCAACCCATGACAACTAGGTAAGAGAGAGTGGAACTGTTCTATAGCATTTTCCAGCCTGTAAATCTTTATAAAGGTAGATTGCCACATCTTTTGCCCACCTAACAGTGTGTGCATTCAAATGGCTGGCCTTCTTGGTTTGCAATCCAGCAAACCTACCACTGGGTCACCAGCACTCTAATTTCTAGAATAAGGGTCTTATTTTCATGTCATCCTGTCTTTGGGGTGAGGTGAAATTTCCAATTTAAATATGGTTCATCTGTTCAAGTCTTTGTGACTCTCACCATGTGATTGGGGGGTGGGACCATGGCACAGAGTGTGTGAAACAGTAGTAGAGGTGATTAGTTGCCTTTGTCATTACTTTGGGACTAAGACAGTCATCTCAAAGCAGGAACCAAAAAACCCAAGATCATTCAGAAAGCATAGCCAAGAACCTGCAAGATTACTGTCTGAAGAGGAGGAAGCAGCAATGGCACCAGAGATCTTGCCACACAGAAACCATGAAACTATGCAAAAGATCGGCACTAAGCTATGAGGCAGAGCTAAGAAGTAGCAAGATCATAGTGCAGGGTGACAGGTTTCTGACCCACAGGACAAGGCAAAAGTCTAGAGCCTGTCTAGCAGAGAGGCTGAAGACCAGACAGAGTTGGAGCTACTAGTTGGGAAGAGATACTACTGTACACAAAAGACTTTATCCTTAAAGTTTTCTCATCCTAACTTGTAGTAACTTGGTAACTTTCTTAATAAACCTCCACAGTGGTGAGTATTGTCTGTGAATTCTGTGTGGGAGGTGTAACAAATGAGTGAACCCAGGATACACAGAGTTGTAGGAGGAACATTTACTTTTAGAATAGGTGAAGAGGGATACAGGTTGGAGGCAAACTTGACCCACAGCTTGTGTGGGAATTGACTTGATGGTAGTGAGTTTGTTTGTTTTTTTGTTTGTTTGTTTTTGTGGCAATGGGGAAACCAGAGGAAGTCATCCCTGGCCCTCACCTGAGCCTTTAACTCATAAAACCACTGCCCTAAAGCCAAGTCTGACTCATGGGAGCCTTATGTAAGGATTTTTAGGCTGCAAAATTTTACTGGAGGAAATAGGCCTATCTTTCTCACATAGAGCTTCCTGTGAGTTTGAACTCCAAACCTTGTGGTTAGTAGTCCAATGATTACTGAACAGCACCCACAGTGCTCATGGTACAAGAAGAAGGAATATAAAAATCATGAAATTTGGTTTTATATGTTTATGTGTTCAAATCCTTGGCTTGTTTCTATAAAGCACCCAGAATAATACAATATGATGATAACATAAAATGAAATTGATTATATGTATTAACTATATCATGTTTCAGGGTAAAGCAGTAGATATATTTAAAATGCATTAAACCTTCAATATCCTTAAATTTCCTAAGGAATATTTTCTGAAAGTTTTTCAGCAATTTAAACAAGCATATAATCTAATTAGGATGTCAAAATGCTAGGTAAATTGATAATCAAAGAACCACATAAAATAAAAGAAGAACATAGAAAGCATCTGTTGTCATGTGAATATCATTTTTAAAATTAGCAAATATTTGTTGAATATATAAATAATGAAGACATTGTGTTTTTGGAAATTGAGAGTGGGCTTCTCCCTAGTGGAAGTGTGTATAACAGGTTAAATTCTAAGCACCCTGTGTTCTGAAATTGGATGACAGTCAAAGCCCAGAATCCATGTTTAAAGTCCTCCTATAGATTAAGCCTCCATTGAATTTCTTCTGATCGTTAACCAAAGAAGTTGATAGTCTTGCCCCTACACAAAGTGCATTGGATAGTGCATTGCCTCCACCCTCTCCAGTCAGCTCAGGAGGGGTTGTCTCTCTTTAGCACTTGCCTGCGTGTATCCTTGACGAAGATCCTCACACTGGGGACAGGAGGTCACATAGTCATGACTTATGTGCCCTATCAGTCATGCCCTGACTGCTCTGGTTAGAAGGCCCTATAAGATCTTCTATCTCACATAATGTCCATGTCTCACTTGTGGTCTTCTTCCTGATTCTGTAATCCTATCTATGACTGTGATGTATTGATCTGCCACTTATCATGATTTTATCACAGTTTCCTTTATTCATGCTTTGTTTGATTAGTATCTTGACTGGTGTGATCAGGGAAAGATAAGATAGTCACACTACCCCCACAGTGATTGAACTGACCCTGACTTACAGGGAACCTAGATATTGTATGAACTCTGGAAAGCAAGGGGACGAAACTGAAAATCAGCTAATAGTGGAAGGTCCGCAATTAGTTGGATTAAAATGTAGCTCTTCATTCTATGTGGCTCCTGGATTAGCTTTCTGCACCAAAGTAGCTCCTCCGTAAACTGCCTCATTCAGTTCAAACCCCCTCTTGGATTCTTTTCTCAATGTTCTCCTTTCTCTGAAGTCTTTCTTGCAAGCTGTGCAAGAACTGAGGAAGGAGAGGTTTGAAAACTTCAGCTGCCTCCTGGAAACGATTTTTTACTATATGAACATAGTACATATTTTAAAATTACCATGGGTTATGGATGGTCATTCCCCAAGTAAATGTCCCAGCCCTCTCTAGTGGTACTCATGTTCCAGTTCTCTTTCTCAGATGCTGGCACTATTCTCCTTTCTTTTGAATCCTTTTGGAGATGGATTCAATGCGTATGTGTTTCCCCTGCCCTTGTCACATTGGATCATATATTTTTAAAGGATATATTATATCTGCACATATAGTTATGCGTTAGTTATTTAGCAATGGCATGCTTTTATTCAACAATGCCATTCAGACCATGACCAGTGAATATTTCAGTTCCTCATAAACTCAGCGTTCCTGTTTCTTTGATCACTATCAGCATGCAGTCACTCTCAGTTCCTCCAGCCCCCTGCATTTCTTATCCTGTTGCTGCCTCCCTTCTTAAACCAACAATGGTGTTCCAAGGCCTGCTCATGCTTTCACCTCTCTTTCACCTCTCTGAAATCCTGAGATAAAAAAATGGTTGATCTGAGTGACACAGGGGTTGACTATCCTAGACTTCAATTTTATTACACCCAGATTCCTGATCTTGTCTTCTTCGTGACCAGAGATGCATTAGCAGTAGCATTCCCTTACCATGATTTTGAGGCACTATAGGGCAAAAGGCCTCCACAAGTATTTTTATATATTCTAGTTCACTCATGGACATGACTTAACAGTATCTGGAGGCATCCTCATAAGGGAACTTCTTGAGCCCTTCTCTAGGGGTTGATGCTGCTAAAGTAGTAGATTCTGTGGGGCATTATTGGAGTCCAAACATGCCCACTGGATTTCCCACCAAGCTTGCCTACTAATACAATTCAAGTCCTTGATACTGATTTGTATGGGCTATTTGGACCCATTCCAAAGAAAGATGAGCCAACAGAATGCTCAAATTATGATACAACATGATTAGTATCACATGCCAGTAAAATTTTGCAGAAGATCATCCACCAAAGTTTACAACAGTGCATTTACAGGGAGCTACCAGTTTCAGGCTGGGGTCAGAAGATATGGAACAAGAGATACCATGGCTGATGGCAGATGGATTCTGGCTGAAAGTGGAGAATTCCAGAATAATGTGACTTGTATTTAACTGACCATGCTAAGGAATTTGACTATGTAGATGATAACAACATATGATTATCCTTCAAAAGAATGGATATTTCAGAATACTCATGCAGAACTTGTACATGGATCACGAGGCAGTTTTGCGAACAGAACAAGGGAACACTGCATGGTTTAAAATCATGAAAGGTGTGTGTCAGGGTTTTATCCTCTCACCATACTTATGATGGGCAGGTAATCAGAGAAACTAGATGATATGAAGAAGAAAGCAGCAGCAGTTTGTAGGAAGGCTTATTAAGAACTTGCAACATGGCGATGACACAACTTTGTTGGCCCCAAGAGAGGAAAACCTGAAACATTTACTGATGGATATCAAGGATGGCAGTCTTCCGTATGGATTAGAACTCAAAATAAATAAAACCGAACTTCTCACAACAGGACCAATAGGTAACAAGATAAATGGAGAAAATTTCAAAATCGCCAAAGATTTTTTGTCTTCCTTGAACCTATGATCAATGCTCAAAGAAGAAGCAATCAACGGATCCAAGGACACATTGGGTAATTCTGCTGCACAAAGCAAGGAGGTTACTTTGAGGACTAAAGTGTGCCTGGGTCAAATTACGGTATTTTCACTCATCCCATATGTATACGGAAGTTGGACATTGAATAAGGTAGACCCCAGTAGAAATGATACATGTGGTGGTGTTGAAGAATAAGGAAGGTACTAGGGACTACCAAAAGAACAAATAAATCAGTCTTGAAAGAAGTACCACCAGAATGGTCTTTAGAAGTGACGGTAATAGGCTTTGTCTCATGTACTTTTGACTGCTATCAGGAGAGTACAGTCTTTGAAGAAGGACACCATGCTTGGTAAAGTAGAGGGGCATCTTGAACAAGAGGGATTGACACAGTGGCTACCACAATGGGCTCAAACATGAGAACAATTGTGATGATGTTGCAGGATTGGCATGTGTTTTTCTTCGGTTGTATATGAAGTAGCTGTGAGTCAAAACAAAATTGATGGTACCTGATAAAAACAATTATATATATATTTGTTTGTTTGTTTTTACTTCCTCTTCACTTTGATGCTAATTTAGATTTTGTCTTCTCCCATACCTGGAAGAGACCAATGCTTTGGCCAGAAATTGACCAATGAAAGCAAAGCGAATGGATACATTTGCGATCTTCTATCTACAACTTGTTAGGTAAAGCAATATTTTCATGTGGCTTCTATTTAAAAGGTCCAATGAGGTTCAGTGAGATAAGTATGGTTACTATCAAACAGAGGGTACCTCAATACGTCCCCTCCAATATTTACACTCTTTTCTCCTTGCCTAGTTCTGACTTAGGACAGCACTCCCCAAATAATGTCAGCGTGTACCTTTGCTAAGTATTTTCTAGACATCTTTCTAAAGAACCAAGGTCATCTTAAGTACATACTGTTTTGATTAATTTTGATGATCTTTAAAAGCAGGTAGAACTACGCAACACTGTTAGAACAGAGGATAAAATTTACATGTGTGTGAGAAGGGAGAAGTGAACAAGAAAGAGCACATGGTCAATTTTGGGGCAATGGAAATGTTTTATTCTTTATTCAAATACATGTGAAAAAATTCACGTTGTAAGCATTTCCTTGCATGTGCTGTATGATACAAAGTTATTGTTCTTGTTTTTACCTGTTGCAAAATTTGGTTCTGATTCATGACAATATTGTGTATAACAGAAAGAAACATTGTCCAAACCTGGACCATCTCATGACCATTCGTCTTTGAAGTCACTGGTTAATCCAGGTGAATTGAGCCCTGGTAGTTGAATGGGTTAAACATTGGGCGGCTGCCTCACCAGCTAGTATGTAGGAGAAAGAATTCCTCACATTCTTTTGAAATGCTACTGCTTGAATGCCTAGTTCTTTGTCATGCTACCATATTTTATAGTCATGAATCAGCATCTCAATTCTTTCATTCTTCCCATATTTCTGAGAACTCAAAATGGAAAAAATGGATTGGATAGGCACTTTCTATTCTGTCCTTCGGGTATTCAGAGCGGGAGTCAACCCAAGGATAGTGAGTAGTCCAAGTGAATCATAAGAGTAATTTAAAGCTGAAGAGGGAGGTGGATGAGAAGGTCAGAGGAAGAGAGATTTGAAGATGCTATGCTCTGATTCATCCCCCAAAGCTGGAGAAGTCAAGGGCCAGTAATTAGGCTTCACATTGAGCAAAGGTATTCTTTAAAAAATGTTCTTTAAGAAGTGGAAAGATATCTAGAGACTAAAGCTCATTATTAAGTTTGTGCTACGGTCTTAATTATGAAGGAAACTTTGGGGAAAGGCTCTCCCAGAGGTCATTAAACATTTACATCTCCTTTAAAATGTGCTGTAAAGGAGAGAAACGAGTATTTGTTGTGAAAGGTCTTGTGCCATGGTAGATTCTGAGTGACAGATCCGCGTAGACTGACTTCTCTCAACCATTGAGTTTATGAGGACCGAGACTCACTAGCACAAATGAGTCACAAGGCTCATTTCCTAAGGAAGCTGCTCTCAAATTTTGTCAAGAAGAGACAGGAAAAAGAAAGCAAAGTACAAACATGCTGGTGAGATTTCATTTTCTTTTAAAACCAATTGATCTATATATCAACTTTGTGGAAGATGACAATTGAATCAAATTTCTCTATTTTGAGGCACAATTAATATATTTGAATGCCATTTTTCTGACTTAGCATCAACGTGAGGGTACTGAGTTATGTTTGTTTGTTTTTGTCTTGGGTTCTCCGAAGTATGGGAAGAATTCAAGAATTAAGACACCGATTCATGACTATGAAATAAGGGAGTAGGATTAAGGAGGAGTTCATCAAAACATTAGCATTTCAAAAGGAAGTGAGGGATCCTTTTGTTTGAAAAGCACAGGAAGCAACAAAAGAAACCCTCCGTGATGGGATTTGATCCCAGGAGAAAGCTGGAATCTGCTAGGACCTTTTGGTATGGACAACGGCTACCTGATTCAGGCTTCACATAAACCCCCAGTGGTTGATGCAAAGATGCAAACAACATACTTCGTAATTGTCAAAAACGGCTATGATTTGACCGCCCACAAATCAGGCTCTCTCAGGAAGAATCTATTTCTTGCCATCAAGTCACTTCCAACTCCTCACAGCCAGATCGGACAGGATAGAACTGCCCCTGTGGGTTTCTGACACTGTAACCAGAAGCCCTGTCAGGGAGAATAGTAATTATTACTACTACAACTATATATCTTCTACTCAGAAGGCAAAAAAAAAAAAAAGATATCCAACATACAAAAGCAAGGGGAGTTATTAGAGCACTGATTCTGAATTATAATATTATTACTTTTATTATGAGTATCATCTTATATTGCACAGCTATAACTATTCTAACAATTTGACCTTGTACACAGCCTCATAGTTTTCTAAGAATGGGTGGTCCAGGTACTACACTTACCACCTAGAAATACCCTACATACTGTATGCATGGATCTTAACAGGAAGTTTCAGGAGATGTGACCTCATTCAGGTAAAATAATATTCCGAAATATTATCTAAGGTACTGGGTAAACCTGTAAGTAGAAGAATCATTTACACCTATGGCTTCATTTGAGGAAACATGTTAACAATCCCTTTACTCAAAATGATCTTACATAACCCTTTATGCCCTAGCACTCCCAGGGACCCCCTAGAGCGAAATTCCACCATTGAAGACACATCGTTTATATTTAATATCATCATCCTCCAAAGCACATAAATCCTCTTTTATGGCCAACTTCTTCTTAAATATTGATTCTTCACTATTAGTTGGAATCAACTTGATGGCAGTGAGTGAGTAAGACACCCTGGGTGATATCACTCATACAAGGAGAACCAACATAAATATGATGAAAAATGGAGAGTTATAAGATTATTCAAATGGTGAATGTGAGGTACAGGTGTATATATATTCATAAGGTAAATTGTAAGCTTATGTTAAACAGGAGGTGAACTTCTCCCAATATATAAATATGACTGTCACTATGTCTCCAAACACAGACCAACCAGTTGACATAGAGTTTATTTCAATGTATGTGAGTCAGAGAGGGTAACTGTGATCCAACGAATATTCTTTGTTTTTCATCTTCTTGATTTTGTTTTTATTTTGGTTTCAAATATATACAGCAAAACACTAGCTCAAAGCACTAGCTCAAAGCACACACTAGTAAAATTCTTGGAGTTGTGAATTAATTTGTCAGTAAACAGGTACAGTCTCAGAAAGTCACAGGGGCAGTTCAACCCTGTTCTATAGGGTCACTAGGAGTCAGTATCCGTTGACTTGATGGTAATGAGAGTTTTTCTTCAGAATTGCTCCTCCTCTATTAGAACAAAGTCACAGTGCCCTGTGGTTCCCCTATCTGATCCTTGAGTTGCTGTTTTCAGTTCGATCCCATGACTTTTAATAGAGCATAATGCTCAAGTTAAACATTTTCCCTAAAGATGTTCTGTACTATTTTTTTAAGGGCTTCCTCCCAAGGCACTTACGGGTAGACTTTTGTATTGCAGCTGAGTATATTAACTCTGCAGTGCCTAATAACCCCTAAGAGAGAGCTTGTTTCAAAAGCAGACCGAGTGCTTATACGGAATAAGAACTGAACAAATGTTTAAAATCAAACAAATGAATAACTCTTTAAAAATAGCAAGAGAGATGGAATGTTTGGCTTGATGGGTGGTTTAAGGGATTTGTTTGAACACTCATGACTATGTTACCTCATCTGAAATGAATGAACAGATTGCTGTATGGTGATAAGATTGTCAGAATGTGTTTATTTCACTATGCATGCCAAACAACAGTTAACATCTATTTTGAAGTACTGTGATTATTCATTGTTTCCCTAACACAGAAGTAATTTTATTGGTGCTTTTTATATTTTTCAGCCAAATTAATTATCTCTTTGGAGTTTGTCCTGCTAAGCTAATTCCATGGGAAAAATAAATAATGTCACTGTGTTCGTTTTCTGGGGACTTTCTCAGAACCCAGTGGTTGAAGAAGTTTGTTTTGTGGTGTTTTCTTTCTTCTATGCAATTATTCTTCTGGGAAACCTTCTCATCATGCTGACAGTACGTGTGGGCAACCTTTTCATGTTTCCAATGTATTTCTTTCTCAACTATTTGTCTTTTGTCGATATCTGCTACTCCTCCGTTATAATTCCCAACATGATCGTTGACTTTTTAGCCAAGAGTAAAACAATCTCGTATGTGGGGTGCATGTCTCAAATCTTTGGGCTACATTTCTTTGGCTGTACTGAGATCTTCATCCTTATTGTCATGGCCTATGATAGGTATGTGGCCATTTGTAAACCTTTACACTATATGATCATAATGGACCAGAACAGATGCAATACATTGTTACTGGGGGCATGGGTAGGTGGGTTCTTACACTCCATTATCCAGGTGACTTTGGTGGTCCAGCTACCCTTTTGTGGACCAAATGAGATTGACCACTACTTTTGTGATATCCATCCTGTCTTGAAACTGGCCTGCACAGATACTTACATTGTTGGTATTGCTATGACAGCCAACACTGGGACCATTGTTCTGAGGAGCTTTATTGTCTTGTTAATCTCCTACACTGTCATCCTGGTGTCCCTCAGAAAGCAGTCAGCTGAGGGCAGGCGCAAAGCTCTCTCCACTTGTGGCTCTCACATTGCTGTGGTCGTCATCTTTTTTGGTCCCTCTACTTTCATGTACATGCGCCCTGATATGACCTTTACTGAGGATAAGATGGTGGCTGTATTTTACACCATCATTACCCCCATGTTAAATCCCCTAATTTATACACTTAGAAATGCAGAAGTGAAAATTGCAATGAAAAAACTGTAGGATAGGAGGGTTTTCTGGAACATAATGGCAAGTAGTATGAAATAATGATAGTTTTAGCGGATGATTTTGATGTTTTTTTGTAAGCTCAACTATTAAATGATGTAACCAACACCAACCTTACACGTGGTTGGGAGAAACAAATGAAAACTAACTCATTCTACAGATGTGCATATCGATATAATAATTAAATGTATTCCAATATTTCATTATCAGTTAATTTATGAATATATCTAAGCCCTAGAAGTCTTATGAAACTAAAAATGTAATCATGATAATATTTAGCATTTCTGTTTTCTCCTCCACCACAGTGCCTTTTTTCATTAAATAGTAAAAATCTATTTAGTGTTTAGAACAGTGATGCTGTATGAATGGCAACAAAAATAATAATACAAACAAATTAGTTATAATCTAAGATATAGCAGGCTGATAAAAATCCCACTACAATCTATAATCTTGTGGAAACTAAACCTATAATGCAAGGGGTGGGAGGGGAATGGCACAAAGTATGAAAAAATAATAAAACACAAGCTTAAAAATTGAAATATATGTTTTCAGCTCTGTTCTTTGGGAGAAAGAAAAGGCAAAACCAAAAAGAACCGACACTTACTACTTTCTGCCAGACTCATTTTCTTTGCCCAAACACTGATACTACTAGAGTAGTGCTTACATTTTATAAGCCCTTCAATATACTGCTGCTAACTAATTCTAACTTTTATCTGGAATCTGTAGCCATGAATCCTGGTTAATATAAAATGACTTGAAAAATCTGAAGGAGTTGAATAAAAATAAACTATCTTGGGCTTTAAAGATGACTTTGCTCCTATTCAGTTTCCATTTATTCATTGTCCTCAATGTAGTCAATCAATACATGGATGGGATGCAACCCAACAGGAGAAAATCAATATTTTATGAATTCAACTATTTTTTCAATGTCTGACCTAGCAAATTTACAGAAGCCAGTGAGTCCTTTCCTGCTGCTTGCTTCACTTAACTAACCAGCATCTCTCTGATGAATTCCAGAGGGAATCATTCTGGCCAAACAAACAAACAGCGTGCTCAGGTGAGCAGATAACTTGTCTTGGTTCATTACTTCCTTCTTCAGCTTGGGCTGCACGTTGGATGTTTTATCTTGTTTTTTGATGCAGGTAAACATACCACTGATGATCTCTCTGTTACTGTTTCATCACCTTTTCCATAATTATGATTATCCTGTGATTATGTGCCTTCTGCATACTTTTTCATGACTACTTATGATTGTATTATGTGTATGTACACATAAACATTTCTCATATATGGACTATATATTGTGAGTGCTTAAAATATCCTCAATTATCTTGATGCAATCACAGATTTAAATAGAGGAAAAATTTTTTTTAAATAGCAAAACATCTGAAATAGAAGCTATAATGAAGATTCCCTGGGTCTGGGAGCTTATGCATTGATGGTTTTTATTACAGATTAGACGTATGCTCAATAGGTCCCTACATATGTGCCTTTCCTTTGTTTTAAAATGAGAAGGGTGAGTGCTGCTCAAGCTAGGTGGGTTGTTGAAATCTCCTGGAAGATTTGTCAGCAGCTCTCAGGCACTGTTCCAAGGAATATTTAGTTCTTAGGATGGGAACCTGCATTCTCTAAAATTGTGAATCAATACAAAGATCCTTTGCTGAATTGGATGCATTCAGTGATGGTGGACTTGCAGACACTGAGGTGAGAGATGTCAATTAAACTATTATAAAAAATTAATTTAAAAAAAAGATTTGCAGGTTTGGAAATCCATGAGGGCAGTTCTACTGTGTCCCAAAAAGTTACTATCAGTCAGATTTGGTTGATGACAGTGATATTTTTTATTTGTTTGTTCAATAAGTAGAACTTGGCAGTTTCAAGAATCTTAAAGGCTGGAAAGAGGAACTTATTAAATATATACAAGTGGCCATGGTTAATTTTATAAAGTAGCCCCTATTCACAAAGCATTCTCAGAGTCAATCCCTACCCGAGGAGCTCAGACACTGTCCTCCTGGTTGCTTGGAAGAAATGACCAAGAATAATGAAAATTAAGATTTTCCCCAGTGAGGAACAAACCATGTCAATGATAACAATTTTCTCCACAGATTTATCATTACATTTTTATGTTATATAGCAGCATTATAACTGTGCTCTCACCAGATAGGAGATTTTATCATTGAACCTTCAATGATAAAAGCAAATGACATTTCTTATTGTCTAGATGAAGAAAATTATTGTTTTAAAGAAAACCATTGACATGATGTGTTCCTGGGGCTTATAACCATTAATTAAAATTCTGCTTCCTGGAACAGCAAAAAATAAAGTAAAAGTAAACAAATTTCCATGCAGTATCCACTTGAATATGTAGAGATATCTTTAATGTCCTTCCACATGTTGTCCTTTTTCTCATCTATACTATTCAGAACATTCAAATATGTCTCATTTGGCAAGGTCTCCTTAATTTCACTGTTATCTGTTTGCAGTCTTGTGTGGTGACCAATTTTGAATACACTGATCAAAAGACAATAACATAAAACTTGTCTTTTATGAATGAGAAGAATGATAACTACACAGCAAATACCTGGACACAATCTGAACTCTAGATATCAGATAAACCTAGATCAGATGACTAGTCCTGACCTACTGATACATAAATAGAACTAAATGATTCTTGTGGGAGCCACGATTTAGAAGAACTTCCGCCACAGCATTAGTGAGCTAACTTAACCAAGATACCAAAGCAAAACAAAAAAAACTAATCAAAATTCATGGTTATAGAGTTGATTCTGACTCAGAATGATTTTAAGGGAGAGAATAGGCTATTTCTTGGGTTTTAAAGACTGTACATCTTTCTGAGAGCAAACAGTTCCATTTTTTTTCTGCCAAAGAGGCACTGGTGTGTTTGTGCCATTGACTTTGCAGTTAGCTTCCCAACATATTAGGTCTCCTTATGGAATGGCCAAATTGTGAAAGTGGAAATTGTCAGTAATGGTCTTAAAATTTTTAAATTTTGGAGACAGAAGAAGTTGGCATCTAGTTAGATTCACCTGCCAGGAGCTTCTGCTGCCAGACCACAAAATTAGGAGGTAAGGTGAAGGAGACTAGGAGGTAGAGCCCTGAAATTAGAATCAGGGTACTAGGGTCTATCCTGAACCCCAGTTGTTTTTTATTTCCACTCAAAAAACGAACCAAGAACACACTACATAGCTCTAGAATCAGAGTGCTGGGGTCGTGGGCTCCAGTTGAGAGAGTAGTAATTTCCCCAGGCTGATGCCTGAAAGGGGATGTAATCTCAGACAGGAGGAGAACCTCTGAAATCTAGTCACAGAAACCCACACCAGGGATCCCCACATTGTTAACTGCCTTGAGTTTATAGACTGGGGATCAGGTCAGTGGGTAGCTATATATTTGGAGCAATTGAAAAAGTAGTAAGGAAATTTACTCGAGTCAGGTCATGGTGTGGCACAAAATGAGTGGGTAGTCATAGTCCAGGGGGCAAATCCAGTTGTAGTTGGCTGAGATGAAAACAACCTCTCTGATAAGCTGCATCTCCTCCTCTGGGGGTCAGCATGGCATACCCCAAATCAGGGCACTTCATAAGCCCAATATAAAAAAGAGAGGGAAAAACATTTTTTCGATAAAAACTTCAAATCCCAGGCTCATTGTTTAACTCCAAGGCGACAGGTAGAATGAGTCCTTTAACATACATTAGTATAATACGTGAGCCATTGCTCAGAAAGGCCAGAAGTTAGCTACAGAGCCCAGAGGCTAGCACATAAAAAAAGAGCCCTTGGAGCAAGTCTCAGTTTCAGAATAATTTAATTCAATTCCCTCTGGCCAGGGGGTTGGGGTGGGAGTGACAAACCTCTGAGATTTTAGGGCTTCAGTGATCTTGGCCCTGGCCAGGACAACAAGCCCAGCTCCAATTCAGTGATCCTCCACACAACAGGGAAGGTCCTGCCTGTCCTGGGGCCCTCTACTGAGCTGAAGGAACACCCGACCCCCCTGCTGAGGTGCTGCATATAGCACAGGGCAGCTATACCAGTGAATTCAGTGCTCAACAACACTGTGGGAACTGCTGCCTGCCCTCTGCTGTGATCTTGCCTTTGAGGGTAATTCCACCCAGGAACTGTGTGACCCTACACCAGGGGTCCTCAAATTTTTTAAACAGGGGGCCAGTTCACTGTCCCTCAGACCAGTTGGAGGGCCAGACTATAGTTCAAAAAAACCCCCAAAAAACTATGAACAAATTCTTATGCACACTGCACATATCTTAATTTGAAGTAAAAAACAAATGGGGCAAAAACACCTGGTGGGACAGATAAATGTCCTCGGTGGCCCACAGGCCATAGTTTGAGGACCCCTGCCCTACACCAAGCAGGCACACCACCCCGCTACCTTGCGGCAGGGCTGGAACTCCTTCAGCCCCATGGTCAGGCCATCAAACCTCAGTTACTTATGACTCTTTCTTCTCTCTTATTCGCTCTCCCTTCTATCTTTCCTACTGAATTCAGTCTCAATGGGCCCAGTTTTGTTCAATTTTATTCTTTATCTTTCTTTTTTCTTCTTTTTCCTCTTCTCTCCCTCTCTTTCCTTTCGTACGCCACTGTAGGCCTGTGAGCCAGTTGCCTCCACCTAGGGCAACTCAACCAAAATATCAGGGGAAACACAGCTGTGACAACCCTGGACAGCACTCCGTGCTGCAGGGGAAACATCAGGTTGGCCTCTACGGTGATCTTACCAACTAGGACAATTCCACCAAGCACCGATGGCACCCTGCACTAAAAGGGCACAGCAAGGACTTCTGGGAAGATGGCGACTGAGTAACATGTACCAGAGGGACTACGCAGAAATCAGCCCAGGAGATTTGGTTAGAGGGAAATTCAACACTGCTCGATCCCAGGAGGAGCATCATAAAGATAAGTAGGCACAGACCCACAAGATTTTGTGGCGCTAGGGACTTTTGGCTTACCACAGTGGAGGCTGGCTAGAGTTTGATGTTAGCCCCGTCAGTGTCAGCCAGCACCAGGACCATTTGGAGCCGGCGCTGGAGCTTAATCTCAGCATAGCCACAGCTTGCCGCAGCCAACCTCGGGCAGGGACTAAACTCTTGCAGCCCCATGGGCTGGGATCAGGGCTCAGCTACATTGTTATTTTTGTTTCCCTCCCTTCACTCTATTCCCACACAGTCTCAGGGAGCTTACTTTTTAATTTTTTTCTCCTCTTTGTCTCTTTCCTGTTCTCTCACACTCCACTGCTGACCTCCAGACCAATCCCTTAGCCTAGGGAATGTTCACCTGCTACACAGCCAGCTAGGTGAGCTCCAAACTATGCAGCTAGCCCAAGGCTGGGGAAACCCCTGCCAACCTCCACCAGGAGATTCTCAACCCAAATTCTTACAGGGGAATTCCTGCCTGTGTGCCTGGGGGAACTCTTTATTTTTCCTCTGTTGCCCTACACGACTGAGGGAACTTTCTCCCGCTTACCCGAGTGCCTTACAAGACCTAATACAGCTTGACCAACACCTGCAAACATTCCAAACTGCTGCAGGAACCTCTGCCCACCCTCCACAACACCAAAGCAGGCAACCCACCAGCCTTCTGGGGCACTCCCCTGAGAAGAAAGCCACAGGAGGATAAAGAGGTAGGTTAATTCCATAGTGTAACTAGATATAGGCATTTCAAAAAAGCATTCTGACAAGTCCCTCAGAGAAAGCCAGTGCTCTTCGACTCCCTGGAAAATGTCACTTAGATTCTCTAAAAAACACAACGCAAACAGCCACCAGCCCCAACAACCTCAACAAAAAACCAGGAGAAAGAAAAAGGCAATTGCCAAAGATGTCTTGAACATAAAAACATGCATAGAAGAAGCAGACATTGAGCTGTCACAGAAACAAAATTTCAGAATGCTGTTAGTTGTCATACCGGATCTGAAGGAAACAAGACAGAAAAAGGATAAAATGATAGAGGAGATAATGTCCATACATCAAAGGGAAATACAAGAGATTGGGAAGGAGATAACAGAAACCAGTAGCAGATACACGGATGT
>NW_022103958.1:2024582-2028024 GCF_000313985.2 Echinops telfairi | reverse complement strand
ATCTGCTGCCTACAGGAGACACATCTCAAGGCTACAGACAAAAATAGGCTGAGAATCAAAGGCTGGAGAAAGGCAAAACAAGCAAACAGCAATTCAAAATAAGCAGGGTTTGCAATCTTAATCTCGGATATAATTGACCTCTATGTGCAAACCATAAAAAGAGATAAGGAGGGACACTATATAATGCTCAAGGTATTGTAGACAAAGAACCACTAAATATTGTAAACATATATTCCCCAATGAAAGATCCACTGAACACGTCAATCAATCACT
Organism: Echinops telfairi; assembly: GCF_000313985.2. Lineage (NCBI taxonomy): Eukaryota > Metazoa > Chordata > Mammalia > Afrosoricida > Tenrecidae > Echinops > Echinops telfairi. The sequence continues at coordinate 2,027,751 of NW_022103958.1, read as the reverse complement.
CCAAAAGATGAAAAAAGAAATCACAGCCTCAACGATTATAGTGGGTGACTTCAATAAGCTGCTCTCTGAGAAAGAAAGATCACACGGAAATAAACTCAACAAGGAGGCAAGAGATCTAAACACTACAATTAGTCAATTTGACCTAATAGATATTTACAGAGCGTTTCATCCAAATACAAACAAATTCACAATCTTTTCATGCCCACAGGGAACGTATTTGAAGATAGAACACATACTGTTCCATAAAGCAAATCTAGATAAATTTAAGTAAATTGATATCATACAAACCTCTCTCTCTGACTGCTATGCCATAAGGCTGGACATCAACAAAAGGAAGGAAAAGAAAACAAGACAAAACAATGCGAGGATGAATAAATCTCTATTGCAAAAGGAGTGCATATTGGCCACAGATCAGAAATGAAATTGGGAAATTTCTAGAAACCAAAGAGATTGAAAACGCAACATACCAAAACTTATGAGACACAACAAAGGCAGTTATCAGAGGAGGTTTCATAGCAATACATGCACACCTGAGAAAAGAAGATAGACTCATGATTAACATGCTGGCACAAAATCCACAACAATTAGAGCAGAGTCAACAGAACAATCTTGTTAATAGCAAAAGAAAAGAAATTGAAAAATCAGGGCTGAGATTAAGAGAGGGAAAATAAGAAAACTATGGAAAAAATAATGCTGCTAAATATTGATTCTTTGAAAGGATAAACAGAATTGACATACCACTATCAAGCCTAACCAAAGAAAGCAGAGAACAAATTTCAATAGCAAGAATAAGGGGTGAAAGATGGGACATTACAATAGACCCTAATGAAATTAAAAAGGATAATTATACAGTACTATGAAGGATTGTACTCCAATGAATCCAACAACTTGGAAGACATAGAAAAATTCTTGGAAAAACAATCCCTCCCTAGACTGTCCCCAAAGGATGTCAAGAATCACAACAGACCCATAGCAATAGAAGGAATAGACAAGGTTATCAAGGAATTACCAACAATAAAATCCCCTGGACCAGTTGGCTTCACTGGAGAATTCAACCAAGCATTTAGGGAAGAACTAACACCAGTCCTACACAAACTTTTCCAGGACATAGAAAAAGACGGCAAACTCCTGAACTCCTTCTATGAAGCTAGTATCAATCTGATACCCAAACCGGGAAAGGATCCCACAAGAATCGAGAATTACAGACCAATATCACTCATGAACATCGATGCAAAAATCCTAAACAAAATATTGGCCAATAAATTGCAAAGTATATAAAACAAATAATTCACCATGATCAAGTGGGATTCATACCAGGGATGCAGGGATGGCTCAACATAAGAAAGACCATTAGTATCATTTGCCACATTGACATGAAAACCTAAAAGAACCACATGATAATATGAATAGATGCAGAAAAACATTCCACAACATCCAACACCAATTACCGTTTAAGACACTTGAGAAGAGAGGAATGGAAGGAAAATTCCTCAAGAGAATACAAGCTATATATGAAAAACCAACAGCCAAAGTGGTAGTCAATGGAGAAAAGACTAACACAATGCCAATGAAAAAGAGGACCAGTCAAGGATGCCCCTTGTCCCCACCCTTATTTAATATCATGCTGGAGGTTGTAGGTAACAGCATAAGGCAAAGAAAAACACCAAAATGTTAGGTTAGGAAGGAAGAGGTGAAACTGTTGTTATTGTGCAGATGATATTATTTTATATACAGAAAATCCCAAAAGTTCCACAAGGGGAGTACTGGAAGCAATAGAGGATTCTGGCAGATTGGCAGGATACAAGATCAACAAGCAGAAGTCCATCACACTGCTAAACATATCGGAGAAGGCCACAGAAGAGGAAAACAAAAAGATGGTACCCTTCACAATAGCCAAACACAAATTGAAATATCTAGGGATATACCTGACTAAAAGAACAAAAGATCTATTTAAGAAAAGCTACAGAACAATATTGCAAGAAACCAAGAGTGACCTCAACAAATGGAAGAATATCCCATGCTCATGGACTGGAAGACTCAATATAGAAGATGTCAGTTCTGCCTAAGGCACTATATAAGTTTAATGCAATCCCAATAAATTTACCCTCATCTTTCTTCAAAGAAATCGAAATACTGATTACCAACTTCATATGGAGAAGGAAGAAGCCCCTAATTAGCAGAGAATTCCTCAAGAAGAAAGACACAGTGGGAAGGCTTGGTTTACCTGATTTTCACACACTATACAGCCACAGTGGTCAAACTGCATGGTATTGGTACAATGACAGATACTCAGACCAATGGAAAAGAACAGAAAACCCAGAAATAAAATCATCCGCATACAGACAACGGATCTTTGATACGGGCCCACAAAATATCTAATGGGAAGCAGATGTCCTCTTTAACAAGTGGTGCTGAAAAAAACGGATATTAACCACCAGAAAAATGAACTAAGACCCTTCTCTCACTCCATGCACAAGAATAAACTCAAGGTGATCACAGATCATGAAGTTAAACCCCAAACTAGTAGGGCCATCAATGAGGGAATTGGGACCAACTTGAGAAGGTTGGGACAGGAAATGCATAGGCTATCAGAAAGAAAGAAGGACACAAACACAGAGGAGACACAAATTGACAAATGGGATATACTGAAGATAAAAAAACCTGTGTACATCGAAAGAATTCACCAAGAGAGTAGAGAGCCCACCAAATGGGAAAACATCTTTAGCAATGACACATCAGACAGAGGCCTTATTATCAAAATAAAAAATACTCTGTTAGCTTCCAAAAAGAAAAAAAACACTAATTGCTCACTGACGAGGTGGGCAAAACCTGAACAGAAGGTTCACAGGGGAAGAAATCCGAATGGCCAACAAACATATGAGAAAAGGTTCCCGATCTTTAGCCATAAGAGAAAGGCAAATTAAAACAACAATGAGGTACCACCGAATCCCCTCGAAGATAGCCCAAAAAATCAGAAAGCAATGAGTATTGGAGGGGCTGTGGGGAGTCAGGAACTCTCATCCACTGCTGTGGGCCTGTAAGTATGTACAGCCACTATTGAAATCTGTCTAGCGATTTCTAAAACTGATGGAAATCGAGTTACCATACGACCCAGCAATCTCCCTACTGAGCATATACCCAAAAGAGGCAAAAAATAAACCAAGGCCAG
>NW_022103958.1:2021823-2023606 GCF_000313985.2 Echinops telfairi | reverse complement strand
GAAGATGGACTTTTGGGCCAGGGCTTGGTGCCCCAACACACTGGACTGGAAAACACTCCTAAAAGCCAACAAACAGTCCTTGAACTAACTACAAACTTTATTTTCTTGTTGTGCTTTGTTTTGTTTTGTTGCCATTGGTTTGTTTTTGTTGTATATTGTTGCTTGGTTTTGCTCTGTACTGTGTTTGTGCATGTTATCTCCTCAGGCCTGTCTAAATAAGATAGGCTGGATGAACAATCTGGAGGAGAAAACAATGGGACTGACAGTTCCATGGGGATATGGGAGAGGGGGAGGTGGGGTAGAAGGTAATGGTGTTACCAAACCCAGGGGCAAAAGAACAACAAGTGATCCAAATCAGTGGTGAGGAGGCTGTAGGAGTCCTGGTAGGCGTGATCAAGGGTAATGTAACCAAGAGGAATTACTGAAACCCAAATGAAGACTGAGCATGATAATGGGACATGAGGAAAGTCAAAGGAAATAGAGGAAAGGGCTAGGATAGAGGTCTAAACAAAGGCATGTACATATGTAATATATTTATATATGAGGATGGGGTAATAGATCTATGCGCATATATTTATAGATTTTGTATTAAGGTAGCAGATGGACATTGGGCCTCCACTCGGGTACTCCCACAAAGATTTGTCAAACTGGTGGCCCATGGGCTGCATGTAGCCCTCAAGGTAATTTTTTGTGGGCCACAATGCTCTGAAATATAATATAATGAGGGAATTGGTTGTAGGATATTGCCTTGATCTCCCTTAAGTGCTATTTTCTTGATAACAATTTTATTTTCCTATTTTCATTTTATTTCAGAGCATCGTGGCCCACAAAACTTACCTCTGGGCTGAATGTGGCCCCACTGTCTGCTAGTTTGACAATCCTGAAGTAGACAATAACCAGCAAACCTCAAAAAATTGCAAAAGCAGTCAAATAAGTCAATCAGAGAAGCTGATGAAAACCTGGGAGCCATGTCTGATGCTGTGAATAGGAACATTATTAGAATAATTGGACTACCAGAACAAGGCACAACAAAGAAGTCAACAGTGAAAATATCGAGGGAGTTCTTAGAGAAAACTTCCCCACCTTAATAAATGAAAATCGGGAAACCATTCAGGAATCTGAAAGAACACCAGCCATACTGAATCCCAAGAAGTCACCAAGACACATAATAGTTAAATTATCCAACTATGAGGAAAAGATCATTAAAGCAGCTAGGGAAAAACAAATAGTCACTTATAAAGTTACCCAATTAGACTACGTCCAGGCCCATCAGTGGACATGATGAAGAAAAGGAGGGAATTGAGTAACATATTCCAAAATTGAAGGAAAATAATGTAAACTCAAGAATACTATACCCAGACAAATTAAAGATTAATACAGACAGAGAAGGGTCTTCCCAGACAAGGGCTCCACCCAGAGGGTGACAGAGAAAACAGCCCCCAAGATAGCATTAGCTCAATAATGGAAAGATAGCAAGAATGAACCACACACACAACACAAATGGATAAGATTGGTAGGTAAAAAAACAGCCAACACAAAAGATGCAAAATGACATCATAGAGTCCACAAATGGATGTAATAACCCTGAATATCATTGGACTGAAATCAGGGATTAAAAGGCAGAGGCTATCAAACTGGCTTAGAAAACATAACCCAACAATCTCCTGCCTGAAGGAGACACATCTCAAGTTTGTAGACAAAATCAGGTTGAGAATGAAAGGCTGGCGAAAAATATACCAGGCAAATGGCAATGCAAGAAAAGCAGGGGTAGCGATCTTAATCT
>NW_022103958.1:2018581-2020603 GCF_000313985.2 Echinops telfairi | reverse complement strand
TGTCCAAGCCAATCCCAATTTTATTCACACATTGTTATGTCTGCACACCCACCTAGATAAGAGAGATTGGATAAAAAAATACATATATATGAGAAGTTTCACAGGGGCAGAAATCTGAATGGCCAATAAGCATATGAGAAAATGTTCCCAATCATTATCCATAAGGAAAATGCAAATTAAAACAGCTATGAGATACATCCTAATACTCTTAAAGATAGCCCAATCCAAAAACTCAGAAAGTAACAAGGGTTGGAGGGGCTGTGGGGAAATAGGGACTCTCATCCACTGCTGATAGACCTGTAGGTATGTACAGCCACTATGCACATTGATTTGGTGATATATAAAATAGATGGAGATTGAGCTACTATATGACCCAGCAATCCCCCTACTGGGCATACACTCAGAAGAGGCAAGAACAAACCACAACAAGACATCTTTGCTCCAATGTTCATCGTGGCACAGTTTGCAATTGCAAGCAGTTGGAAACAACCCAAATTTCCATCCACAGACAAATGGATCAAAAAACTGGTACATACAATCAGTGGAGTAGTACGCATCCCTAAAATGCAGTGATGAACGCATGAAGCACATTGCCTCACGGAAATAAAAGGAGGAAATCAAGCTAAATGGAGTAAGTCAAGCACAAAAGGACAAGTACAACATGAGTCCACTGAGGTAAGCTTAGAAAAACAAGCAAACAAACAAACAAACAAACAAAAAGCGGGGCAGAGAGGAAAGCTACTATATACACACATCCCTGGAGTGAGGTCCAGGTACTATGGAAGGGGCCAAACCCAATCCAGGCCTACATACAGCAACCAACTAAATAAGAGGGGGAAAGAAAGAGGGGGAAAAACGACATGGGTAGGGGGGTAGTAGGGCAGTAATCCTCCCAAAGGGAGGGTATTGCACTTCAGAGGACAGCACTGGAGTTACAGCTTAGGGAGAGGGGCACGTCGGATTACAGCACACAGGAGAAACACAAAGGGATTGAGAGGGAGGAGAGGACATCCTGGCCCAACAAGCCCCGAAGATGAAGATGATGTTAATTCTCAGAGCAGACAACACATGGGGAGGACCGTAGGGCTGGCCACACCACAGGATATGGTGTCCCTCACTGAACCATGGTGCTGTGGGGGACAGCACTAGAGACAGTGCAGTTATAGGGTACGGCCTGGCCCCATCACACTGGGGTGAGGCACTGAGGGCATGCAGCAGAGCAAGAGGGGAAGCAGACTGATGAAATCCCCGGGGAATATAAAAAATAGACTTGGGAGACACTGTGGGACCCCCATCAGACTTGTCTGGAAAACAATCATAAAGCCCAAAATATAAACCTTGAACTATTTATAGGCTTGTTCATTTTTGTCAGTGGCTTTCTTTTTGTTATTTTAATTTTGTCCTTGCTTTCTGCTGTTATAGTTTTGTTGATCTTGACTTCCTTTGTTGTTTTATTTGGCTTTGCCTGGTTTTTGCACTTATTAATATATCTGCATGTCTATCTAGATGATAGGTGGGATAAATAATTCAGAAATGAAAAGAACGGGACCCATGGTTCCCGGGAGATTCAGGAGAAGGGGAGGTGTGAGAAAGGAAATGGGGGTGGGGGACTAACTCAGGGGCAAAGGAACAACAAGTGAACTAAAATCAATGGAAGAAAGGTCGTAGGATGCCTAGTGGGGCTCAGTCAAGGGCAATGTAGCAGTGAGAAATTACTAAACCCGAATGAAGGCCGAACATGATGGTGAGACAAGAGAGAAGTAAAAAGGAAAGAGGAAAGAACAAGGAGGCAAAGGACATTTATTGGGGCCTATATATAGGCATGTACTTATGTAAATAAATATATAATGAGAGGGGACTAGAACTTTGTACTCTTATCTATATGTTAAGAATTTTAAAAAAAGAATTAAGGTTGCAGATGGACATTGGGGTCACAGGGAAGAGACGAGCTGCTCAGGGTGCAGTATAGCACTGGTGAAACACACAACTTTCCTCTAGTTCTTTGGTGCTTCCTTCCCCCCA
>NW_022103958.1:2014864-2017281 GCF_000313985.2 Echinops telfairi | reverse complement strand
GCAACATAAAGGCTCAAGTTTTAGTAAATGAACAGCACAAAAAGGAGACAATTTTGATTCTAACATAAAAGCCAAATACTATAACCTGAGAGTGCCTTCCACTATTTCTTCCATGGATCACATTTAGAGAGAGATCAACATAATATTAAACATACCTGGGTAGATTCCCTTTGACACTCCCTTCATTCATAAATTATTTTTAAGGATTTATGACAGATACCTATGATCCATGTTCAAACTGACTTCTGAAAGACCTGTCTCCATTCCAAGAAAGCAAATAACAAATTCTTAATAATTAGTATTTTCAGTCCATTTCTGGATAAGGATACCTAAATGTAAATATATTATCAACAGATTCATAAAACAAGCACCAATCCTAGACAGTCATCCTCACAGCTATGGATATCTCTATCCACTTTAATTTTCCTAAACTGGAAACTCCTGGTAGGAGGTAATTCCCACCAAGGTGATACCAAAGCCAGAATTTTGTTTGCTCTTCCACGGTCTTTCCAGTCTCCTTTCTAATACACCCTTTTTCCTTGGAATCCCCAGGACCTGTTCATTTTTAGGCAAAAATTACTGCCATTGAGTGGAGCCTGGTACATAGCGATCCTGTTTCAGGCAGTACACATGTGGAATTTTGAAAAGGGAAAAAAAAATGTTGCTGAAAGCTTTCTTCATCCTGCAGCTATTTCCCACAAATGTACCCACAGAGTAAAATGTGAATTCCTGTTACAGAAGATAAGTAATACTTTAAGTGTATATTATTTATTTTCTTTGTTGGAACTGTGGTGTTCAGGAAGGTCCTGACAGCATCAGTTCTAGCTTCTTATCCTGGCAAACTAGGGCACTTTTGCTGATTTCCTCACCTACTTCCCTGTGTGTTTGGATAGAAGATGGTGGGTGAGCTTAGAGATGCTTTTCCAGTCCACAGGACCAGGGAATGCTCTGTGGATGATTGAAATGCCCACCAAACGGCAGTTGATGTCACTTGTTTCTTAGTCTTGACTTTAATTCTCCCTGGTCGGACAGCCTGCCCCAGCACAGGGAAAGCAACCTTACAGAGTGTAAACTGTGCTATTTGTATGGGGAAGTGCACAAATTACCTACTAAGAAACCCATCCCTTCATCCAGGTGCTTTCTTAAACTCCGGGTGAATCACTGGGTGAGATATTTCCAAAGCTGCCTTTTCAAAAGTGCATCCATAGTCACTTTCTTAAACTTGCTGACATGGTAAATTGTGTGTTTCCTTTCTACTGGAAGAACTTACTGAATCTTATCATTCTCACCCACCCCGCTCACTACCTTTTTGGTACAATATTTGTAGGATGGCTGTAACTCCTGTATTGCATGACATATTCCAGAATCTGTTCTGTGTTTTCAGTGTCTTCCTTTCCATGAAATCTTGTTATCCAGTCCCTTCTCCACTTTGGTGATTATTTTGTTGCAGAGACATCATTTTTTAATTCTGTGAATGATGCAAAAAAGGATATTCTATCAATTTTCTCTCAATTTTACTAGGAAATCTTTTCTCATATATATATATATATATATTTAATAACAGTTACAAGAAGTTTCAGTTTACACAATGTTTATTTGGTTTTCTTTATTTATTGGATAATATGTTGATGTGTATGTTGATTGGATGGTTGGTTCAATGGTTTGTTTTAGAATATTTCTAATTTGTTTATGCATTTTTGCCTTCTCATCATCAAAAGAAGTCTTTGATTATTCAACCAATGTTTACTTATTTTGGATCACTTTTAAGCTTGTAGGGGTGGGACAACTAATTTTACGATTCACTTCTTGAAATGTTAAGGAATTGTTTGTACTTTCTGGCCAATAGGTGAAATAAGACAGCCTGATTTTAGAATTTTGAGTATCTAATTTCTCTCTGTCTTTCCTCATTATCATTATTAATTTATTTATTAAAATGGAAGTCATGAAAATTGACATGCATAATCATTCTAGACCATATTTGCTATATGGAGTTTGCCTTTAGATAATATAAGAGAATATATTAAGAATAATTAAAAATTATTCCATAAATTATAGATTTTTAACATTTCCAAACCCACAAAATATGTGTCCCTAAGTTACTCTTGCCTCTGAATTTTTAAATAAAAGTATCATTAAAAATGCTACCATCATAATTCTTTGGTTAAATAGTTTCATCTTCATTGGTGTAACCCAAAATACTTTTTATACAATAAATGCTTTCTTCACTCTATTAGAAAACCACAAAATTAACAGTTTCTTTTTATTTTTTTTTACAGATTATTAGCAATGACAATAACTTGTATAGTCCACCTCCTACAGGTAGTCCATTTATGATAAAATGGAATACATAAAGCAAGAAAAGTCTATAACATTTAATTTCACAATCGGCCACTATGTTTTACAAAATTGTCTAGTTG
>NW_022103958.1:2011514-2013608 GCF_000313985.2 Echinops telfairi | reverse complement strand
AACTTTATTCAATTTTAAGAGTAAACCTTAAAGTAAATGTTAAATTTCATCTTAATCATGAGGAAAACATTACTGTCCTCTAAGTATATTAGTTTGATGTTAGGTACGTTCTAGTTGGCTCATACCTTTATACAACAGTGAGATGCTGCACAGTCTCACAGCTCTGCTGTACTTGAGTCCATTATTGCAGCTCATGGATTAGTCCATCTCTTGGAGGGTCTTCATGTCCCATCATTTCACTGGCTCTCTTTACTAGGCATGATGTCTTATTGCAGTAACTGGTCTCTTCTGATGACATGTCCCAAGTATGCAGAAGAGTTCTGCTCTTCTTATTTCTAAGGAATATTCCAGCTGTACTTTTCTAAGACAGAGAGACCTGCTCTTTTTAAGTTCGCAAGGTACTAAGTGTTCTTCACCGAAATAATCATTAAAAAGGGTGAATTACTCATTGTGTTTTCCCGACTCATTGTTCAGCTTTCATATGCATATAAGACAATTGAGAATACACTGGCTTGGATCAAACCCACCTAGCCTTCTAAGTAACATCTTTGCTTTTTACTTTCACTAGCTCTTCTTTAGCAGTAGATTTGCCCATTTCCATATGCCATTTGATTTATTGACTGCTATTTCATAGAAGATAATTGTGGAAAAAAGTAAAATTAAATCCTTAGCAACTATCACCTCCCCGCCACTATGTTGCTTATTGGTCCAGTTGGGAGAATTGTGGTTTTCATCACGTGATACATAACTCATTAACGACTATAATCTTTTATCATGATCAATAAGTTCTCCCAACTCCTCTTCATTGTCAGCAAGCAAGGTGTGCCTTCTGAATATCACCATCTCCCTGTGTTAATGCATCTGCCCCTCTTCTGTTATTGTGTTCTGGTTAAAATAGCTCACGTTCTCAGATTATTTCCTCTGGTTACAAACTGATTAAGTAACATGAAAGGTTACCACTCTAATGCACACCTTTCCTGATTTCAAATTGTGCAGTAATTCCTTGTTTTGTTTGAATGATTATCTCTTGATCTATGTATAGGTGTACAATGAGCAGATATGAGAGTTCTAGAACCTCTATTCTTCTCAATGTTATCCGTAACTTGTTATGATCCACAAAATGAAATGCCATCGCATAATCAATGACACAGATCTTTGTTTTCAGGTAAGGTTCCCCTGACATCAGCAATGATATCCTTCATTCTACTATTGAAATAATTTTTTATTTATCATCAGCAGAATTATTCTAATATGTAATACTAAGGATATTTCCCGATGCTTTACGCATTCCATTGGATCACTTTTCTTTGGGTTACACACAAATGTGATTCTCTTTCAACTGATTGGCTAGATAACTGTTTTTCAAATTTGTTGGCATGGGCAATTGTTGCCCGCGCATTTGCCTATTTAATTTAGTTAATAAAAAAAACACTTTTTTGGAAAAATTTTAAATAGGTGTTTACCATATCTATACATTCAAAAATCTTTTCCCAGCATGATTTGTATCACCTTTACTGGTTTATATGAGAATGAATGTTCAGAAAGTTCAAATATGTATGCTTAAAACACCTGTTTAAATGGCTGAACTTGGGTATATCCAGAATGTAGTCTTCTTTGTCATGAGTATAAAACTTGCAAGTTGCCTTTGCTGTTGTTGGGTGTCTAGATTTGTAGTGATCCTAAGCCTAAGAGAACAACGCTTGTCCTGCTTGCAGCGCCCTCATCACATTAAGTTTCTGTTGTCACTGTCCCAATTCTTCTCCTTGAACGTCTTCTGATATTTCTCTGATGTTCTACTTTACCAAACCAGATATACTTTTCCAGGAAGCAGTCTCTCCAGATAACAAGGCTAACGAATGTGACATGGACTCTCGCCATCCTTGGTTTGAAGAACATTCTGGCTGTACTTCCATTAAGCGGGTTTGTTTCTTTTTTTGAAAGTAGCATGTTCAGTATTGTTTTCTGACCTCAGAATTCAAAGGCGTCAAGTCTTCCTCAGTGTTCCCTATCCCTTCTCCAGCTTGCCTAGGCATATAAGGAGATTGAAAATACCAGGGCTTGGGTCAGCCACACACTAGCTCTCAAAGTGGCCAA
>NW_022103958.1:2008575-2010998 GCF_000313985.2 Echinops telfairi | reverse complement strand
GGGGAAGCAATCACAATGATTTACATATAAGCCCCCCTCTCAGGGGGATGGACAACAGAAAAGTGGCCGAAGGAAGACATTGGTCAGTGTAAGACATGAAAAAAATAATAGTAATCTATAAGTTATCAAGGATTCATAAGGGAGGGAGGGAGTGGGAAAATGAGAATCTGATACCAAGGGCTCAAGTAGAAAGAAAATGTTTTGAAAATGAAGATGGTAACAAATATACAAATGTGCTTGACACAATGGATGGATGGATGGATTGTGATAAGAGTTGTATGCGTCCCAATAAAATGATTTAAAAAAAAAGAAAATTGTAACAAATGCAACCAAGATAGTTATTTGTCATGAAGGCTATTTGTTGCATGACTAAATGCATGAGAGACTCATGTATGCCATAAATCTTTTGATTAACAAGCGAACAATGACCTAAGGGAGAAGAGAATGCGGAATAGGAAGAATGGACTTCGCAGGACTGTTTGCTTCTGTTGTAAAGCACACCCACCGAGTTACACAGTCTGCAGCACATATGCTCTCTAAACAGACATAATGACTTCTACTTAGGTTATCTGGAAAGCATACCCTTTGGTGAGATATAAATTAAAATCTGTGCAGTTGATAATCTTTGAATATGTTGATAGCAAAGAGATGGCATATGTGACATTTAAAAAGTGAGCCATATATGAGAAACCAATTCCATTTTTTACTATTATTCAAAACTTTAGTTACATCAAAGTCTCAATTTGATCCTATAGTAACTTCACTTTCAAGAAAAATAATTATCAGGCTGAAAATGTTCAGCGCTTACTGTAGCTAAATAGATGCTAAGCTTTGGCTGAGTGTTATTGGGAGGCCTGGTTACACAGTCCTAACGCACTTCGTGACTAACGAAAAGGTCTCCAGTTCAAACCTACCAGGTGTCTCAGGGACAGAGACGTGGTCATCTGCTTCCAGACACTGGTAGTCTTGGAAACACAGTGAGGCAGGGTTTCCAATAAGGCGCTGTGGGTTCACTATGTGTCATAACTAACTCAGCAGCAATGGGGTTTAGTGGTTTCTATTCATCTGTTTGCTCCTTTCAGAACTGATGCAAATTCTTAGTTCTCAAGAATGTATAATTTTGATTTTCCAAATATATATATTTAGCCAAACAAATGTATTTTAAAAGCATTATTGTATAATTAGGCTGGTGAACAATTTAGAAGTGGAAATGCTTGATTAAGCTAAACTGTTCTTCCAGGAATTAATAATAGATAAATGATAAGAATTTTTTGGTGGGGTGATTAAAATGTTCTAGAATTGAATGTAATGATGGTTGCACATTTTGCAAGTATACTAAAAATATTTGGACTGTAAACTTTCAGTGGAGTAGTTATATTGCGTATGTATTATACATTTCAAATAGCCATTACAATTAAAAAGCAAGAGAGATTGGAACCAAAAGGGGTTGAGTAATAGCTCTGAATCAGAAAGCCAAAGTCTGTGGATATAAAAATGAAACACAACAAACTGCTACCAAGTCCACGTTGAGCCCTGGGCATACAGGGCAGAGCAGAACTGCTCATGCGGGGTGCTGAGACTGTGACTCTTTCGGGAGTAGCAATCCCTGTCTTTCTTCCATTCCCTGGGCCTCAGACACTAGACATTCTGATCTCCTACATCTGGTGCTCCACCTCATGCTTAAAAGTTAAGTGGGATGTGGTAAGGGGCATAGCTGTGAAGGAGTAAGGAATGAGAGACACTGTTTTGAATCTTCATCAGAAACAAAGACTATTCAAAATAAGAGTCTTTCACATCATCCGTGCATACCTGGACAATTCTCAAGCAATTAAAAAAATCAAGCTACCTGCTTATTTTCTAGACAATCATAGGTATTTAATACAAATTAGTTTTTCAGACCCATTTTGAATGGAGACATGGTATTATGATCATTACCCTTAACAAAAGTGTTGGAGACAATAACAACATTCTAGGCAACCAGAAATAGTACCAAAAGAACAAGTAACAGTTATTGTCCTTTTACTATTGACATAGTAAGTTACTATTGACATAGTAAGAAAATAGTCTTTGAAAGATGTGAGCTCATCATTACTGTAATAGTTACTAGTATACTTTTGCATAAGTGGCCAGAACAGAAAACACTAAAGGATATGAAATGAATTGACCAATTCAGCTATTTGCTTATCTCCTTAGTGCTCCTGTTCATTCCTCTGTTCCACTGGAACATCGGTGCATAATTTAGAAATATATTGAGGAATACATGAGGTAAGAGTTAATACCCCATTTTCTTCCACAGTTTTGATATCACATACATTTTTTCACTGTTTATTGATTATGCAAATAAAATTTAAGAGGATCTAAAAATGACTAAGTCATTAAGAACATTCCAAAAGAGTGTCAATATATATCACACTCAAAAACCA
>NW_022103958.1:2005662-2007085 GCF_000313985.2 Echinops telfairi | reverse complement strand
GGGGGGTGGGGAGTGGGAAGAGGGGGGCTAGGTGAATCTAGATTTAGCCAAAATTAAAATCAGCTAAGACCAAAAAGTGCTTTGAAATTCCTGCTAAATATAACACCCTATGGAAGTCTGGGGTATCGTCTACATAATTAATGCCTATGCTCAAAGGAAGTCTATTGGGAAGAGCAGAACATAAACTTGTCTGACCCTGCAGGTATTAATGGGACTCTATTCTCAGATGCATTTCTCTGCCAAATGACACTAACTGTTATTCATATTAATGCGCCTGGCACCACTGGACAGTTTCTGGTCTTAATTTTACTTTCCATGTTTATTTAGGCACAGTTTTTGGAGGTCCCCACATGGTGGCTCACACAAAAGCAATTAATCTTCCGGGGGTCATACCATCAGATCTTTCTCCTTTAAGGCCTCTGGGTGGGATCATAGCTCCAGTTAGCAGCCAAGCACATAATGATGGTGTCAATCAGCCACCTCCGAGATCATGGCTGGGAACAGATGTTCTGGGAAAAGAACAAGAGAAGAATATGGCTAGAAGAAAGGTTCTGGAAGAGGAGAAGAATAGAGAGGGGAGGGAAGGGATTGGGGACAGAAGAATAAATGGCATTTTTGGCAAGTACACTTAGCATGAGAAAAGTTAATGTCATTAAGCAAGCAAGCAAGAAAGAAATGAAACGTCCACATATCATTATCTTTTTTATAAAATTAAATAATCATTTTATTAGGGGCTCATACAACTCAGCACAATCTGTACATACGTCATTTGTGTCCAGCACATTAGTAAATATGCTGACTTCATCATTCTTACAATACCCGCTTTCCACTTGAGCCCTTGGTATCATCTCATTTCATTATCTTTGCCTGTCAGTTCGCTCTCCTGTGTCAGTGAATGCAGTTGAAGCAGGTGGTTTCACACATCCTCGTCATCACACATTGGCTTTCAATCAGCCTCTCTCTCAATGGAACTCAATGGGAACATTCCAATCATTTCTTACTTTTTACATTCCAGAACGAAATTCTTAGAGTACCTTTTCTGCTTTAGAACACTCTCCTTAGCAAAATAATAATAGCAAAAACAGCATGAATGTACTGAGAGATAATTGGTATGCTTAAGATTACAACATAATTTTATGATGTTTTAAGAATTTTTTTATTGGCACAAGTATAATTAAGCACACAGAAGTTTCTAGAGAATAAGCAAATTGTTCAAAGAGCTAATAAATGTAAGTAGCAAAAAGTGGGTATTTCTAAGTTTACAACGTCTGTTTTTTGAATGTCAAGCCACCTGAGGCAAAAAAAAAAAAAAAAGGATTCTAGCATTTCAAAATTAAAGACCTCATTATACCATTAGGCCTAAATAATTGATGTCTACACATTTGTTGTGCAGTGAAGTTTATGCAATCGAATTTAACATTTT
>NW_022103958.1:1990236-2005272 GCF_000313985.2 Echinops telfairi | reverse complement strand
GAAATATCCACTCATGTTAAATGCCTGACATTGATGCATAGTCAGTCCTATGACTCTCTGATTCTAACTCACCAACACCAGTCCATTTCAATGCACTAACACCATTTCATCTTTCACAAGTTCCAATTTTCAGAGATTCATACTTCACATCTCACAATTTTCAATTATTTATAGATGTTTGTAATTCTATCTTCCCATATCAACTCTTCATCAGCAAATGAAGGTCTCAATGTGTTCACACAGGTTTTACTCCATCCGCATCTTTATAGTGAACTCTCCTTTGAGAAGGCAGCTCTTCCTCAGTCATATTTTGGGTGCCTTTTGATATAAAGGCCTCATCCAGGACTGTATCTGATGATGGTATGTTGTTATTCTTAAGGTTGTCAGTGGCTTATTTTTAGAAGCGAATAGCCTATTTCTTCTTCTTACTCTATGCTCTCTGGCAGCTTGGCTGAAACCTGTTCACTTTGGGTGACCCTGCTGGCATTTGAAATACCAATGACATAGTTAGCAGCACCATTGCAACACAGAAGTCACCACAGTACAACAAACTAACAGGCACATAGTGTTTCTTATGTAACAAATGCACTTTATGTATACAAGTCTGAACATAAAACAGTTTTTCACATGAAAATATATTAAACTACTTTTTCAGTTAAAATTTTGAAAAATGGCATAAATAAAAGAAGCAAACTATAATCACTAACATAAAATAAACAGATATTTATAGTGCACATTTTCATGTATTTCTTCTTTGTCTTTTGTGTCTTAACATGTCTTTGATTACAGTAGTTTTGGGTTTTTTTACATACATACACACACACACATATATATATATCATGTCATATCATATCATTGCATAGTACAATCACATCAAGCGGAATTGTGCAATTGCTACCTCAATCAGTTTCCAAACATTCTTTTCTACCTGGACTCCTTGACATCGTCTCCCCTTCACCCCGCATCCACCACTGAACGCCTTCCCCCCACCCCAAACCCTTAGTCTACTTGCTGTCTATAGGTTCATAAATCCTGGATTCATATATTGAAAAAAAAAACACATGAGAACAACTTCAAGAGGGTGACCTCCAATGGCATGACACTTTTGAGAGACACATCTTGATATGGTCAAGCAAGAAACCAAGAGAAAAATACAAACCAAAGATGCAGACCATTTAGGAAACCAGGCCAGGCCCAGCAGGCATTGTAGGGGGGACCTACTGACAAAGGTTTAACTGTACCAGTCAGATCTACGCCTTTGACCTTCTATCTTCATCTCTCCAAAGCTCTCTGTTCAGTACCACCATCCTTTGGTGACTGAAGGTACTGTCCTTCTTCCACGTGGACTTATTTGACATCTCTCTTAGATGGCTGCTTGTTAGAAACAAACATTTAAGACCCCAAACACTATTTTATCTGCTAGTCAGGCCCAATCTACATTCTTTGCCACATTTTGCTATCACACCCATATATTCTGAGTTTTCTTCTGTGGGTGAATCTCGAGTATGGCCATGATGTAAGAACTAATGTTTCTTAAGTTAGAGCAGATGTTCTCAACCTGTGGGTCGCGACCCCTTTGGAGGTTGAACGACCCTTTCACAGGGGTTACCCAATTCAAAACAGTAGCAAAATTATATTTATGAAGTAGCAATGTAAATAATTTTGTGGTTGTGGGGTCACCACACATGAGGAACTGTATTAAAGGGCCGCGGCTTTAGGAAGGTTGAGAACCACTGAGTTAGAGGCAGGATTTAGTGCAAGCCCCAAATCCATTTCTGGATATATGGTTTTTGTTTTCGTTTATTTTGTTATTACTTGGGGGTCAATGCATATGGCATATCATTCCATAGTTCAATCTTGTCAAACAGAACTGTACAATTGCTTCCATAATCTGTTTCCCAACATACGTTTCCTTCCTGGTCTCCTTGATATCATCTTCTTTTACCTCTCCCACCCCAGGTACTAACTCGCCCCTCCCCTCCCCACACCCACCCACCTTGCCCTTGTTCTGTTTGCTCTCCTGATAGACTCATCAATCCTGGATTTCATTTACTGAAAAACAAATAAAAACTTCTATAGGGTAAACCCCCATGACACAACACCTCTGAAATACATGCACTATCTACAGAAAAAAAAATGAAATAGAATGTCAACCACCTTTTTGCCATAATGATACATATCTCAATATAGCATATAGGGTGTTGATAAAGCAAGACCTTGATTGTCTGGCTATTAACAGTTCACAGTTGTTGGGACAGCTCTCTTCTTCCTCAGACACCATGTATGTTCCGACTTCACTCCTCAGGATACAAATGTGTTTGAGTCCATGTCATCCCGTGGAGTTTCTGCTTGAGATCCCGCTGGTATAAGCTCTGAAGCCTGCCGCATCCCCGCAGATCCAGGCACTCGGCCTGCCTCCCCACGACACCTGAGATCAATGTGGTCCATTTGGTGCATACCACTAATGCTACCATCCCCCCTTGGTGCCCTTAAAAACATTTTAAATCATTCTTCCCCCCACATGGGTATAGGGCCTCCTCTTTTCCTACCAGCAGACATGCCTTGTCTTCCCCCTAGACACGTGGTTCTCAACCTGTGGGTTGTGACCCCTTTGGTGGTCGAAAGAGTCTTTCACAGGAGTTGCCTGATTCATAACCGGAGCAAAATGACAGTTGTGAAGTGGCAACAAAAGTAATTTCATGATTGGGTGGTCTCCACAACATGAGGAACTGCATTAAAGGGTCTCGTCATTAGGAAGGTTGAGAACCACTGCCCTAGACGTGTTTTCGCCCATTCTCTGAAGAGCTGTCTTCCCCATCTGTGTACCGTACCCCTCTGACAGGGCTTTTTACATGGGGTGGTGGTGGTAGTGCCTTATCATAGATTTACATGACAGCCCCTCAGTAAACAACATTCCCTTCCCCTTCCTAGGCCTTCCGTTTCTGGCTGACAGTAGGCGCCCTCCAGTCAAGTAACTAGAGCGGATGGTGGATGGTTTATTTGCAATGATGTACCAGGATGCCTGGCCCTTCAGCCAGAAAACTGGATATCCTACCTGCCCGAGCTTGTGCTCTCTCTGATGCTTGTCCAGACAGCAGTGGACTTTTGTCCTTTTGTGTCTGACTAACTCTGCTCAACATAATCTCTTCCAGAACTCTCCCTATCTCGAGGTGTTTCATGATTTCACCACTGTTTTTAAGGGGTGCATAGTATTTCACTGCGTTTGTACCAGAGTATTTTGTTCTGTTTTGTTTTTTTATCCAAACTTCTATTGATGAGAATTTAAGCTGTCTCCAGCTTCTTGCTGCTGTGAACTGTGCTGCATTGAACACGGGGAAACAAACGTGTTCGTGATCTGCTTCTTATTCCTTTGGGTCTATGCCCCATAATGGTATTGCTGGATCATATGATGTTTCCATTGCTGTCTGTTTTCCGTATCACCATATCACCTTCCCCAGTGGCTGTACATATTTACAACTCGGCCAGCAGTGGATGAGTTCCTCTCTTATCACATCCTCTCTAATATCTGTTGTTTTCAGTTTGTGTTTTTTAAAAAAATTAGACTATAG
This sequence comes from Echinops telfairi, assembly GCF_000313985.2. Taxonomy (NCBI): domain Eukaryota; kingdom Metazoa; phylum Chordata; class Mammalia; order Afrosoricida; family Tenrecidae; genus Echinops; species Echinops telfairi. Next base: position 2,001,703 of record NW_022103958.1, on the reverse strand, counting down.
TTATGGGTGTTAGGTGGTATCTCTTGGTTGTTTTGATTGGATTTCTTTTATGGCTAAGGACCAGGGAGCATTTCCTCACATGTTCATTAAGCATTTAAATGTCACCCTTTGTGAATCGTCTGTTCAGGTCCTTTGCCCACTGTCTCAGAGGTTATTGGTTTTCTTCTTCTAGTTTTGTGAAATACTGTAGATTTCATTAATTAGTCCTTGTCTGTTATGTGATTACTAAATATCTTCATGCAGTCTATGGGCTCTCTTTTTATTCTTTTAATGAAATCTTTCTATGTACACACATGTTTAATTTTATTCATAAATCATTATGTTGGGGGCTCTTACAGTTCTTATAACAATGCAAACATGAATTATCTCAAACTCATTGGTACGTATGCTGCCATCATCATTTTCAAAACAGTTTTTTCTGCTTGAGCCCTTGATGTTAGCTCATCTTTTTTCCTCCCTCCCCAACCCTTCCACGCTCATGGACCCCTGATAAACTACAAATTATTTTCAATAGGTCTCACTCATCTATTTTGTCTTCCATGGAGTATGTTTCCTTTGTTATTTCTGAAAGCCTGTTTATTCCCTGCACTCGAGCTCCTAGATTTTTTCCAATTTTCGCAATGATGATCCTGAGAGCTTTGGGTTTTACATCTAGGTCTTTGATCCACCTTGAGTCTGTTTTTGTGTGTGGAGTGACAAATGGGTCTTGTTTCATTTGTCTGCAGGTAGATATTCAATATAATTTATTGAAGAGAGCATATCCTTCCCATTTAATGTTTTTGAGATATCTGTCAAAAATCTGTTGTCTGTATGCAGATGTTTTTATTTCCGGGTTTTCTGTCCTGACCTATTAGTTGTGTGTGTATCATTATATCAGTACAGTACGAGGCTACTTTGAGGTCTGCGGCTGTAGCATAGATTTTGAGGTCAGGTATTGCAACACCACCTATTTGTTCATCATCTCCAGGTGATCTTTGCCCATCCTGGGCTTCTTCCCTCTCCACATGAAGCAGGTAATAAATTTTCCAATTCCTTGAAGAATGTTGATGGGATTTGGATTAAGAATGCATTGATTTTGTAGCTTGCTTTAGGTAGTATTGACATTTTCTCACTATTGAGCCTTCTGCTCCGTGAACATGAAATATCCTTCCACTTCTGTATTTCCCTTGTGGTTTCTTGTAGGAAGGTTCTGTAGTTTTCTTCACACAGGTCTTATTTTTTGGGGGGTGGGGGTTAGGTCTTTTGCTTTGTATTTCACATTTTGTATGACTTTTCTGAATGGTAATGCTTACTTGATATATTTTTTGGTATTCCCGTCCCTGGTATATAGGAATTCAATTGATTTCTGCTTGTTAGTCTTGCATCCTACTACTCTATTAAACTCCAGCAATCCAATTGTGGACACCTTAGGGTTCTCCACATATAAAGTCATGTTGCCTGAAAATAGCAAAAGTGTCCCTTCTTCGTTACTCACTTGTATTCCATTGATTTCTTTCTGTTGTCTTAGGGTACTGGCTAGCAATTCCAACACAATGTTGAAAAAGAGTGGGAATGGGGACATCCTTGTAGGGTTCCCTTGTTAAATGGAAATGTTTTCAGTTTTTCTCCATTGAGTATGATTTTGGCTATTCGTTTTTCACATATGGCCTTTAATGTATTGGGGGGTTCCCCTTCTAGTCCAGTCTTCTTGAGGGCTTTTATTATGGGTGTTGGAAATGCTTTTTCTTCACAAATTTTTATGGTCATATGGTTCTTATTCTTTTTCTTGTTAACATAGTGGATTATCTTAATTGTTTTTAAAAGTTGAACCATCCCTGCATGAATGCATGAATCCCAAGTGGTCATGATGTTTTTTCTGATATGTTGTTGGATTCTATTGGCCAAGATTTTGTTGAAGGTTTTAGCAATTATGCTAACGTGAGGTATCAGAGTGAAGTTCTCTATCCTTGTGGGGTCTCTTCTCAGTTTTGGGATCAGAGGTATGCTGGTTTCATAGAATGAGTGTGGGAGTTTGCTGTCTCTATGTCAGAGGTTCTCAACCTCACAGAAGTCGCCTAACACAATTGGAAAACACATATTTCCAATGGTCTTAGGCACCAAGACACCAATCCTCTATCCATCTCCAGGAGGTTCTGCCCACATGCAGACATGCCCACACACGAGTACCTGGTGTGAAGACTGTTACCCACGCTACACCATGCTTCAAGTAAAAATTTAATTTATTTGTAATTAGGAATAATATTTCACAATATATAATTACATGTTGTCTTTGTGATTAATCACTATGCTTTAATTATGTTCAATTTGTATCAATGAAAACATACCCCACATATCAGATATTTACATGGCTATTCATAACAGTAGCAAATTTGCAATTATGATGTAGCAACAAAAATAATTTTATGGTTGGTGGTCACCACTACTTGAGGAACTGTATTAAAGGGTCATGGCATTAGGAAGGCTGAGAACCACTGCTCTATGCTCTAGAGGAGTTTGTGTAGGATTGGTGTCAGCTCTTATCTGAATGCTTCATAGAATTCTCTTGTGACACCCTCTGGACTGGAGCTTTTTGGGCTGGGAATTCCTTGATGGCCTTATTTATTTCTTCTGCTGCTATGGGTCTGTTCAAGTTTTTAATGTCCATATAGGTTAATTTGGGGAGATAGCTTTTCTAGGTATTTGTCCGTGTCCTCCAAATTACTAAATTTGTTGGAATACAGTCTTTCATAGTACTGAATCATTGCTCTTTTCATTTCATTGGAGTCTGTTGTGATTTCCCCTGCTTCATCCCTAATTTTATATATTGACATCTGCTTCTTCCTTTCTTTTGTTAGGTTGGCTAGCTGTGTTTTGGTTTTGTTGATTCTTTCAAAGAACCAACATTGTGCTTTGCTAATTTTTCCATTATACTTCTCTATTCAGTTCATTTATTTCCATCCAAATTTTTATGACTGATTTTCTTTTCCTATTGGAAGGATTGTGCTGTTGACTCTATTCTTGTTCTTGGAGATGCTGTGTTAATGTGCTGAGCACGATTATCTCCTCTTTTCTCACGTGTGCAGTTATTGCTATAAAATGATCTCTAATGGCTGCCTTTGCTGCGTCCCTTATGTTTGGATGTGTTGTGCTGTCCTTCTCATTGGATTCAAGGAGCTTCCTGATTTCCTCTCTAATTTGGGTTACTACCCAGTCTTTTTAGAGTAGTGTGCTGTTGGGTCTCCAAGTGTTGTTGATTGTTTTGTCCTTTCTATTGTTGATTTTCTAGTTTTATGGTACTGTGGCCAGAGATGATGGCTAGAATCAGCTCTCTGTATTTGAATTTTCTCAAGCTTGCTTCATGGCCTAGCATGTGGTCTACTTTTGAATATGAGCTGTGTGCATGCAGAAGAATGTGCATTTTGTTGTTGTTGTTGCAATTATTTGGAGAGCCCTGTTAATATCCAGTAAGTCAAAATTTTTAATTGTGCTGTTTCCCTTTTCCTTTTTTTAACTGAGTTTCTTATATTTTGATCTGTTTTTCTTTGAAAACGGTGCACTGAAGTCACCTACTACTAGTGTTGATCTGGTGATTTCTCTTTTCATCTCTTTTATGACTTGGTTGATGAATATTGAGGCTTTTGCATTGGGTGCATGTATCTTTATTATGTTTATGAGTTCTTGGTCTATTGATCCCTTGAGCATTATCTAATGCACATTCTTATCTCTGGTCTATAGGACAGGCAGAACTTCTGTGAGTTTCCTAGACTGCACCTGGTCTGAGAGATTAAGGGCAGAAAGTCCCCACTTTCTCCCCACCAAGCAGCTGGTGGTTTAGAACTTCAGAGCTTGCAAATCACAGTGCAGTGTGTAATCACTATGCCACCAGCACTACCAAGGCCATTAAAATAATAGGCAGGCAGTAAGCCTCACTTACTCAGAGGCTAAAGGATAAGGTGGTTTGGTAAGGCCAGGCATGAACATGTCCTTCAATTTTACATAAACTGGATGTGTGGGGCTTTAGGAGAGGTGATCTAATAGGCCCTAGAGAAATGCATATGTAAATAAATCCCTAATAAGTATTGTTAAACCTGCCTTCTTAGAGTATGCATAGTATCCTGTGGTCATTGTGAAAATCTGCTAATCCCTTCCTGTGACATTGTAAAAACCTGTGAATCTCTTCCTGCGATTATTACAAAAATCTGCTTCCATCACATAGTTTAATATATGTTTCTATATAAAACTCTCTCGACTTTTACTGGAGTATTTAAGCACTTTGGTGGTAGCAAACCCTATTGTTTCATTCTGTCTCAAATATCAGAATAATCAACCTGATCTAGGTCTTTGACTGAAGCAGTGACAGGGATTTCTGTACCTTGTTTCCTGGCATCAGGAGCACCTAGCATCATAGAGCAGAAGTCTATGGACGGCAATGAAAGGCTAAAATCCATGTGCATAGCTCCTATGTGTATTAATCCCACACTAAATTCCTTATGACTAATATCTAGGAATTAGAACAGTTTTGCCTCATGCCCCTTGGAAAATGAATTACCTGCTCTCCCTCTCGAACCACTCCAGAGAGGGGCAATCTCACTTAGAACATGCCTGGGTGTGTCCTTGATTACCCCATGATTACCATACTGGGGGTGGGGTGGGGTCATAGAGTCAGGAATCATACCTTAGTAGGCGTACCCTGACTGCCTTGATTGGAAAGCCCTGGACCAATCTTGTAAGTTCTTCTAACATTATGTATGTGTCCCTACCAAGGTCCCATTCCTGTTGCTGTAGTCCCACCTATAACACTGATGGGTTGATATGCCACCATGTTAGACTGCATTAACTAGAGAAACAAATCCAGAGACGTGCATATATGTGCAAAAAAGAGCTTTATATCGAGAACTAATTATAAATCAAGATAACATCCCAGCCAAGTCCAACTGAAATCCATAAAGTCAGTACTAGTTCCATTTCACACTCATGGAGCCACAGGTAAGGATGCAAAAGGCAGGAAGATCAGGGCCTGGTGGGTGTAAAGTCACATGGATCCAAGGTCAGTGCAAACCAGGCAGGGCTCCAGTAGCTCTCAGGATCAGCAAGCAGGACGGTGAAGGCAGAGAGAGAGAGAGAGAAGTTTGCTCAGTCTTCCATATGAGAAGGCCACACCCCCAAGGAGGCATCATAAGTTTGTGATCTGATTGACAGTTTGGATATGACCCTACACTTTCATATATCTTAAAGCTGGCATAAACTTATCTCATTATTACAGCCACCAGTCATGGTAGCTTTAATTTTATACAATTTCCTTTATGTTCCATGCTTTATTTAAATAATTGCTTGACTGCAAATCCTTGGGCCCTATTAAGGCGCCATGCTAATGGTTATCTGAATGATGTGTCTCTTCTTTGCCTTGACTTTGTCCCCTTTAGGACTTAGTAAATGTTCTCCTTAAATTGTATTTAAGATTTGGGTCTCCCTTTTAACCCTTAAATAACTTTTCTGTTATCTCTCCTATGTCATTGAGTATTGATAGGTGTTTTTGGCACGCATTGCCAAATTGCACACATTGAGCATTAATTACCTCATGTCTTTAATACAAAACCCAGAGGATTTTTAATTTTATGAAGTCAAATTATTATTTTAAAAAATCAGAATCACTTTAAAATTCATGTGCTCTTTCTAAGGGCTATATTTTTGATCCTACTATAACACATATGGCAATCTAAAGTGCAACTATTTCTCTATGTTCAGAGATAAGATGCAATTGAAGACATGTGAAAACAATTAATTAAATGTGCTACTAGACTTTGAGGCTTTATCATTTTGCTTAAAAGACTGATGAAAAGATCAGCTCTTTGAACTAGCTGATCCAAGTGCAATACTTCTGTTTTTAGTATATTTTGTTTGTATATTAATCTTAAGATACTCTCATGAGATAAGATATCACTTTCTCAGAGAGAGAAAAATGGTGCTTTCTAGTCCTGTAAAGAGTTACATTCTCAAAAATGCACAGGGCCTGTTCTACCCTGTCCTATAGGGTCTCTGTCAGTCAGCATCAAATCTACCAGTGAGTTTTATCATCAGTGGTAGTATAATTGTTATTGGAATAAACCTATACTTGTATGAACTTTCACACTACACATGATTTTTAAAAAATTATTAGTTTATATATTTATGGCTTTGAGTGCTTCTATACTTCCTAGCACTAACATATTATTAATTTACATTCCTACACCAACCTTATAAGCAACAACCATTTCTCCAAGAACTTCTGGGTTATTTTAGTGGAAAATAATATTAAGAAGCAAGATTTTGCTCTAGATGATCATCATCTTAATTCTAATAAAAACTGTCATTTATGACCCAAATATGTTTAATTTCCACAATAGGCCACAAATCCCCCTTTGCCCCATATAAGAAGACAAACTGTAGAGAAGCTCTGTATCACATCTGGCTCATGCTTCTTAATTGGGAGGAAAGGGACACTTAGGGAATGATCTTCCCCAGACTCCTATATTTTGCATCATTCAGCTTAAATACTCCTCCACGGTAGGCAAAAGAGATGCATTTCACAGTCAAATTCTTGTGAGTGTTTGGGTTTCAGAGCATGTGGGATGATAGTGTGACCAATTTAGTTTGCCTTCTAGTGTAAAGAGGAGACCTAAGCTTCTTTGTGAATGAAATGTGAAGTGGAAAAGGCCCTGGTTCGGGAACAATCAGAGGTTTAGAAGGTCGTCTTTTCGTTCTTATTGTTCCTCATTTGAGTGTGTGACTTCCAAGTGAGTGTGGCAAGAAAAGAGAACACCTGAATATTCCAGCCATTGCATAGAAGTTGGTAAGGTTTATTGGAAAATAATTCAGCTGTGCTTAGTATTTGGCAAAAACTACTTTGTGGAATGTTATTATAATAACTCTGATCTAGCCCCATAAAACCTACAGTCTAGTAAACCTTATGATAGTTGGATTGCTATGAATTGGAATCAACTTGCGGATACAGAATAGTAACATCTATAATATGTGTCTCTATATAGTGATATAAATATGAATATTCTGCAATATTAATGATATATATTAAAAAAAAAACCAACTCCTTACTGAGTCAGTGCCAACTCATAGAAATCATATAGGACAGTGCAGAACTACCCTGTGAGCTTCTGAGGCTGACTGATGGTTTTGAACTATAGACCTTGCAGTTAGACCAATGCATAGCCACTGTGCTGCAAGTACGCCAGTAGTCATATGTGGTAAGACACTTTAATACGTATCACTTTCTAGATAGAAACTGCAAACACATTTTGTCTACCTACATAACTAACTTATACTCATAGAAACAATATGAGATGTTAGTACTCTCTGCCTTTGCAAGCACTATGTGCCAATTGTAATTCATTAAAAAAACTTTACTTGTATTTGAAAACAAAATCTAGCTGGTATTTTAATTTCAATAGCTTAAATTACAATGAAATAAAATATATTTTCAAATGTTTAATTCTTTAAACAGAAAAATAGCATGTCAAATATTATTTATTCATTTTACAAATAAATAAATAAATGTGTCCTTTGTTCTTTTGTATTGATTTCAAAGTAAAAGATATTGAAACACTGTGACCTGGATCAGTCATATAGATAGATGTATAGCAGAAATTAGCTTTTCACTTCGACTTCTATTACTTAAAATTAAGATTTAAGAAAATCATGGACACACACAACAAAAACCACATTGAAAAAATGTCCACTATGACTTGGAACTTCTTGAGCTCGTTTCTAGACCCTTACTGTGTAAGCTGTGAACATGAAATTTTGAAAAGATGTTCAGATACATGGTTAATACTCTCCTCCTTTTTCTTAACTATAGCCTAAGGACTATCCTGTTTCTTAAGAAATTATGCTCAAAGAGCCCAGCAAAAGTCATGAATTAGGAGAAGAATGTAACTTTTGTTAATATGATATCATAAAACTTTATAACTGGACTATCATGTTGAACCATTATGTGCGTACTTTAAAGTATGTCACACTCACTTTCTTTCTCTCTCTCTCTCTATTTGTGCAACAGGCTACTTCTGACAAATGCTTGCTGAAAACTGAAGGTAAATACTTAGCTCAGTTAATTATCCACTGGTAGCAAATCCTTTACATTTATGTTAATTATTTTTAATGAACACTTATTTTTTCATGATTTTCATATCAAAACCTTAAGCAACAATTTCAATATTTAAGTGTTTTGTATTTTATTTAATTCCTAAAAACCAATAAATGGAGATGCAATCACCGACAGATATGTACAACTTCCATGATCAGGCACAGGCATTTGAACTACAAATGCAGTATTCATTTTACAAACTACTTAATTTCTCCTTCCAGATTAATTATTCCTAACGTCCACTTCTTCACATCTACCAAATCAATGCATCAAAATAAGAGTGTTACTGAATTCATACTGTTAGGATTGACACAAGATCCTATGAAGCAGAAAATGGTGTTCATAATCTTCTTAGTGTTCTACACTGGAACTGTGGTGGGAAATTTGCTCATTATTGTGACCATCAAGTTCAGTCGATCTCTAGGGAGTCCCATGTATTTCTTTCTGTTTTATTTATCCTTGGCTGATATCTGCTTTTCAACTAGCATCGCCCCGAGACTCCTTGCCGATGCTCTCTCTGAAAAGAAAGTCATATCCTACAATGAGTGCATGATGCAAGTCTTTGCTCTGCATATATTTGGCTGCATGGAGATCTTTGTCCTCATCCTCATGGCTGCTGATCGCTATGTGGCCATCTGTAAGCCTCTGCGTTACCCGACCATCATGAGAAGACAGGTCTGCATCATCTTGATTATTTTTGCCTGGATAGGATCTTTTATACATTCCATTGCCCAGATTGTCCTGGCCTTGAAACTGCCCTTCTGTGGACCCAATTTGATTGATCATTATTGCTGTGATCTCCAGCCCTTGTTGAAACTTGCCTGCATGGACACTTATGTGATCAACCTCCTATTAGTGTCCAACAGTGGGGCCATTTGTTCAAGTAGTTTCTTGCTTCTGATGATCTCATACTTTGTTATCCTGCACTCCCTGCGAAATCACAGTGCAGAAGGGAGGAAAAAAGCCCTTTCTACTTGCACCTCTCACATCACTGTGGTCATCTTATTCTTTGGTCCCTGTATATTCATGTACACACGTCCACCAACCACTTTTCCCATGGACAAGTTGGTGGCAGTGTTTTATACCATTGGTACACCTTTTCTCAACCCACTCATCTACACTTTACGGAATGCAGAAGTAAAGAATGCTGTGAGAAAGCTATGGCATATCAAAATTGCATCAAAAAGCAAATGATGAAATGAGTATATGATGACATATTCAACCATAGAATTAAATCTTGACAGTCATCAAATATAATTGTGTGTATTATTGTACAATAGTCAATCACTATAAAATGGTAATTGTTTTAATTTTTGACAATATACATGTGTAGCATTTTATGTCAGAGTCAGATACAGTGCCAGAATAAGTAATATCATTATGGACCAAAATGACATCACCTTGACTCAATCTTTTCCTGAATCTTCAATTCTGCCATTGCTGGCCATGAACAGTACATCATAACTCAGAATCTGTACTCTTTGATAAGTAGTACTTTATACAGTCACAGCCAGGCAAACTTGGGAGAATCCATAAATGAGGGCATCCAATTCTCTATAATCATTCATTCTTTTAAAACTACATTTCAAAAATCTATTTTGACACCAGCAGGTCAATTGACCTCAATGTATTAGATCTTCCTTTCTATTTTATCACTGATTTATGCTTGTATAATTCAATGTTTGTGAATCAGAGACTTTTTTTGCGTAATATTTTAAACTAATTATTTCTCACTGTTACCTTTGGATATTAAAATAAATAAAGGATGTTGAATATAAATGCATTTTAGAAATAGTTCCAAATCAAAGATAAACAAGATTATTTAAGATTATTTTAAAAGTTCCTTAAAATAGAACACATGTATTTCATCTTAAGTATCACCTGTCATCTCCATATTTGTGAAGGAAAAGTCATTGTGAAGAGCACAATATTAACTTTTGTGACAAATGTTAATAGGTCACTGAACTATCTATATGGGACCAAATTAAGAACAGCAACTAGAAAGAGTGCATCAGAAATTTAGGGTCCAGTGGGATTAGGAGTATGGTAGAAGAACAATTAGGAAGAGGAGAATGAGAATGGTTGCATGGTTTAAAGAATATAACAGGGTATGCATGTGAAATTTTGGAATCAGTATGTGTATACTCCTATTTTAGACAATAACAAAGTAACATATAACGAATCAATGCCTTTGATGCTCAAGTGAATCATTCCCACGATGTATTTCTAAGCATATCTCTGCCACATGTCACTAGTCTACTGTCCATAATAATGGTCTAGTGCTTTTAAGAATGTTTACAGGAGCAGAAAGCCTCATCTTTCTCCCCAGAAATGACAGGTACAGACTACTGTCATTCTGTGCAGTTAGCAGCAGCACAAGCTTACTCCACTATGCCACCAGGGCTCCTGATCCAAGCCTATGTGCTTCTTTTATTCGGATTCTGTGTACTTTACTCAAATGAAGAAGGCTAAAGTCCAAGGTCTTTGCTGTCATGTGGTATAGCACCCAGTCTTTGAAAGCAAGTTTGTCCAGTGGTCCTTGTGGTACAGAAATTATAGTCTGTGGACATTTATAATAAAATTATCAGAGCACAAAATAAAATAAGACAATGTGTATAATTTTAGATTAACTGTTGTCTAAGTAATTTTTAGTGCAATCAAATGTGTCTGGGAAAATTTTATATTTGTGTAGAGAAGAATGGAATGTCTATTTGAATTAGATGTTCCTTGGAAATATCTCGGTTATGTTATGACCTTATCAAAGGTAACTCTCAGAACTTAAAGAAGATAGAAAGAAAGCTTAAACATATTGAAAAACAAATCCAATGCCATCGAGTTCATTCTGACGCACAGTGACTATAGGACAGATGAGAGCTGCCCCAGTTTGTTTCTGAGACGGTGAATCCTTACAGAAGGGAAAACCACTCATCTTGTGTCCTTTTATGCCACAAGGGGTCCTCAAAGTCTCTAAATTGCTCCCTATTGAGAATTGTCCAGACCTAGATACAGAGCTGAAGAAATGGGTAAAGGAAGCAGCATCACTGATTTATCAAGTCATATAGAAGAACTGTCTCACTCACAATTTAATATGGCTTTCAACCTCTCCTGCTGTCTTCATTCATGGCTTCTACACTTCATCAAGCCGGTGATTACTCACCATCCAGCAATTCCAACGATGAACCCATGCCGATGCATTCTCATAGGGTATAACAGAGTATTCATTTAATAAAAAATGGTTTGGTTTTAGTAACTTTTAGTTTCTAATAACATCGTGTACTAAGGAACAGAATTTCTTAAATTACACATTACACTCACTAGGTGAGCAAAACAGCAGATCGGTTCTTTCATACATTT
>NW_022103958.1:1987846-1988935 GCF_000313985.2 Echinops telfairi | reverse complement strand
CTGTTCTTGAGGGTTTTTATCTGTCTTGAATTCCATGTGTCTAGAGCTCTTATCTGTACCAATGTGTGTACTCTGGTCTAGATGGGGTTGTAAAGTAGAATTGGGTCATGGTAGTGCCATGGGCGAAGGTGGGTGGGGGAAGGGAGCATTCAGGAACTGGAAGAATGATGTGTATTTCCTTACTGCTATACTACACCATGGTTGAATCATCCCTTGCTTGTAACCATTCTGTGGGAAGATGTCAAATTGTCTACGGATGGGCTTTGGGTCTCCACTCCAAGCCCCCTCATGTACATCAAATTAATTGTTTGTTTGGGATCTTTTGATACCTGATTCTGTGAACACCTCATGATCACACAGGCTGATGTGCTTCCTCTATGAGGGCTTATTTGCTTCTCTGCTTGATGGCCAGTTTTTTTTCATGCCTTTAAGATCTCAGACACTACATCTTTTGATGCTCAGGCACAATATGCTTTTTTCACCACATTTGCATATGCATCCACTGTGTCTTCAGTGATCTGATCGTGTTGTGAAGGTCCTCATGGCAAATTTCATCTCCACTTTCTCAGGGAATAGATAAGAGGATTTATCATGTGCATGATCCCAGTAAAACAGAGACATTTTCTTATTCCTGTTCTCACTTCCAGAAGGGAGAACCGAAGTATAGATGAGTCACAAAAATAAAACCACAATCATACATGAGAATTATAGGTCAATATAGCTCCCTATCACCTGGCTAAGCAGTGGGTCCTAATGGTACACTGTAAGTATGCAAGAATCCATAGAACAACAACAAGCTGAAGAAAGCTGCTGTTGGTGCCCGGCTATCAAAAGATATAGCGTCTGGGGTCTTAAAAACTTGAGGGTAAACAAGGGGTCATCTAGCTCAGAAGCAACAAAGCCCACATGGAAGAACACACCAGCCTGTGTGATCACAAGGTGCCTAAGGGATGAGTTATCAGCCATCAAAGAACACAATATTATATCATTTTGTGCTCACCTCCATGATACGATCGCTGAAGACAAATGGGTGAATAACCAAATGTGGTGTAGAAAGTTGATAGTGCCCAGCTATCAAAAGGTACAGCA
>NW_022103958.1:1985091-1986252 GCF_000313985.2 Echinops telfairi | reverse complement strand
TCTTTCTGTGGTTGTTGTTCCTCAGTTGAGTGTGTGGCATCCAAGAGACTGTGGCAAGAAAAGAGAACAACTGAATATCCCAGACTCTGCATAGAAGTTGGTAAGGTTTTATTTGAAAACAATTCAGTTGTCTTTAGTCCTTGGCAAAACCTTCTTTGTTGAATGTTATTACAATAACTCTGATGTAGCCTCATAAAGCATGTAGTCTAGGATACCTTATGATAGTTGGATTGCTTTGAATTGGAATCAACTTGCGGATACAGAATAGTAACATCTATAATATGTGTCTATATATAGTGATATAAATATGAATATTGTGAAATAAATAATGAGCGATATATATGTTTTAAAAACAAAATCCTCACTGAGTCAGTGCCAACTATAGCAATCATATAGAACATTATAGAACTACCCTGTGAGTTTCTGAGACTGACTGGTGGTTTTGAACTGTAGACCTTGCAGTTATAGCAAGGCATAGCCACTATGCTCCCAGGACCCCAGTAGGCATATGTTGTAAGACACACTCATACTTATCACTTTCTAGATAGAAACTGCAAATATATTTTGTCTACCTACATCACCAATTTAAGCTCAAAAAAACAATATGAAATTGATTTTCTAAAAAAAACTTTACTTGTATTTGAAAACAAAACCTAGCTGGTGTTTTAATTTCAATGTCTTAAATTATGATGAAGTCAAATATCTTTTCAAATGTTTAATTCTTCAGATAGGAAAAAAACTTCTCAATTTTTATTTATTTATTTATTATTAATTTTAGTCCACTATTCTTCTGCATTGATTTAAAACTAAAAGATTGGTGAAATCTACTTAAAAATATGCCTACAAATGTGTTACAAATGTAATTTACCTGTTTGATACTAATTTTGCTTTTGACTATGCCACTATGGGGGGAATAATGTGATAAGATGCATTAAAGAAGTTGTGGAATTTCTTCTGTCCATTATTATTGTTAGGCATTGCTGAACTGGCTGTACTTCATAGCCTATCTATATTTAATATGATCAAATGGAATGTTGCCCATTCCTACATCATCTTAACAACCATTGCTATATTTTGGCCTATTATTGCAGCCACTGAGTCAATCCATCTCATTGAGGATCTTCCTGTTTTTCTCTGACTTTACCTAGCATTATGTTCATC
>NW_022103958.1:1979962-1984021 GCF_000313985.2 Echinops telfairi | reverse complement strand
TTTGTTCATAAAAACCAATAAACAGAGATGTAATTACTCACAGGTAAGTACAACTTTCATGATCAGGCACAGGCATTTGAACTACAAATGCATTATTCATGTTACAAACTACTTAATTTCTCCTGCCAGATTAATTATTCATAACATCTACTTCCCCATGTCTACTGAAACAATGCCTCAAAATAAGAGTGTTACTGAGTTCAAACTGTTAGGATTGACACAGGATCCTATGAAGCAGAAAATGGTGTTCATAATATTCTTAGTTGTCTACACTGGAACTGTGGTGGGAAATTTGCTCATTATTGTGACCATCAAGTTCAGTCGATCTCTAGGGAGTCCCATGTATTTCTTTCTGTTTTATTTATCCTTGGCTGATATCTGCTTTTCAACTAGCATCACCCCGAAACTCCTTGCAGATGCTCTCTCTGCAAAGAAAGTCATATCCTACAATGAGTGCATGACTCAAGTCTTTGCACTGCATTTATTTGGCTGCATGGAGATCTTTGTCCTCATCCTCATGGCTGCTGATCGCTATGTGGCCATCTGTAAGCCTCTGCATTACCCGACTATCATGAGAAGACAGGTCTGCATCATCTTGATTATTCTTGCCTGGATAGGATCTTTTATGCATTCTAGTACTCAGATTGTCCTGGCCTTGAAACTGCCCTTCTGTGGACCCAATTTGATTGATCATTATTGCTGTGATCTTCAGCCCTTGTTGAAACTTGCCTGTATGGACACTTACGTGATCAACCTCCTATTAGTGACCAACAGTGGGGCCATTTGCTTAAGCAGTTTCTTGCTTCTGATGATGTCATACTTTGTCATCCTGCACTCCCTGCGAAATCACAGTGCAGAAGGGAGGAAAAAAGCCCTCTCAACTTGTACCTCTCACATCATTGTGGTCATTCTATCCTTAGGTCCCTGTATATTCATGTATACACGTCCACCAATCACTTTTCCCATGGACAAATTGGTGGAATTGTTTTATACCATTTGTACACCTTTTCTCAACCCACTCATCTATACCTTAAGGAATGCAGAAGTAAAGAATGCCGTGAGAAAGCTATGGCGTTTCAAAATTGGCTCAGAAAGCAAATGATGAAATGAGGATATGATGACATATTCAACATAGAATTGAATCTGGACAGACATCAAATATAATTGTCTGTTTTATTGTACTATAGTCAATCTATACAAAATGGTAATTGTTTTAATTGTTGACAATACAAATGTCTAGCATTTTATGTCAGAGTTCGATACAGTGCCAGAATAAGTAATATCATTATGGACAAATGTGACATCACTTTGGCTCAATCTTTTCCTGAAACCTCAATTATGCCATTGCTGGCCATGAACAATACATTATAACTCAGAATCTGTACTCTTTGTTAAGTAGTACTTTATACAGTCACAGCCAGGCAAACTTGGGAGAATCCATAAATGAGGGCATCTAATTCTCTATAATTATTCATTCTTTTAAAAATACATTTTAAAAAATCTATTTTGACACCTGAAGGTCAATTGAACTCAATGTGTTAGATCTTTCTTTCTATTTTATCAGTGATTTATGCTTGAATATTTCCATGTTTGTGAATCAGAGACGTTTTTGCATAATATTCTAAAATAATTATTTCCCACTATTACCTTTGATATTAAAAAAATAAAAGATGTTGAATGTGAATGCATTTTAGAAATAGTTCTGACTCAAAGATAAACAAGAATATTTAAGATTATTTTTAAAAGTTCCTTAAAATAGAACACATGTATTTCATCTTAGGTATCATCTGTCATCTCTCTTTTTGTGAAGGAAAAGTCATTGTGAAGAGCACATTATTAACTTTTGTGACAAGTGAGTATAGGTTATTGAACTATCTATATGGGACCAAATTAAGAATAGCAACTAGAAAGAGTGCATCAGAAATTTAGGGTCCAGTGGGATTAGGAATATGGTGGAAGAACAATTAGGAAAAGGAGAATGAGAATGGTTGCATGATTTAAAGAATATAACAGTGTATGCATGTGAAATTCTGGAATCAGTATGTGGTTGTCTGTGTATACTCCTATTCTTGACAATAACAAAGTAACATATAACAAATCAATGTCTTTGATGCTCAAATGAATCATGCCCGCGATGTATTTCTATGTATATCTCTACCACATCACTAGTCTTATGTCCATAATAATGGTCTAGTGTTTTTATGAACCTTAAAAAAGTTCTTAACCATTTTAAGATGAGTAGATAGCCTCATCTTTCTCCCTAGAAATGACGGGTACAGACTACTGTCATTCTGTGAAGTTAGCAGCAGCTCAAGGTCAATCCACTATGGGACCAAGGTTCCTGACCCAAGCCTATGTGTTTCTTTTATTCGGTTTCTATGTGCTTGACTGAAATGAAGAAGCCTAAAATCCAAGGCCTTTGCTGTTATCTTGGATAGCCCCGAGTCTTTGAAAGCAGGTTTGTCCAGTGGTCCTTGTGGTACATACATTATAGTTTGTGGGACATTTATAATAAAATTATCAGAGCACAAAATAAAACAATACCATGTGTGCAATTTTAGATAAAATGTTGTCTAAGTGATTTTTAGTACAATCAAATGTATCTGGTAAAATATTATATCTGCATAGAGAAAAATAGAATGCCTATTTGAATTAGATGTTCCTTGGAAATATCTGGGTTATGTTATGACCTTCTCATATGTAACTCCCAGATCTTAAAGTAGATGCAAAGAAAGTCTAAGCATAATGAAAAACAAATCCAGTGCCATCAAGTTCATTCTGACGCACAGTGACTATAGGACAGAAGAGAGCTGCCCCAGAGTGTTTCTGAGAGGGTGAATCCTTAAAGAAGGGAAAACCACTCATCTTGTGTCCTTTTATGCCACAAGAGCACCTCAGAGTCTCTAAATTATTCCAATCGGGAATTGCCCAGACCTAGATGTAGAGCTGAAGAAATGGGTAAAGGAAGCAGCATCACTGCTCTATGAAGTCATGTAGAAGAACTGTCTCACTCGCAATCTGATATGGCTTTCAGCCTCTCCTGCTGTCTTCATTCATGGCTTCTACACTTCCTCCAGCCGGTGATTACTCACCATCCTGCAGTTCCAACGATGAACCCATGCCGATGCATTCTCATAGGGTATATCACACTATTCTTTTAATCAAAATGCTATTCCTTTAGTAACTTTCAGTATCTAATAACATTGTGCACTAAAGAATAGAATTTCTTAAATTACACAGTAAACTCATTAGCTGAGGAAAACAACAGATTGGTTTCTTCGAACATTTATTGAAAGGGTATGTCTACAGAAGAGGCATTGTGCTAAGAAAATACTAGAAAGAAAGCCTAGCAAGCAATTGTTGTTCAGAGATTTTCTTCATTGAGTTAATGTAGAATTTCATCATATATTCTCCAAATTCAGTTTATGTCCTCTTCCAATTAAAATTCAATATCAAAGAAAAGCATGATAATTCTGCTGCTGGCATTCCCTGATGCAATTGATTCCTTTCTTAACTTCTCTAGATCTCCAAGTCCTCAACCACAATAATCACTAACTACCCTCTCCCCCCATACACACAAAGCATGCTTCTTTTATTTACATAAAAATACTACACAATGCTTATTGCCTCAGTGACTAATGGTGAATCTTTCTCTTTTCTTAATTAATCGTTTTACTGTGAGGCTCTTATAACAATTCATCATTCACTTGTACATATGCTGCCATCAGAATTTCCAAAATATATATTTTCTTTCGACTTGAGAACTTAGCATCAGCTCCTCTTTTTCCCCCTCCCTCCCTGATATTCCCACCCTCTTGTATATATATTATTATGGTTATTTTTATACCGTATACTGTCTGTTGTCTCCTTCACCCACATCTCTGTTATACGTCCCCCTTGGGGGGGGTCTATATATCCAACCGTGTGATGTGTTCCCCCATTCTCCTCACCTCCCCATCACATTTCCCTACCCTGTATTACTACTCCCACTACTGTTCCTGAGGGTTTTTATCTGTCTTGAATTCCATGTCTCGAGAGCTCTTATCTGTACCAAAGTGC
>NW_022103958.1:1977678-1979769 GCF_000313985.2 Echinops telfairi | reverse complement strand
AGCCAAGTCTTGGTGACTCCCACCAAGTGATTGGGTGGGACCATGCCAATAGGGCATGTAAAACACTCATAGAGGTGATTACTTGACTTTGCCATGACTTTAGCTATAAGACAGTTACTTCAGAAGCAGGACCAAAAGAACTGCAGGATCATCAAGAAAGCATAGCCCGGACCCTGCAAGTTTTGACAGCCAGGCTCCATTAACTTTCTTCACCACATTTGCTTATGCATCAAATTTGTCTTGAGTGACCATGTTGGGAAGGTCCTCATGGCAAATTTCATCTCCACTTTCTGAGGGAATAGATTAGATGATTTATCATGGGTATGATTCCAGTGTAAAACGGACATTTTCTTTTTCTTGTTCTCACTTCCAACAGGGAGAACTGAAGTATAGATGAGTCACAAAAATAAAACCACAATTATAGACTAGAACTACAGGTCAAGATAGCTCTCTCTCCCCTTGCTAAGCAGTGGATCCTAATTGTACACTGTAAGTATGTAAGAATCCATAGAACAGCAACAACAAACACAATTGACACACTCCCAGAACTGGCAATAACCAAATAGCAGCAGCTATAACACATTGTAGCTACACAATGAGCTCAAATATAACAATTGTGAAGATGATTAGGACTAAAGAGTAGTTCTTTCTTTTGTACATAAGGTCAGTGTGAGTCAGAATTAACTTGGCATCATTTAATAGCAAGACCCTGACAATGTGACTATCTTTGCACACCACATAAAAAAGAGGGCACACCTTGTATATGCAGCAGTTTACTTTAATAGGGCTACAGAAAGGTAAATGGAGAACCATGAGCAAGAGATTGACAAAACCTTTCTCCAGGACCTCTGTGACCAGCATGGTCTACCTGTGATGGTTCATGAGGACCATGTAAATAATGCTTGCTGATATGCAGCACAGCTGTCAAATGCCATGAACGCCAAAATACAATTTCCACCCTTTTTAGTGGATGGGAGTGAAGACCTGCATGCAGTTGTTACAGGGTATATTTTCCTCTATCAGTAAAGTCTCTGATCAGTCAGAGGACCACAGAGGAAGAAGCACCAGAAAATGTAACACGTTTATTGTTCAATTAGATGGTTGCAAATGATTATGAGTAAAATAATGAAGTCCCCCATTAAGATTGAAGCAACAGAGCTGGAAGAAGGCCAAGAGTAGTAACTCTATTTGCTATTTTCCCTATCACCCCCAAAATACAAATTAATTTACCTTGCTCTGATTTTCCATGGGGTTGAGTCCAGATTACACAGGAGAAATCTAATCCATCTGAAAGGGTCCGGGACACAATGCCATTAAACAAAATTCTGGGGATAGTTAAAAATTGCCAAACAACAGATATCCTGGTGGATTTATAAGCTTAAACATTTTTTCTTTAAATTGAAAGATAGTTTATTATTTCATACAGTTAATATTTAAATAAGTGCAATCAATCTACACAAACTAGATTATGAGTAATAGTTTACCAAAAGAAACCCATAAAATGAAAACAAAAAGTTAATCCAAACCTATTATTTAAGGTATATGAATATTATTTCTTCCTTTTAAAAAATCATTTTATTGGGGGCTCTTACAGATCTCATCACAATCCATAAATGCATCCATATGTCAAGCACATTTGTACATATTTTGCCATCATCATTTTCAGAGCAGTATCTTTTGACTTGAGCCCTTTATATCATCTCCTCATTTTCCACCTCCCCTCCCTCCCTCATGAATCCTTGATAATTTAAAAATCCTGCCCACCCTCCACCCCCATGTCTTACACCAACTGCTGTCTTCATTCACCCACTTTTCTGTTGTTCATCCCTCTGGGAAGGGGTATATGTAGAACATTTTGATCCATTCCCCCTTTCTCCACCCACCTTCCCCTTTCCTTCCTGGTATCTCTATACTCATTATTAGTACCGAGGGATTATCTGTTCTGGATTCCCTGTGTTGCATGCTCTTATCTGTATCAGTGTACATCCTCTGGTCTAGTCAGATTTGTAAGGTAGAATTGAGGTCATGATAGTGGAGGAAGGAAACATTAAAGAACTAGAGGAAAGTTGCATGTTTCATTGGTGCTGTACT
>NW_022103958.1:1974535-1975627 GCF_000313985.2 Echinops telfairi | reverse complement strand
ATTCCCTGTGTTTCCAGTTCCTATCTGTACAAGTGTACACCCTCTAGTCTAGCCAGACTTGCAAGGTAGAATTGGGATCATGATAGTGGGGGCACGGAGGAAGCATTTAGGAACTAGAGGAAAGTTGTATGTTTCATCATTGCTACATCGTACCCTGTCTGGCTCGTCTCCTCCCTGAGACCCCTTAAAGGAAGAAACCATAAGGAACTATAGTGATTATCCTTTTACAAAATGATGGGAAAGAGACCATTAGATTTATTTTATATTATATGCATTTAAATGTCTTTATTTTTCAAAATGTATTCATGAATTACTGATTATTTGAAGCTATATTTACATGTAAGTGGAATCATCTAGATGATGAAATCATGTTCTGCTTTTTCTTCATTTTAATTCTGCACATTAAAGAAGATCATAAATCCATATTTAAAAATAAGGCAAAATTTTTGTTCAATGTGGTGAGTGATACACCAACATTTATTTTCTCATTTCTATAATCTCATTAAAGTAAAAGCAAAGAAAATATGAATTAGTTTACAATGACAAGCATGTATATATACATGTATATATATTTATCAATTGCTGAAATATCTCACATTTTTAATATTTCAGTTGCTGAAAGAGTTTCATGCATTTTCAAAACATAGTGGTAGGTAACTGACTTCCCAGAATGGAGAGAGCTACATTCATCAGAGGGAAAAAACACAGAAAAAAATGTCCAATCATTTTATCTGGAAATTCTGAGATGCTACAACATTGAAGCATAACTTTCAACAAAAGGAAAGGGTTAAATAGATATGGAATGACTGGACGATTATTTTTTTCTAAGCTTTATTCCATATATCTTGGAGATACTCCTTTAACGTGAGGTGGACAAGCTTCTGCAGATCTACTAGACTAAACTAGAAAGAAGAAAATTTTTCTGAAAGTCAGCCAATGAAACTTTGTGAATCACAACAGGGAGCTATTTGTTTTGCATGCTTTGTGTATGTCATCATTTCCTTGTTACTAATAAAAATACACCCCACCATGGAGTCAATTCTGACTCATAACAACCCTATAAGAAGGAACAGAACTCCTCCTGTGGGTTTC
>NW_022103958.1:1971560-1973706 GCF_000313985.2 Echinops telfairi | reverse complement strand
TTAAGATTACATGCAAAAATAAATTTGTAAATCAAATAGTTTTAAAATAATTAGATTACTCTCAGTTATCCAGGTGACATAGGTGTAATTACAGGTAGCCTTAACAGTGGAACAAAGTGGCAGAAGAGAAAGAAAAAATATGGTGATTGAAGAAGGGTCAAAGATATGCAATGTTTCTGACTTTAAAGATGGTAGGTCATGAATCAGGGAAGGTGGATGGCCTCTATAATCTAAGTAAGTCCTAGAGCCTCTAAAAAGAAATGTAAGGTAAGTAGGCTGTTTAGAACCACGAGGAGAGGGAGAAAGGGAACCTCCTACTGAGAAAGGGAAATTGAGCAGTGTAGTGGTTAGATTTTATTTGAACTTTCACCTGGATGAAAGTGTAGTTGTGTCCAGCCTATCAATCAGGTCACAGCCTCTTAACAGTGGCCTTTTATAAGAGAGGCATTGGGAACCCTTCTTTTTCTTTCTCTCTTGCCCTCCTCCTTCCTGCTTTCTTGAATTTTGTTTCTGCTCCTAAGGAGCTCCCCATATAGGCACTTGAGACTGAGAGCACTCTCTACCCTGCCATGTTCCCATCAACCTTGTATCCACATGACTCTGACTCCTATGGACTGTGTTCGCCCTGCTTCCAATGTCACCCTGCTGCTTCATTAGCCTGCAGCTATGTGAGTCTGAAGAGGGCTCTGGCTAGTGTCAGACACATAGACGAGTTGGGCTGGGCTGAGATGCCTACTTGATCTAACATGGCTTCTTGATATAAAGTTTTTCTTCATATAACACACATATAAGTGTTACTGTGGACATCTGGGAAGAGGGCGACCGAGTAACACATACCAGAGGGACTCCAAGTAATCAGTACAGGACAATTACTAAGAGGGAAATTGAACTCTGCCAGTTTGCAGGAGGAGCATCATAACGATAAGTAGGCACAGATCCACACGATTTTGAGATGCTGGGGGCTTTTGGCTTATCATAGTGGAGGCTGGCTAGGGTTTGCCCTTGGGTCTGAGACTATCTTGACCCATGCCGGGACCATTTGGAGCTGGCGAAGGGGGATAATCCCAACACAGTCCCAATTTGCCGCTGCCTCCAGGCAGGGATTAAACACTTTCAGCCCCATAAGCAGGGATTGGGCTAAGCTATATTGTTCCTTTTGTTTCCCTCTCTTCACTCTACCCCCCTCACAGACTCAGTGGCCTCAGTATTTTTCTTTTCTCCTCTTTGTCTCTTCCCTGTTCTCTCACACTCCACTGTCAACCTCCACACCACTCCCTTTAGCCTAGGGCATTTATGCCTGCCCCTCACCCAGTTAGATGAGATCCATACTGTGAAGCATAGACTGAGGATGGGGGATAGCCTGGCCAAGCTCCACCATGGGATACTCAGCCCACTTCTTACCAGGAAATTCCTGCCTCTCTGGCTTGGTGACATCCTATTTTCCTCTGTTGTACCACGTGTCTGAGGGAACTTCCTCCAGCCTAGCTTAGTGCCTCACATGGCTTAAGGCAGCTCGGCCAACACTCACCAATGTTCTAAGCTGCTGCAGGAATCTCTGCCCAACCTCCACAGTGCTCTACCTGTCCAGGGAAAATCAGCCCATGATTTTCAGTGCTTTATGCCAAGCCAGGCAACCCAACAACCTCTGGAGCCTTCCCCTGAGAAAGAAGCCACAGGATGATAAAGTGGTGGGGTAATTCAATATCTGAATTAGCTGTATGCAGTCGAAAGAAGCATTCCTACAAGTCTCCCACAGAGAGAGCCAGTGCTGTTTGAGTCCCTGGAAAATGGCACCTGGCTCCTCTAAAACATCACAATGAAAACTGCCATCTGTCCCAACAATCTCAACAAAAAACAGGAGAAACAAAAGGCAATGGCAGAAGATGACCTGAACCTAACGACGTGGATAGTAGAAGCAGACATTGATCTGCCACAGAAAGAAATTTTCACAATGCTGCTTGGAGTCATACAGGATATAAGGGAAACAATACGAAAAAGGATGAAATGATAGAGGAGATAAAGTTCATAAACCAAAAGCGAAATACAGGAGCTTTGGGAGGAGATTACGAAAACCAGTAGCAGACTCACAGACATCGAGAATCGACTGGAGGAAGCAGAGAACCACAGCAGTGACTTGGAGGACAGC
>NW_022103958.1:1967543-1969986 GCF_000313985.2 Echinops telfairi | reverse complement strand
TTTTTTTTAAAAAAGAGTATAATAAGGCAAAAAGAGCTTTGCATTTTTGGAATTAAATGTACAAGCCAAAAAATTAAATAAATAAAAGAGATAAGGATGCACACTATATAATGCTCAAGGAAACAGTAGACAAAGATCCACTAAGCATTGTAAACATATATTCCCCGAATGAGGGACCCACTGAATACATCAACCAAATAGTCCAAAAGATGGAAAAGGATATCACACCCTCAACAATTACAGTGAGTGACTTCAATATGCCAGTCTCTGAGAAAGATAGATCACAGGGCAAGAAACTCAACAAGGAGGATACAAATCTAAATACTACAATTAGACAATATGACCCGATAAATATGTACAGAGCTTTTCATCCAAATACAAAAACAGATCACATTCTTTTCAAGCCCGCATGGCAAATATTCAAAGGTAGACCACATGCTGGGGCATAAGGCAAATCTACATAAATTTAAGCACATTGATATCATACAGACCTCTCTTTCTGACCACTGTGCCATAAGGCTGAAAATCAACAAAACGAAGACAAAAAAAATAAGAGTAAACAATTGGAGGATGAATAACTCTCTACTCCAAAAGGAGTGCGTACTGGCAAAGAGCATAGATGAATTTAGGAAATTTTTAGAAACAAAAGAGAATGAACACACGATGTACCAAAACTTATGGGATACAGAAAAAGCAGTCATCAGAGGAAGTTTCATAGCAATAAATGCACACCTGAGAAAGAAAGAGAGACTCATGATTGATATGCTGGCACAAAATTTACAACAAGAGCCGAGTCAGCAGGACAATCCCACTAATAGCAAAAGAAAAGGAAAAATAAAAATCAGGTATGAGATTCAGGAGAAGAACAATAAGAATACTGTGGAAAAAATTAATGCTGCTAAAATTTGGTTATTTGAAAGGATAAACAGAATAGAAAGACCGCTGGGAAACCGAACCAAAGACAGGAGAGAACAAATTTCAATATCAAGAATGAGGTATGAAAGATAGGACTTTACAAAAGACCCTAATGCAATAAAAAAGATAGCACAGTACTACGAAGGATTATAATCCAATGAATTCAACAACTTGGAAGACAAGGAAAAATTCTTGGAAAAACTATCTCTCCCTAGACTATCCCCAAAGGACATCAAGATTTTCAACAGACCCATAGCAATAGAAGAAATAGACAAGGTTATCAGGGATTACCAGCAACAAGAAAAACTTGGACCAGGTGGCTTCACAGAAGAATTTTACTAAGCATTTAGGGAAGGACTAACACCAATCCTAAACAAACTCTTCCAGAACATAGAAAAAGACGACAACCCACCGAACTCCTTCTATGAAGCTAGTATAACTCTAATACCAAACCCGGGCAAGGATCCCTCAAGAATCGAGAAATACCAACCAATATCCCTAATGAACATTGATGCAAAAATCCTTAATAAAATACTGGCCTATAGAATACAAAAGTATATAAAACAAATAATTCACCATGACCAAGTGGGATTCATATCAGGGATGCAGGGATGGTCCAACATAAGAAAGACCATTAGTATCATTTGTCACACTGACATGAAAAACTATAAGAAGCACATGATAATATCAATAGATGCAGAAAAAGCATTCGACAACATCCAACACCAATTCCTATTTAAGACACCTGAGAAGATAGGAATGGAAGGAAAATTCCTCAAGACAATAAAAGCTATATATAAAAAACTAACAGCCAACATGATAGTCAATGGAGAAAAGATGAACACATTCCCACTGAATAAGGGGACCAGCAAGGATGCCCCTTGTCCCCACTCTTACTTAATACCATACTGGCAGTTTTAGCTAACAGCATAAGGCAAAGAAAAGATATCAAAAGTATTCGTCTGGGGAAGGAAGAGGTGAAACTATCATTATTTGCAGATGATATGATTTTATATATGGAAAATTCCACATGCTCCACAAGGGGAGTACTGAAAACAATAGAGGAGTTTGGCATAGTGGAAGGATACAAGATCAACAAACGGAAGTCCATCGGACTGCTATGCACACCAGATAAGACCACAGAAGAGGAGATCAAAAAGGTGGTATCCTTCACTATAGCCAAACACAAATTGAAATACCTAGGGATATACCTGACTAAAGGAACAAAAGATCAGTATGAGGAAAATTACAGAACACTATTATAAGAATCCAAGAGGGACTTCAACAAATGGAAGAATATCCTATGCTTGTGGATTGGAAGACTCAATATAGTAAAAATGTCAGTTCTGCCCAAGGCACTATATAAGTTTCATGCAATCCTGATACAATTACCCTCATCTTTCTTCAGAGAAATTGGAAAACTGATTACAAACTTAATATGGAGAGGGAAGAAGCCCAGCATTGGCAGAGAAATCCTCAAGAATAAGGGCACAGTGGCAGGGCTTGCTTTACCTGACTTTAGCGCATA
>NW_022103958.1:1965365-1966696 GCF_000313985.2 Echinops telfairi | reverse complement strand
TATGACCCAGCAATCCCCCTACTGGGCATATACCCATAAGAGGCAAGAAACAAACCATGGCCAGGCATCTGTGCTCCAATGTTCATTGCGGCACAGTTCACAGTTGCAAAGAGTTGGAAACAACCCAATTTTCCATCAACAGATGAATGGATTAAAAAACTGTGGTACATACATACAATGGAGTACTATGCATCGCTAAAAAACAGTGATGAATGCATGAAGCATGTCGCCACATGGGAAGCACTGGAGGAAATTATGCTAAGTGAAGTAAATCAGGCACCAAAGGACAGTACAAGTCTGCTAAGGTAAGTTTATAAAATTAAAAAAAGAAAAGAAAAATGCAAAAGGGTCACAGGAAAAAAGCTAATGTACAAACACTCTAGGAGTGAATTCCAGGTAGTATGGCAGGTGTGAGACAAAATCAAGGAATACATATGGTAGCCAACTAAAAAGGTGTGTGGTAGAGGAAAGGGGGAAAAAAGAATATGGGGCTGGGGAAAAGGGCACTGGCCCACACAAGGGGAGGGTATTGCTTGTGTCTCTACAGGAAAAGAGGGACCACATTTAAATCCAGTGTTCCAGGATGTGAATGCAGCGAGCCATCATGGAGAGGAGAAACAGTGGAGGAGCCTGAGGGCTTGGCCCCCATACCAGCTACTTGGACAACTGCCCCTCCCCCCAGAAGAATTTACTTTAGAGTATGGCACTGAAGCTGCAGCTAGGGGAGAGGAACATGCCTGATTAGAGCACACGGTAACAAATGAATGAGGAGGAAGAGAGAGTGGAGCACATCCTGGGCCACCAGGCCTGGGGGATGATGTCCCCACGCTGAACAACCAATGCACAGAGTGGACCATATGGCTGATCCCACTATAAGACACGACATGACATCCCTTGCCGACCCATCGTCCTATGACCCATCGCCCTACGGGGGACAACACTGGAGACTCAGTGTCCGGATTGGCCCTGACTGACTTTGCAACAGAGAGGCAAAACACTAAAACCATGTGGCAGAGCAACAGGGGGAGCAGAGCAGGGAGCTCCTAGGGGAGTGCAAAGTATATACTCTGGGGCCAGAGCGTGGCACACCATTGGACTTGACTGGAGGACAGGCCTAGAAGTAAAAAATCAGACCTTGATGTATTTACCGGTGTTTCTTTTTAAATTTTTAAAAATTTTCTTTTTCTTTTAATTAATTTATTCTTTTATGGGTCATTGGCTTTCTTTTTTGTTGTCATCATTGTGTTCTTGTTTATTGCTTTGTCTGGCTATTCTTTGTTTTTTTGGGTGCATGTTATTATCTCTGCAGATTTATCTAGTTAAGATAGGCT
>NW_022103958.1:1962935-1964066 GCF_000313985.2 Echinops telfairi | reverse complement strand
CTTCATACATGGATATATGTATGGATTGTGATAAGAATTGAATGAGGCCCCAATAAAATGGTTATAAAAATAATAAGTGTTACTGCTTTTGTTTCTCTGGACAACCCAGCCTAACAGAACGTGCAAAACAACTCTAAAGCAGCTAAACCAATAATACCCAGAAATTGAGCTGCCAAGAAGCCCTAAAGAAGCTAACTCAAGGGTTAAGGGAAGATAAAAGTCGACAAAGGGAATGCCATTAGAAAGGCAGGATGCACAGATCTCTCTCCTCAGCTGTCTACGTGAATTTTTGTCAAGTGTACTAAAACTTTATTTTGTGGAATCTCTGTCCTTTTACTTTCAACAAAACTTTTCTATTTTTTGCTGCATTGCGACTCTTGGCTGAATCATTGTTTACCAGAAAAAGTACAACCACTCTGGTACCTAACTGCAACGGACACACAGCCACCCTGACACATTGTCATCCCGAGATACCTAGGTCAAACTTCCAACCTAGATGTTCTTGTAGGTTGCCATTGAGTCAGTTCTGATCAATAACGAGAGTTTGCACAACAGAACAACACACTGACTGGTCATGGTGCATTCCCACAATTGTTCGCAGGCTGGAGCCGGGCCCAATGTTGCAATCACTGTGCCAATCCATCTTGTTGAGTGCTTCCTCTTTCTCACTGTCCCCTTACAATTCAACTGTGCTCATTCTCCTTCAATCTTCCTAATTCAATCTCCAACTTTCAAAAGAATAGGATGTAATTAAAAATACCATGAATTGGATAAGATACACCTATTCCTCAAAGAAACACCCTTGCTTTTCAATACTCTAAAGAAGTCTGAAGCATCAAATTTATGGAATGCAATGCATCTTTGATCTCTTATTTGCTGCTTCCATTAACATTAATGTACATTAATTAACATTAATTGTGCATCCACGTAAGGCAAAAATCTTGATGACAGATATTTTCCCTATTTATAACTTAAGACAATAAAGTTGTGTTGCTTTAAAGCACTCTATTTGTTACAATACAAATTATTGTAAAGCCAAAAATCATATCCTTTAAAGATCTTTCTCCAGATGTCCTAGCTAGAGTACCAAAGCTCTGATCACTGATGACTGTCCTCTTGCCAAAAAAAAAA
>NW_022103958.1:1955424-1961363 GCF_000313985.2 Echinops telfairi | reverse complement strand
TGATTTCCCAGTTTTATGGTACTGTGGCCAGGGAAGATGGCTTGACTCAGCTCTCTGTGTTTGAATTTTCTCAAGCTTGTTTTGTGGCTCAGCATGTGGTCTATTTTTGAATATGAGCTGTGTGCATGCAGAAGAATGTGTATTTTGTTGTTGCTGCTGTTGTTTGGAGAGCCCTGTAAATATCTAGTAAGTAAAAATTTTTTTATTGTGCTGTTTTGCTTTTCCTTTTTAAATTGAGTTTCTTATATTTTGATCTGTTTTTCTATGAGAACGGTGCATTGAAGTCACCTATTATTATTGTTGATATGGTCGTTTCTCTTTTCATCTCTTTTAATACTTGGTTGATGAATTTTGAGGGGTTTTCATTGGATGCATGTATCTTTATTATGTTTATGAGTTCTTGGTCTATTGATCCCTTGAGCATTATGTTATGCACATTCTTATCTCTGGTCTATAGGACAGGCAGAACTTCTGTGAGTTTCCTAGACTGCACCTGTTATGATAGTTTAAGGGCAGAAAGTCCCCACTTTCTCCCCACCAAACAGCTGGTGGTTTAGAACTTCAGAGCTTGCAAATCACAGTGCAATGTGTAATCACTATGCCACCAGCACTACCAAGGCCATTAAAACAATAGGCAGGCAGAAAGCCTCACTTACTCTGAGGCTAAAGGATATGGTGATGTGGTAAAGTCAGGCATGAATATGTCCTCCAATTTTAGATAAACAGGATATGTGGGGCTTTAGGAGAGGCATATATAAGTAAATCCCTAATAAGTATTGCATAACCTGCCTTCTTAAAGTACGCATAGTAGTATCCTTTGTTCATTGTGAAAATCTGCTAATCCCTTCCTGTGTCATTGTAAAAACCTGTGAATCTCTTCCTGTGATTATTACAAAAACCTGCTTCCATTACATAGTTTAGTATATGTCTCTATATAAAACTCTCTTGACTTTTACTGAAGTATTTAAGCACTTTGGCGGTAGCAAACGCTATTGTTTCATTCTCTCTCAAATATCAGAAAACCAATGTGATCTAGGTCTTTGACTGAAACAGGGACAGGAATATCTGTACCTTGTTTCCTGGCATCATGAGCACCTAGCAGCATAGAGCAGAAGTCTATGGCCCACAATGAAATGCCAAAATCCATGTGCATTGCCTCTATGTAGTTTGACCTACACTACATTCTTTATGACTATTAACTAGGGATCAGAACAATCTTGTTGATGTAGAGTCCATTGGAAAATGAATTACCTCCTCTCCCTCTTCAACCACCCTCCATAGGGGCAATCTCACTGAGAACATGCCTGGGTGTGTCCTTGATTATCCCATGATTACCATACTGGGGGTAGGGTGGGGTCATACCTTAGTAGTCATATCCTGACTGCCTTGATTGGAAAGCCCTGGGCCAATCTTGTAAGTTCTTCTGACATTATGTATGTGTCCCCTACCAATGTCCCATTCCTGTTGCTGTAGTCCCACCTATAACACTGATGGGTTGATATGCCACCATGTTAGACTGCATTAACTAGAGAAACAAATCCAGAGACATGCATATATATGCAAGAAAGAACTTTATATCAGGAACTAATTATAAATCAAGATAACATCCCAGCCAAGTCCAACTGAAATCCATAAAGTCAACACTAGTTCCCCATCAGATTCAAGTATCCACAGGTAATGATGCAAAAGGCAGGAAGATCACTGCCTGGTGGGTGTAAAGTCACATGGATCCAAGGTCAGTGCAAACATGCCAGCTCTCAGGATCAGCAAGAAGGAAGCTGAAGGCAGAGAGAGAGAGAGAAGTTTGCTCAGTCTTCCATATGAGAAGGCCACACCCCCAAGGAGGCATCATAAGTTTGTGATCTGATTGACAGTTTGGATATGACCCTACATGTTTATATACCTCCAAGTTGACATAAAATTATCTAATTATTACAGCCACCAGTCATGGTAGCTCTAATTTTAGACAATTTCCTTTATGTTCCATGCTTTATTTAAATACCTGGTTGACCGCAAATCCTTGGACCCTATTATGACCCCATGCTAATAGTTATCTAAATGATGTGTCTCTTCTTTGCCTTGACTTTGTTCCCTTTAGGGCTTAGTAAATGTTCTCCTTAAATTGCATTTAAGATTTTGGTCTCCTTTTTAACCCTAAATTATCCTTTTGGTTATCTAAATGTCATTAAGTAGTGATAGGTGTTTTGGGTACACATTGTCAAATTGTACATATTGACCATTAATAATGGTCTTTAATACAAAACCCTGATAATTTTTAGTTTTATGAAGTCAAATTTTTACTTTTTGAAAAATCAGAATCACTTTAAAATATATGTTTTCTTTCTAAGGGCTATATTATTGATCCTAAAAAAACACACATGGCTATCTAAAGTGCAACTATTTCTCAATATTCAGAGGTAAGATGCAATTGAAGACATGTGAAAACAATTAATTCAATGTGCTACTAGACTTTGAGGCTTAATCATTTTGCTTAAAAGACTGATGTAAAGATCAGTTCTTTGAACTAGCTGATCCAAGTGCAATACGTCTGTTTGTAGTATATTTTGTTTGTTTGTTAATTTTAAGGTACCCTCATGAGATAAGATATCACTTTCTCACAGAGAGAAAGATGGGGCTTTCTAGTCCTGTAAAGAGTTACATTCTCAAAAATTCACAGGGGCTGTTCTATCCTATCCTATAGCGTCTCTATGTGTCAGCATCAACTCTGCCAGTGAATTTAATCATTATTATTATTATTATTGGAATAAGCCTATGCTTGTATGAACTTTCACACTACACATGATTTTTTTTAAACATTAGCCTGTTCTATATTCATGACTTTGAATACTTCTATCCTTTATAGCACTAACATATTATTAATTTACATTCCTACACCAACCTTATAAGCAACAACCATTTCTCCAAGAACTTCTGGGTTATTTTAGTGGAAAATAGTATTAAGAATCAAGATTTGGCTCTAGATGATCATCATTTTGATTCTAATAAAAACTGTCATTTATGACCCAAATATGTTTAATTTCAACAATAGGCCTCAACGCCCCCCCTTAAGACTCATATAAGAAGATAAAGGGTACATAAGCAATGTATTACATCTCATTCAGGCTTCTTAATTGGGAGGAAAGGGACACTTTAGGGAATGATCTTCCCCTGACTCCTATATTTTGCATCAGTCAGGTTAAATACTCCTCCAGGGAAGGCAAAAAAGATGCATTTCACAGTCAAAATATTGTGAGTGTTTGGATTTCAGAACATGTGGGATGATAGTGTGACCAATTTAGTTTGCCTTCTAGTGAACAGAGGAGAACCTAAGCTTCTTTGTGAATGAAATTGAAATGAAAAAGGCCTTGTTCCAGAACAATCAGAGGGTTAGAAGTTCATCTTTCTGTGGTTGTTGTTCCTCAGTTGAGTGTGTGGCATCCAAGAGACTGTGGCAAGAAAAGAGAACAACTGAATATCCCAGACTCTGCATAGAAGTTGGTAAGGTTTTATTTGAAAACAATTCAGTTGTCTTTAGTACTTGGCAAAACCTTCTTTGTTGAATGTTATTACAATAACTCTGATGTAGCCTCATAAAGCATATAGTCTAGGATACCTTATGATAGTTGGATTGCTGTGAATTGGAATTAACTTGCGGATACGGAATAGTAACATCTATAATATGTGTCTATATATAGTGATATAAATATGAATACTGTGCAATAAAGAATGAATGATGGATATTTTTTAAAAACAAAATCCTCGCAGAGTCAGTGCCAACTCATAGCAATCATATAGAACATTGTAGAACTACCCTGTGAGTTTCTGAGACTGACTGGTGGTTTTGAACTGCAGACTTTGCAGTTATAGCAAGGCATAGCCACTGTGCTGCCAGGACCCCAGTAGGCATAAGTAGTAAGACACACTCATACTTATCACTTTCCAAAAGAAACTGCAAATATATTTTGTCTACCTACATCACCAATTTAAGGTCATAAAAACAATATGAAATTGATTTTCTAAAAAAAAACTTTACTTGTATTTGGAAACAAAATCTAGCTGGTGTTTTAATTTCAATGTCTTAAATTACGATGAATTCAAATATCTTTTCAAATGTTGAATTCTTCAGATAGGAAAAAAAACTTCTCAATTTTTATTTATTTATTTTTATTAATTTCAGTCCACTATTCTTCTGCATTAATTTAAAAATAAAAGATTGGTGAAATCTACTTAAAAATATGCCTACAAATGTGTTACAAATGTAATTTACCTGTTTGACACTAACTTTGCTTTTGACAAAATTTGGGGGGGGGATAATGTGATAAGGTGCATTAAAGAAGTTTTGGAATTTCTGTCCATTATTATTGTTAGACATTGCGGAACTGGCTGTACTTCATAGCATATCTATATTTAATATGATCAAATGGAATGCTGCCCATTCCCACATCATCTTAACAACTGTTGCCTATTATTGCAGCCACTGTGTCAATCCATCTCATTGAGGATCTTCCTGTTTTTCTCTGACTTTACCTAGCATTATGTTCATCTTCAGGGATTAGTCCCTCTTACTAACATGTCCAGAGTAAATGAGATGAAGTCACATCATTCTTGTTTCGAAGGAGAAGTTTATTTGTACTTATTCCAAGGAATCTTTATTGTTCTTTTGGCCAACCATGGTAGGTTCCATTTTCTTCACTAACATCATAGTTAAAATGCTTCAAGACTTCTCAGTCTATTTTATTCATTTCCCAGACTCACATTTAATTAAAAAAAACTTTACATGTATTTGAAGAGAAAATCTAGCCGGTATTTGAATTTTAATGCCTTAAATTGCAATGAAATCAAATATCTTTTCAAATAATTAATTCTTTAGGTAGGAAAATAGCACTGCAAAAATTTTTATTTATTAATTTTACAAATAAATAAATATGTTCTTTGTTGTTCTGCATTGATTTAAAAATAAAAGATATTGAAATGCCATGACTTGGATGAGGCATAAAGTTAGATGAACATGAATATCAGAAACTACATTTTTACTTTAAATTCTCTTACATAAAATTAAGATTTAACAAAATCATGGACACACACAACAAAAACCACATTGACAATTTTCTACTATGACTTTGAAATTCTTGAGCTCTTTTCTAGATCCTTATTGTGTAAGCTGTGAACGTGAAATTGTGAAAAGATGTTCAGATATATGGTTGATGCTCTCCTCCCTTTTCTTAACTATAGCCTAAGGCCTATCCTGTTTCTTAAGAACTATGTCCAAAGAATCCCAAAATCATGAATTGGCTAAAGAATGCAACGTTTGTTAATATGGTATGATAAAACTTTATAACTGGACTACCAGGTTTAATCATTATGCGCGGACTTTAAAGTATGTCACACTCACATTCTCTCCTCTCTCTCTCTCTATTTGTGCAAACAGGCTACTTTTGATAAATACTTGCTGAAAACTGAAGGTAAATATTTAGCTCAGTTAATTATCCACTGATAGCAAATCCTTTACATTTATGTTAATCATTTTTAATGAACCACTTATTTTTCATGATTTTCCTATCAAAACCTCAAGCAAAAATTTAAATATTTAAGTATTTTGTATTTCACTTTGTTCATAAAAACCAGTAAGCAATTACTCACAGGTAAGTACAACTTCCATGATAAGGCACAGGCATTTGAACTAAAAGTGCAGTATTCATTTTACAAACTACTTAATTTCTCTTTCTAGATTAATTATTCCTAACATCTACTGAAACAATGCCTCAAAATATGAGTGTTACTGAATTCATATTGTTAGGATTGACACAGAATCCTATGAAGCAGAAAATGGTGTTCATAATATTCTTAGTTGTCTACACTGGAACTGTGGTGGGAAATTTGCTCATTATTGTGACCATCAAGTTCAGTCGATCTCTAGGGAGTCCCATGTATTTCTTTCT
>NW_022103958.1:1952640-1954006 GCF_000313985.2 Echinops telfairi | reverse complement strand
CATCTCTCTTTTTGTGAAAGAAAAGTCATTGTGAAGGTCACAATATTAACTTTTGTGACAAATGTGTATAGGTTATTGAACTATCTATATGGTACCAAATTAAGAATAGCAACTAGAAAGAGTGCATCAGAAATTTAGGGTCCACTGGGATTAGGAGTATGTTGGAAGAACAATTAGGAAAAGGAGAATGAGAATGGTTTCATGATTTAAAGAATGTATCAGTGTATGCATGTGGAATTCTGGAATCAATATGTGGTTGTGTATACTCCTATTCTCAACAATAACAAAGTAACATATAATGAATCAGTGTCTTTGATGCTCAAATGAATCATGCCCAGATGTATTTCTAAGCATATCTCTACCACGTCACTAGTCTTCTGTCCATAATAATGGTCTAGTGCTTTTAAGAACTTTAAAAAAGTTCTTAATCATTTTAAGATGAGTAGATAGCCTCATCTTTCTCCCTAGAAATGACGGGTACAGACTACTGTCATTCTGTGCAGTTAGCAGCAGCTCAGGGTCAATCCACTATGTGACCAGGGGTCCTGATCTAAGCCTATGTGCTTCTTTTATACAGTTTCTATGTGCTTGACTGCAATGAAGAAGCCTAAAGTCCAAAGCCTTTGCTGTTATCTGGGATAACCCCCAGTCTTTGAAAGCAGATTTGTCCAGTGGTTCCTGTGGCACATACATTATAGTTTGTGGGACATTTATAAAGAAATTATCAGAACACAAATTAAAATAAGATCATGTGTGTAATTTTAGATAAAATGTGGTCTAGGTGATTTTTAGTGCAATCAAATGTGTCTGGGAAAATATTATATTTGTGTAGAGAAGAATGGAATGTCTATTTGAATTAGATGTTCCTTGGAAATATCTGGATTATGTTATGACCTTCTCATAGGTAACTCTCAGATATTAAAGAAGATTGAAAGAAAGCCTAAGTATAGTGAAAAACAAATCCAATGCCATCGAGTTGATTCTCACGCACAGTGACTAGAGGACGGAAGAGAGCTGCCCCAGAGTGTTTCTGAGAGGGTGAATCCTTACAGAAGGAAAAACCACTCATCTTATGTCCTTTTATGCCCCAAGAGCACCTCAGAGTCTCTAAATTGTTCCCTATCGGGAATTGCCCAGACCTAGATACAGAGCTGAAGAATTGGGTAAAGGAAGCAGCATCACTGCTCTATGAAGTCATGTAGAACTGTATCACTCACAATCTAATACGGCTTTCAGCCTCTCCTGCTATCTTCATTCATGGCTTCTACACTTCCTCCAGCCGGTGATTACTCACCATCCTGCAATTCCAACGATGAACCCATGCCGATGCATTCTCATAGGGTATATCACACTATTCTTTTTTTTT
>NW_022103958.1:1949175-1950946 GCF_000313985.2 Echinops telfairi | reverse complement strand
CCATACACACAAAACATGCTTCTTTTATTTACATAAAAATGGTACACAATGCTTATTACCTCAGTGACTAATGGTGAATCTTTCTCTTTTTTTAATTATCGTTTTATTGTGAGGCTATTATAACAATCCATCATTCACTGGTACATATGCTGCCATCAGAATTTCCAAAATATTTCCTTTTGACTTGAGAACTTATCATCAGCTCCTCTTTTTCCCCCTCCCTCCCTGGTATGCCCACCCTCTTGTGTATATACATACATATATATATATATATTATGGTTATTTTTATATCGTATACTGTCTGTTGTCTCCTTCACCCACATCTCTGTTATACGTCCCCCTTGGGGGGGTCTATATATCCAACCTTGTGATGTGTTCCCCCATTCTCCTCACCTCCCCTTCACATCCCCCTACCCTGTATTGCTACTCCATTACTGTTCCTGAGGGTTTTTATCTGTCTTGAATTCCATGTCTCCAGAGCTCTTATCCATACCAATGTGCATACTCTGGTTTAGTTGGAGTTGTAAGGTAGAACGGGATCATGGTCGTGAAGGTGGGGATAGCAATAGGAACCAGAGGAATGATGTGTATTTCATTGGTGCTATATGGCACCCTGGTTGAACCATCCCTTCTTTGTAATCATTCTGTGGGGAGATATACCATTGTCTATCGATGGGCTTTTGGCCTACACTCCAATCCCCCTCATTTACATCAATAAAATTGTTTGTTTGGGATCTTTTGATACCTAATTCTGTCAACACCTCATGATCACACAGGTTGATTTGCTTCCTGTATGTGGGCTTATTTGCTTCCCTGCTAGATGGCCAATTGTTTTTCATGCCCTTTAGAACCCGGACACTCTATCTTTTGACAGGCAGGCTCCATTAACTTTCTTCACCACATTTGCTTATGCATCAATTTTGTCTGGAGTGATCATGTTGGGAAGGTCCTCATGGCAAATTTCATCTCCACTTTCTGAGGGACTACATTAGAGGATTTATCATGGGTATGATCCCAGTGTAAAATGGACATTTTCTTATTCTTGTTCTCACTTCCACTTCCAACACGGAGAACCAAAGTATAGATATGTCACAAAAATAAAATCACAATTATCCTTGAGAACTACAGGTCAAGATAGCTCTCTCTCCCCTTGTGAAGCAGTGGATCATAATTGTACACTGTAAATATATAAGAATCCATAGAACAACAACAACAAACACAACTGCCACCCTCCCGGAACTGGCTATTACCAAATAGCAGCAGCTGTAACACATTGTAGCTACACAATGAGCTCAAATATAACAATTGTGATGATGATTAGGACCAAATAGTAGTTCTTTGCACATGAGGTCAGTGTGAGTCAGAATTAACTTGGCATCATTTAATAGCAAGACCCTGACAATGTGACTACCTTTACACACCACATAAAAAAGAGGGCACACCTCGTATAAGCAGCAGTTTATTTTAATAGGGCTACAGAAAGGTAAATGGAGAACCATGAGCAAGAGATTGACAAAACCTTTCTCCAGGACCTCTGTGACCAGCATGGTCTACCTGTGATGGTTCATGAGGACCATGTAAATAATGCTTGCTGATGCGCAGCACAGCTGTCAAATGCCATGAACACCAGAATACAATTTCTACCCTTGCTAGTGAATGGGAGTGAAGACCTGCATACAGTTGTTACAGGATATATTTTCCTCTATCAGTAAAGTCTCTGATCAGTCAGAGGACCACAGAGGTGGATTGGTACAAGTCTTTCAGGAAGAAG
>NW_022103958.1:1943405-1947683 GCF_000313985.2 Echinops telfairi | reverse complement strand
ATAGATCTATTTCCCTATTGTTATATAAAAATATATTTACATATGTACATGCCTGTATTTAGAACTCCATAAATGTCCTTTGCCTCCTAATTCTTTCCTATATTTCCTATAAGCTTAATCTTTATAAAGCCTTTACAGCTTGATTTTTAATACCATAATTAAATTTCCAACACTGTCGAGTTAAATCCATCCCATAACTTAGTGAGAGAGAATGGAACTGTCCTATAGGATTTTGTAGCCTGTAAACCTTTATAGATGTAGATGCCACATCTTTCTCACACCTAACAGTAGGTGCCTTCAGACTGCTGACCTTCTTGTTTCGCAATCAAGAAATCTTAACATTGGGTTAGCAGCACTCCTGTATATATATATATATTTTTTTTTCCCTGTATTTATATTCAGGGTCTTATTTTCATGTCATCTTATTTCATCTTTGGAATAGAGTGCAATTTTGAATTCAAATATGGTTCATCTAGCCAAGTCTTGGTGACTCCCACCAAGTGATTGGGTGGGACCATGTCAATAGGGCATGTAAAACACTCATAGAGGTGATTACTTGACTTTGCCATTACTTTAGCTATAAGACAGTTACTTCAGAAGCAGGAGCAAAAGAACCCCATGATCATCAAGAAAGCATAGCCAAGAACCTGCAAGATTTCCCCCTGAAGTGGAGCAGGCAGCAAAGATACCAGAGATCTTGCCACATGGAAACCATGAGATCAAGCAGAAGACTCTGAACTAAGCCTTGGGGCAGAGCTAAGGAGCAGTGTCAAGATCCTAAGACAGGTGACAGATTTTCTCACCCATGGATCAAGACAGAAGTCAACAGCCCACCTGGCTGAGAGGCTGAGGAGCAGAGAAAGTTGGTGCGTGTATTATAAAAAAAAAGAAAAGAAATCATGAGAATGATGCAGGACGATGTGGTGCTTTGTTTTGTTCTGTCAGTAGGGTGAGACTACCTTGATAGCACTTAAGAACATAGCAGGGTGTGTGCGTGTGTGTGTGTGTGTGTGTGTGTGTGTGTGTGTGTGCGCGTGCACGTCTCTGTGTGTTCATGCCTTAAAAATTAAAGCTGCCCTTGCGTCAGCTCTGATTCATTGCAACCCCATGTTTTTCAGATGAGAACTCTGCTCCATGGGAAATCCAATAACTGTGATCTTTAGGAAGTAGATTTCCTGATTTTTCTTCCAAAAGAACTTTCTTTTCAATAACAGTTGAGCACTTACACACTTGGGCCACCCAGAGCCACTACCTGACATTAGAAAATATGATCATTTCTTTTTATTTTATTTTATTTATTTTTAATCATTTTATTAGGGGCTTAAATAACTCTAATCACTATCCATACATACATAATTTGTGTAAAGCATATTTGTACATTCATTACCCTCATCATTCTCAAAACATTTGCTCTCACTTAAGCCGCTGGCATCAGGTCCTCTTTTTCCCCCCTCCCTCCCTGTCACCCCTCGCTCATGAGCCTTTGATAATTTATAAATTATTATTTTGTCATATCTTGCCCTGTCTGACCTCTCCCTTCACCCACTTTTCTGTTGTCCGTCCCCCAGTGAAGAGGTCACATGTAGATCCTAGTAATCGGTTTCACCTGTCCAACCCACTCTCTCTCTACCTCCCAGTATCGCCACTCACACCACTGGTCCTGAAGGAATCATCTGCCCTGGATTCCCTGTGTTTCCAGTTCCTATCTATACCAGTGTACAACCTGTCTGGCTCATCTCCTCCCTGAGATCCCTTAAAGGAAGAAACCATAAGGAACTACAGTGATTATCCTTTCACAAAATGATGGGAAAGAGACCATTATATTTATTTTATATTATATGCATTTAAATAAGTCTTTATTTTCAAAATTTATGCATGAATTTGAAGCTACTTGAAGCTATATTTTCATGTATGTGGAATCATCTAGATGATGAAATCATGTTCTGCTTTTTCTTCATTTTAATTCTTCACATTAAAGAAAATCATAAATCCATATTTAAAAATAAGGCAAAATTTTTGTTCAATGTGGTGAGTGATACACCAACATTTATTTTCTCACTTCTATAATATCATTAAAATAAAAGCAAAGTATGAATTAGCTTACAATGATAAGTACGTATATATGCATGTATATATATTTATCAGTTGCTGAAATATCTCACATTTTAAATATTTCAGTTGCTGAAAGAATTTCATGCATTTTCAAAACATAGTGGTAGGTAACTGACTTCCCAGAATGGAGAGAGCTACATTCATCAGAGGGAAAAAACACAGAAAAAAATGTCCAATCATTTTATCTGGAAATTCTGAGATGCTACAACATTGAAGCATAACTTTCAACAAAATGAAAGGGTTAAATAGATATGGAATGACTGGAGGATTATTTTTTTCTAAGCTATATTCCATTTATCTTAGAGATACTCCTTTAACGTGAGGTGGACAAGCTTCCGATGATCTACTAGCCTAAACTAGAAAGAAGAAACTATTTCTGAAAGTCAGCCAATGAAACTTTGTGAATCACAACAGGGAGCTATTTGTTTTGCATGCTGTGCCTATGTCTTCATTTCCTTGTTACTAATAAAAATACACCCCACCATGGAGTCAATTCTGACTCATAACAACCCTATAAGAAGGAACAGAACTCCTCCTGTGGGTTTCCAGGGCTGTGCATCTTTCCAAGACCAGAAAGCCTCATCTTTCTTCTGTGGAGTGGCTGATGAATTCAAGAAACTGACTGTGAGATTAATAGCCCGATTTGTAGCCGGAAGCCCTTGGACATAACAGAACACAAAGCCAATCAAACCAAACTAAATTCGCTGCTGCTAATAAGTCAATTCTCACTCACAGTGATCAATAGAACAGCATAGAACTTCCCCCTGAGATTTTGAGACTTTGATTCTTTACTGGAATAGAAAATCCTCTCTTTCACCTACAGAGCAGCTGGTGGTTTTGAACTGCTGACTTTGCAGTTAGCACTCCAAGGCATGTAATCACGGTGCCAGGAGGGATTAACTGCTGGATTGGAAGACCATTCTTGATTAATACAAGATGAACAAGGGTGATAGAGATGTTGAGATGGATTGCCAAAATAGCCACAACAAAGGACTCATGCCTGCAGGAATATCAAGAAATATTTTATTCTGTTTAACACATGGTATCCTGAGTGGAGTCAATTCAACAGTAACTAGTGATCTTTTCCCAATCTTTTCTATAAGAATGGCTGCTATTAATGATGTGATACATGGAAATATCAATAATGTCTGAGATCATGAGAAAAATATCACATTTCTGTTCCTCACAAACAGGTCTTGTGTCCCAGGCAATGTTTGTAGGATACAGATTCAATGAATCACTTGCTATGTAAACATTGCCATATCAGTCTACTTGGAAGCATGGTAGAGACAGACACAATCCAGATCTAAATAGTTTTCAGTAAGAATTTATAATTAAGATTAAACACAAAAAATATATTTGTAAACCAAATAGTTTTAAGGTAATTAGATGACCCTGTATTAACCAGGTGACCTATGTGTAATCACAGGCAGTCTCAAAAGTGGAACAAAGAGGTAGAAGAGAAAGAAAAATGTGGTGATTGAAGAAGGACCAAAGATATGCAATGTTCCTCACTTTAAAGATGTTAGGTTATGAAACAGGGAAAGTGGGTGGCCTCTACAATCTAGGTAAATCCTAGAGTCCCTAAAAAGAAGTGTAAGGTAAGTAGGCTGTTTAGAACCAGGAGGAGAGGGATAAAGGGAACCTGCTGCTGAGAAAGAGAAATTGACCAGTGCAGTGGTTAGATTTTATATGAACTTGCACTTGGATGAAAGTGTAGCTGTGGAGTCAGCCTAACAATCAGGTAACAGCCTCTTAACAGTGGTCTTTTTATAAGAGAGACATTGGGAACCCTCTTTGTTTCTCTCTTGCCCTCCTTCTTGTTTGCTTAAATTTTGTTTCTGCCCCCCAGGGGGCTCTCCATATAGACTGTTGAGTCTGAGAGCTGTCTCCACCCTGTTCCCATCAACCTGTGTCCACATGACTCTGACCCCACTGGACTGTGATTGCCCTGCTTCCAACGTCACCTTGCTGCTTCATTGGTCTGCAGCCATGTGAGTCTAAAGAGGGCTCTGGCTAGCATCAGACACATAGACTTGAGTTGGGCTGGGCAGAGATGACTTCCTCATGTAACATGACTTCTTGATATAAAGTTTTTCTTTATATAACACACATGTAAGTGTCACTGCTTTTGTTTCTCTGGACTACCCAGTCTAACAGAATGAT
>NW_022103958.1:1931496-1942711 GCF_000313985.2 Echinops telfairi | reverse complement strand
GTACCAGTGTACATCCTCTGGTCTAGGCTGAATAATTTTTTTACCAGAAAAATCAGAACCGCTGTGGTACCTTACTGCAACAGACACACAGCCACCCTGACACTGTCATCCCAAGATCCTTAGGTCAAACTTCCAAACTAGATGTTGTTAGCTGCCATTGAGTCAGTCCTGATCAATAACGAAAGTTTGCACAACAGAACAACACACTGCCTAGTCATGGTGCATTCTCACAACTGTTCGTATGCTGGAGTCGGGCCCAACGTCGCAATTACTGGGCCAATCCATCTTTTTGAGTTCTTCCTCTTTCTCATGGCCCCCTAACAATTCAAATGTGCTCATTCTCATCCAGTCTTCCTAATTCAATGTCCAACTTTCACAAGAATAGGAAGTAATTAAAAATACCATGTGTTGGATAAGATACACCTTAAGTCTCAAGGAAACACCCTTGCTTTTCAAGACTAAAGAAGTCTTGATTGTGAATCCATGTAAGGCAAAAGTCCTGATAACTGTGGTTTTCCCTATTTTAACTTAAGACAGTAAATTGTGTTGCTTTAAAGCACTATATTTGTAATAATTTGTTACAACAATAAAAAATATTACAACACCATAAAGCATATACTTTAAAGATCCAACCCCAGATGTCCTTGCCAGAATACCGAATCTCAGATCATTGATGAGTGTCCTCTTGCAAAAAAATTTTTTTTCTAATCCCCATACTAATTTTCTCTACCCCTATGCCAAAACTTCAAGATCAACTTCTCTCGTGAAGTGTTTCCCTATTTCTCACTGTACATATTAGCTGGGTATTACAATTCCCTTATGTACTGTCATTGCTAAAAGGGTAGCAATTGTAATTTATTGGTTTGGCTTTTCTGAGTTTTAACTGGTTAGCTGTTTGGAAGCACAGGAGGAGAGTAAGTATTAATGCATGACCAATTTTCAATTCGGGAAACCAAAAATGGAACAAAGCAACGGAAGACAGTCCTTTTGTGTGAGGGTGCCACCCCCCTT
The DNA here is from genome assembly GCF_000313985.2 of Echinops telfairi. Lineage (NCBI taxonomy): Eukaryota > Metazoa > Chordata > Mammalia > Afrosoricida > Tenrecidae > Echinops > Echinops telfairi. The sequence goes on along the minus strand of NW_022103958.1, from coordinate 1,941,700 downwards.
TATTAAGAATACTTGGGTCCATGGTTCTTACATTCCTCACAAAGATGTTCCTATTTTAGCTCTCCGAGTCTCAATCTTTCTCTATCGTGGTCCTGATTAACAAAGAAAGTTTCTTGAGGTAGCACCTTCTGTTGTCTTTGCAGCTCTGCTACTTTTATTGGGAAATCTGACACTGAGCTGGAGCACAGGCTCCTCCTTGAGGAAACGCAGTGGCAGTGAGAACAGGGATTCTAGACTGAGCGCAGGTCCAGGAAATGTCATATGTGGAATGTCTCTGAGGGGCACAAAAGTGAATCACATACAGTTTTTAACTCTTCCATGTAGTGAAAAGGGAGACACAAATTAAACTCTGCCAATTGGTATCCACTATTCTTCAAACCTCTCAATTTTGAAATAAAATCATAGCTTTAGTAATCAATGATAATCCAAGTGAGATGAATTTTAGTGTGAAGTACACAGAATTAAACACCAAGCAAAATGTTTACACAGATAGTACTATAGTTCATTGCAGAACCCATAGGCTTCATGTCCACACATTTTCTCAAGCGAAATAAATGTTAAAGTGCTTAGTAAATTAAAATTCATACCAATCTAATAACTTTAAGCAATTTATTACAAAAAAGAAACAATGCCTCAAATAAACAAAAACCCTCATGTTTAATTTTCAGTGTGGAGGAAAATACAAATAAAGAATACAATTGAACTTAATTTCTTTATTATGAAATTAAAGATTGTGGTGTTATCTGGATAATGACAAAGATTTGAATCTTTCCCTATGTTATGGCAGAAACATACATGTCATATGAACATTTCAGTGCCCTCTACTTAAGTCACTCTCTTATTTGAATAGTATAGAAACCTACAATTTTCTCTCTAAGACATACATGTTTCTCTCAAATCCCCATTCTTTTTTGAAAATTGTCATGTTCAGTTGTAAAAAGAGAATATCTAGCAGAAAGATCAGCATCTGGCATGATAATTGAAATGATAATAACAACAAATAAACACCATTGTCACTTATTTGATCCCCATTCACGGCAACCCCGTGTTGTACAGAGCAGAACCACCCCATGGGGTGTTTTGACTGTAATAATTTTGGGAGCAGCTTTGCCAGGCCTTTCTTCTGCAGCGCTGCTGGGTTGGATTGCACTGCCAACCTTTAGGTTACTAGTCAGCTGACATCAGAAATCAATATGAAGAAGGACAGAGAAAACACTTGAACAAAACCACAGGTAGTCCTTGACATTCAAGAGAGGCACAGAGACAGTAGTGCCATTGTTAGGCTTTATGTCACTGTGAGTGGGACTGGATTCTCTCATGATGTAACCTCACCAAGTATGGTCAGTTTACGATGGGATCTTCTGTAAAGCAGCAAAAGAGTTTGGGAAAGAATAGGGTAGAATGCCACTTTCTTAATCCAGTCACAGCCTAGATACAATAGAAAGTGGATGCAATTTAGGGTGTGGCCTACTTTTCATATCAATTGTCAGTGTGTGGAAGGTTCTAGTGCTGAATCTGGGCTGCATCTGGTTCTTTAATTTCCTGCTATATTACCTGGCAATCTCAGGAGCCATCAAAACACAGCTGATGCTGGATACATTCATCCTACCTGGGATGAATTCCGTAGGTCATTCCTGTTTGTCAGTCTCGGCAGCTACAGGATTTAGGATAAGCCTTCAGCTTACATCTGACCTCTGGATTTGAAGTGGACTGAATTTACATACTTTTACAACTATGTGAACCATTTCTTGATATAAATCTCTTTGTATATACATACAAAAGCATACATATTTTTGCTTCTCTTTAGAACCCAACAATCTAAAGCAATGGCCTTAGATTTCTCTTTGTTTCTGCTGCTATTTCTTCCTCTAAACAAGGTGATGCTGCCACTTCCTCTACATAAAATTGGTTCAACACTGATCAGTTTGTATGTTCATCTTGTCTATGAAGAAATTATCTGTCATTTCCCAACATGGTATTCTATTAAATCTCTAATCAGAAAATAATATTCTCTGTTGAATTATTTTAGGCCAAACCAAACCAATCCATTCATCTTCAGTACTCTGAGATCACTTTCTTGCTCCATAACTTCCTCATGGCATTTTTCACCTCTGCATTTCTTAATGTATAAATCAGAGGGTTAAACAAAGGAGTCCCAATTGTATAAAACACAGCTATCATCTTATCCATGGGGAAGGTGGTTGCAGGGCGTGTGTATATAAATATACAAGGACCAAAGAACAGGATGACTACGATGATGTGGGAGATACACGTGGAAAGGGCTTTTCTCCTCCCTTCAGCACTGTGATTTCTCAGAGAATGCAAGATGATAACATAGGAGAACATCAGCATGACAAAGCTCACTGTGCAAATGGCCCCACTGTTGGAAACCAAGAGTAGGTTGATCACATAGGTGTCTGCACAGGCGAGTTTCAATAAGGGCTGCAAGTCACATAGATAGTGATCAATCACATTGGGACCACAGAAAGGTAAACTCAAAGCCAAAATAATCTGCACTGAGGAATGCACACAGGACCCGACCCAGGCGACAGTTACCAATATACTGCAAACCCGTCTGCTCATGATGGTCGTGTAGTGCAGGGGCTTACAGATGGCCACATAGCGATCAGCAGCCATGAGGACAAGGATGAAGATCTCCAGACAGCCAAAGAAATGCAATGAAAATACCTGGAAAAGGCACTCATTAAAAGAGATGGTGTTATTCTTCAAAAGGGCATCCACAATCATCCTAGGGGCTATGGAAGTAGAGAAGCAGGTATCAGACAAGGATAAGTAGAAAAGGAAGAAGTACATGGGACTCCCAAGTGTTTGGCTGGTCTTGATAGTAATAATTATCAGCAAGTTACCCACCAATGTGCACAAGTAGAAAAACAAAAAGAGGACAAATATGATTTTCTTTTTAGCAGGATCCTGAGTCAACCCAAGGAGAATCAGTTCAGTCACATTATTATGCAGCAGCATTATTATTCAGAGAAGAATGTATACGTATGAAATACTTTATCTGAAAAAAAAGACAGGAATCAGTTTATGGTTTTATTAATGTTGTCGCATATTTTAACCAGTCTAATTTGTGATGCTATAGAATATTATGAAATATTTTCACAAAATGAATATTCATTAGCAGGGATAATCTGGCTGTGGTTTATTAATAAATCATGTCAACTCCTTGTTCCTCAATTTTTAATGGCCACTTCATAGGGTCATTGTAAGCCTCAAATAGCTTATGAAAGATACTTTTCTAGATCATTCTTCAAGTGCAACAGCTTACTAGCTTTAATATTTTTCTGTTATTCTTAATTTAAATTAATTAATACAAAATCAGGATATATGGTTCCAACTTACTATTTGCCTTTAGAAAATAATGTTCAAGAGATCTTGAACTTTGTGTTTTGCATGGCTTGTCACTCAGAGTTTATAATATAGTTGTCCTTTTGTGTTTAATGTTACAAAAAGCAGGCCATACACAATGACATTTTGTTCTTCAAAAACAATGCCTCATTTATACCGATAGTTAAATATTGCTTATCTATTAGTGACACAAAATTATATATATGTATATTGTTTATATATCTGTAATAAACCACCACCAACAACAAAGAAACAAAAAACATTTGTCATTCAGTCAATTCCAACTCATGGAGACTCCATGTTTTACACAGTAGATGAGCTTACGGGCTTCTCTTCAACGCAATTTTCAGAGAAATGTATGTCAGGCCTCTCCTCCAGGGAGGTTCTGGGCAAATTTGAAGTCAACCTTTAAATTAATAGTTAAGAACAAACCCTAGCACCACTGAGAGACCAACAAATATACGGTATGCCTCAGTTATTTACTAAACACGCTCTCCCCAATATTCCAGCCTGAAAGTGAGAAGAAAGCTGGGTCTTTTCCGTGGCATCTATTTAGACGCAGGCACACCGCTGTCCAGTCAAGTGAACCTCGCAGTGATCCTATAGCCCAGAGCACAACTGCTCACAGGGTTTTTCAGGTGGCTAATGTTTAAAAGCAAACTGGCACATCTTTATGCCAAGGAGCAGTTGGTGAGTTTGAACTCACCAGGAACCGAATACTTTCAGAAGAGTCACTGTCATTCAGGGAATGCTGACTCACCTCCCCCAACCCCCGTGTGTTTCTGAGATTGTAATGGTTTGCAAGGGCAGAAAGCCCAGTCTTTCTCCCAGGGAGCTGCTGGTGGTTGTGACCTGGGACTATGAGAAACTCAAAGCCCATAGCTTTGAGTAAAACACTTTAATGAAGAAGAACTCATGTTTTCCTGATAGAGCTGCTAGTCAACAGGCTTCAAACCCACTGTTAGGTAACGTTTAATAAATGCCTTGTGATGAAGGAAATTCTCTCTCCCGTTTTTGATATGCTTTCTTAATAGCATTCCATATTGTTACTTGCAATGTAACTATATGGATGGGGTTGTTTTACCCTCCTTCAAGGAATAAGACTCTTAGAAAACTATGTATTTTCAGAATTTATTATCTATCTATTCATACCAAATGCCTTGTATAATGTAGGTACTCAACAAATGCTTTTAAGTGGAACATCCTCTGCTTTTTAAAGACACACTAATAAATACATATATATTATTTATACATATTTTTAAACCATATAATGTGTATAATTACTACTATTTGGATTACAAAATGCATTCACAATATGGCCTTTTAACTATCATATATTGTTTGCAAGACCAACAAATATACTCCACATATATAAAGTTCAGCTGAAAAGTAAGTTTTAAATAAGTTAATGAATCAGCTCCATAAACCATACTAAAATATAGTGCATTGTTCATTGTATCACACAACCATGTCAGACTGTGGAACATGTCACCCATGAAGATGATAATCTTAAGCATTTGACTTCTTACACATGAATACTTGACCTTTATTTCTACCTATCATTAAGTTGCGCCTAACTCCTGGGAACACATGTGTGTAAGAATAGGTTGACAAGTTGTCACAGGCTTTACCTCTCTAAAGTCCAGTGTAAGATAAAATAATTTACCCTTTCCGAGATCCTCACTCTGTTACTGAATTCCATGACTCCTGTTATCTGATAAAGAGATCTGGAAAAAAATCTGAGAAGAAAGACCTTGTCATAAAACTCAATATGTGTTACTATGCTTCCTGTAAATGGGTGCCCTGAATATTATATTAATATTTATTTTTTCTTTTTAAATGTTATCAGAGTGAGGAGTATTATAGAGTCATAATGTATAGAGTATAATATCAAGAAAGCAGGAATAAAATAGGGACAAATTTGGAAAAAAGCGATGAATTTTAGGCAAAATATTTCCATGAACTCCCCTTTGCTTATGTACAGTAAATTATCCTTCACCTTATTTACATAGCTTGTAGTCTCTTTATTTGAATGTTTCTGTAATACATTTTTATTCAACTTTACAGAATAAGTATTAAAATAGGGTGAACTATAAAGTACAGTTTTCCCATTTCATTTTGGAAGCAAACAATAAGTATATAATACAGTGATATATAATATTCTGGTTCATGGACTCACATGGATTTGGAAGTTCTGACATTCTCCAAAAATTATACCAAGATCACCACCTCCATTCACTTTTTATCTAATTTCTCACCAGGCATAACCTTACTTAACTTCCTAGTAATTGTAGTTCTTAGCGAGGCTTTCATTGCTACCTTAGAACAAAAGCATTTGTAATCCTTTCTACATCTGTCAGCTCATAAAACCAGAGACATGGCCTTCATTCATTGTGCCCACACAAACACGATGACTTTCACATAACAGATACTTAGAACATTTGTTGAATCCCCCAAAATTCATTTTTAAAATAAAATTGACCAGGCTTACTGGCTAGAAAGAGAACGGTGGGACCCACCAAGACTATGCCCCATAGTCAACCTCAGGAACGGAATTCTCCTCGTATGGTAGAATTATCAACCGTTTAAGAGCAAAAGGGCATCATTTATCCAATGATAAAGTTGAGAGACTTAGGAACAAAGGAAGAACAGAAGTAGAAAGCACTAGGAGAAAATAGAATAAATGATAGTACACTGAAGAGATTGCAACGGGTGAGTTGAAACAAAATGTGTATGAAATATTGAATGTAAAACAAATGATTTTTCCTGTAAACCTTCACCTGATGGATAATGAAAACAATAAAATAATGTAAAAGCTCCACATTTTAATACATTGGTATTTTAAAAGCTTATATATTTTTTCAAACTGTTTCCTAAATTACTAGTATTATTTTTATCAAATTTAATTTTTAAGGCCCTTTTTCTGTTATTTCCTCAGTTGAAATAAGATCAGTACAGTCATAAAGCATATGGAAAGATATTAGAAAATAATATTGGATTATTCTGTGATATCTTAGCATTCATCATGATGGAGCTAATGTATTACTTACTTGTATGAAGGCTGTCTAATTTGCTATCCCGTCTATCTATTCCTTTTATAAATAAGGCTACTCGTAACATACTGGAAATGAAAATGTTCCTCTCTGCACTCCAGAGGGAATAAAGACACAACGACATAGGGCATATCATTCCACAGAGAATTAGTCCCTAACGCCTTCTCCCCCTTGCTATTCAGCAATATTCTCAGTGCTGTAATGCTTTAACTTTTCATTAGTCTTTTTAGACTATCAGAAAAGCAAGTCGTTGTTGGCTGCCATCAAGTTGATTCCCACTAATATCTGTCCAGATCTTAATATTTAATTGTTGCTCTTTTTGAATTTTAGCAGACAGAGAAAGAGAAGTTTTAACGAACCTCAATGGTAGATACAGTGTTAAATGGAAGGGAGTTCAACAGGGACAAATATTGAAGAAAAGATGAGTTTGGGCCAAAGTATTTTCACTTTGGCCAAAGTGCCTTCCCACACATAGGGCAAACTATCCTTTACCTTATGTGTACTCTTTGTAGCTTCTTTGTTCAAAAGTTTCTGTAAGATCCTTTCTGGGAAGGGAAGTTTAGGTTTTGTCTCCCACTGTTATTGATGAGTTCTAATAAACAGTCTTTGAGTTGGCATAATGACCTGGCATATGGAAAGTAGTCTTGTCAGTAAGTATGGAGTGGCTGTAGTTGTTATGGTTTTATATGGTCTATATATGATTTTAGATGTTTGTGCATATAATAATTATGTTGAACTTAAGAGATATAACACCTTTTTCTAATTCATTTCCATATCTTCCACTAACTCAAGTTAGTAAAACGACTTATTCAAAAGTACAATTTAGCTTAAACACGCCTGTTGCAGATTACAGAAACTGGAATATTCCTTTGGCCGTAAACTTAAAATAGGACAGTGTGAGAAGAAACAGAGACTGCTCTCTCAAAATTGTGAATTTGGAGTTAGTGGACTTTGATGCAGAAATCTTGCTTTTGAAGTTGGTGAAATTAATTGGTGAACAATAAATATATGAAATGTTTCAAATGGAAATGTTTCAATAAGCTGATGAAGCACTGGTGGTACTCACTCATCTACTCCAAGAAATGTGGAGGCCCATCTGCCTATAAGAGATCCATATTTGTACTTATTCCACAGAAGCTTGCTCCAACAGATGCTCCGATTCCAGAACGATATCAAATGCACATACAATTTTCCTGATATCATCCAATGATAGTTGTAGCCTTACTTTGACAGGGAGTTGTCAAAAGTTCAGGTTGGATTCAGAAAAGCATGTAGAAAAAGGGATATCATTGCTAATGTCAGATGGATGCTGATGAAAGCAGAGGTATTTACTCATGGTTCTTTAGGCATTTGACTGCTTACATCAAAACAAACTATAGGTAACCTTGAGAAGCACTGAAATTTCAGAACACTTCATTGTGCTTGTGTGGTACTTGCACATGGATCAAGAGGCAGTTGTGCAAATAGAACAAGGGCATGCTGCATGGTTTAAAATCAGGAAAGATTTGTGTGAGGGTTGTATCCTCACATAATACTTATTAAATATGATGCTGAACAAATGATCAGAGAATCTGGCTTATATGAAATACAACTCAATGTAAATCCCCACAAATGGATAATTAGCTAACATCATGAGAAACTGAGTAAAGATTGAATTTTTTAAGGATTTCATCTTGCTTGGAACAATAAACAATGCTTTTGTAAGCAGCAGTCAAAAGATCTAGAGACACACTGCATTGGGTGAATCTGCTGCACAAAACCTCTTTAAAAGTGTTGAAAAGCTTTGTGTCTCCACTCTGCCCTTCCCCTCACTCATTCGCGTTGATATAATTTTTTGTTCTGGGTCTTTGATGCCTGATACCCGATCCCACTGACACCACACAATCAAATAGTCTGGTGTGCTTCTTCCATGAGGGCTTTGTTGTTTCTCAGCTAGATGGTGGCTTGTTTATCTTTAAGTCTTTAAGACCCTAGATGCTATATCTTTTGATAGCCAAGCACCATCATCAGCTTTCTTCTACACTTTTGCTTATGGGCCCATTTTATCATCAGCAATCATGTTGGGAAGGTGAGCATCACAGAATGCTGGGTTATTAGAACAAAGTATTCTTGCATTGAAGGAGTGCTCTGTCTGACTGAGACAGAGGCCCAAGAGCTCTGTATGACTGCTACCTTAATACTTAACATATAAATATATGTACATAGCAGATAAGAGCTCTCAACACAGGGAACCCAGGACAGATACACACCTTAGGGCCAATAAGGAGAGTAGTAATACCAGGAGGGGAAGCGGAGGAGAAGATGGGAGTAGAAATGGGGAACTGAACACAATGAATGACATATAACCTCTCCCAAGGGGTACAAACAACAGAAAAGTGGGTGATGGAAGACAGTGCTTGGTGGAAGGCATGAAAAAAATAATAATTTATAAAATTATGGTTCATGAGGGAGGTGGGCGAAGGAGGGATATGAACTGATACTGAAGGTCAAGGAGAAAGTCTTTTGACTTCCTCAGCCCCCCACTATCATGATCTGAATTCTACCTTGCAAATCTGGTAGGCCAGAGGGTGTACACTGGTACAGATAGGAACTGGAAACACAGGAAATCCAGGGCAGATGATCCCTTCAGGACCAATGGTGTGAGTGGCAATACTGGGAGGGTAGAGGGAGAGTGGGTTGGAAAGGGGAAGCCAATTACAAGGATCTAAAAGTGACCTCCTCCCTGGAGGATGGACAACAGAAAAATGGGTGAAGGGAGAAGTCAGACAGGGAAAGATATGACAAAATAATAATTTATAAATTATCAAGGGTTTAGGAGGGTGGGGGGAAGCAGGGAGGGAGGTTGAGGAAAAGAGAACCTGATGCCAGGGGCTTAAGTGGAGAGCAAATGCTTTGAGAATGATGAGGGCAATGAATGTGCAAATGTGCTTTACACAATTGATGTATGTATGGATTGTGATAAGAGTTGTATGAGCCCATAATAAAATGATAAAAAAAGAAGATGATGGCAACATACTGTATATACTTGAGTATAAGTCGACCTGAATATCAGTCGAGGCACCTAATTTTACTACAAAAACTGCATTAAAAAGGTGCTGAAAAACTCAGCTTACAACGAGTATATATGGTATGTGCTTGACACAATGTATGGAAGGATGAATTTTTGTAATAAGAGCTGTAAGACCCCCACCCCCCATTAAAATGATTTTTAAAAAAAAGTGTTGAAAAGCAAGGTGTTACTTTGAGGACAAATGTACACCTAATCCAAGCAAACAATGGTCTCATCTGCTTGTGAAAGTTGGATACTGAACAAGGAAGATCAAAATAAGAAGAGATACATTTGAATGATGGTGCTGATGAAGAATATTGGAAGTACCATGGACTGCCAAAAGAGCAAACGGATGTTTCACCAATCAACCATACACAGAGTTGTACATGTTGGGGTTCACCGGAACATGTTGAGACAACTCAGTTATAGGCTTTTCTTCCTTCCTGTCCAGCAGGAAGCAGCTACAGAAGCTGAGTCCTTGGCTCTATTGCCTATTAACAGACAGCAGGAATAATAGATCCAGCTGAGCATGAAGCAGCACCTAGCCATTACTAAGTGTCTTCTTCCCATGATTTTCACCACACCCACATCTTCCCACAGGTGCCAAAGACTTTTCTTGTCTGTCAGAGTTTACAGTCACCCGGCACATTAAAATTTCCCAATTAAGAGGATACAGGGCACTTTCCCAAATTAGTGAGTAGTCACCGCCCTGAGGGTGTTTAGTGTAAGATTT
>NW_022103958.1:1929389-1931135 GCF_000313985.2 Echinops telfairi | reverse complement strand
TTTTTAAATGCCATAAATCACAGAAGCAAACCATAGTCACTAGAATAAAATAAGCAGAGATATTTAGAGTCCACGTTTTCATATATTTCTTCTTTGTCTTCTGCGTCTTAACATATTTGAAATTATAATAGTTTCGCTTTGCTTTTTCACAAAATTTGTATACCCATATATCAATATATATCAAATCATTGTGTAGTTAGTTGTCACATCAAGCAGAATTGTACAATTGCTACGACAATCAGTTTCCAAATATTATTTTTCTACATGGACTCCTTGACATCGTCTCCTCTTGACACACACACACCCATCCACCACTGAACTCCTTTCCCCCCAAAAAACATCATTCTACTTGCTGTATCTATAGTTTCCTCAACCCTGGTTTCCTATATTGCAAAACAGATAAACATTTGAAACAGTTTCAAGAAGGTGACCTCCAATGACATGACACCCCCCAGGTACACATCCTGATATGGACAAGCAAAACCAAACAGAACAATGCAAACCAAAGATACTGGCAATTTAGGAAACCAGATCAGGCCCAGCATGCATCATATGGAGGGCATCTATTGACAAAGTTTTAACTGTTCAATTTCAAGTTTGATCTTCTATACTCATCTCTGTTTAGTAACCACTTTCCTCCCATCCCTCAATTGTAGATAGAGGGAGTTCTCCAGAGACTTATTTCCTATGTAGTCCTATGTAGTAAATGATTCTTGGTCTCCCACTGGCAACTGTAGGCTTCTGTACACTAAATTCTAACAATTTAGGCTCTGATACTAGTCCGTCCTTTGACTTCAGACTATATGATTTACAATTCGTCGGTGACTGATGATGGTGTGCTTTTTCCATGTGGATTTAGTTGACATCTTACTTAGATGGCTGCTTGATTAAAAAGAAGCCTTCAGGACCCCAGACGCTATTTCATTTGCTAGCCGAGCGCCAGCTACATTCTTTGCCACATTTTGCTATAGCACCCATGTCTTCTGTATTTTATTCCCGAGGGTGAATATCAAGATGGGCCATGATGTAAGAACTAATTGTTTTTAAGTTGAAACAAGGATTTAGTGCTAACCCAAACCCATTCCTGGATCCGTGGTTTTTGTTTTTTGCTTTCCTTTAAATTTGCTATTACTTGGGGTTAAAACACATGTCATATCATTCTATAGTTCAGTTTAATTAAACAGAATTGTACATTTGCTTCCATAAGCAGTTTCACAACATATTTTTCTTCCTGGTCTCCTTGATATCAACTCCCTTTCACCTCCCTCACCCCCACGTTTTTACTCCCCACTCCATACCATTGTTCTATTTGCTGTCCCTGTAGACTCATCTATCCTGGGTCTCATTTACCGAAAAACAGAAAAAAAAATAGCAGAACTTCCATAGGGTGACCCCCAATGACATAGCACCTTTGAGATACAACCTACTATGAACAGATATAAGCAGAATGAAGCAGAATGTCCACTACCCATTTGTCAGAATAATGCATATCTTAATACAATATATAGGGTGTTGATAAAGCAGGACCCGATTGTCTGCTTACCAATAGTTCAAAACTATTGGTTCCGCTATCTTCTGCCTCCTCAGAGACCAGGTATTTTCCAACTTAACTCCCGAGATTACAAATATGTCTGCAGTAGGGTCCAGTTCATCCAGTGGAGTTCCTTTTTGGGGTCTCACTGTCATAACCTCTAAAGCATGCCTCATGCCCAGAAGACCCAGGCACCCAGCCTGGATCCCAAAGAT
>NW_022103958.1:1911790-1928196 GCF_000313985.2 Echinops telfairi | reverse complement strand
GTCAAGTGGCCTGTAAAATGCTTACCTAGAGCGGATCGTGTTGGGAATTTAGGCTGTTTCCAGCTATTTGCTATCGTGAACTGTGCTGCAATGAACATGGGGGAACAAACATCTGTTCATGATGTTTCTTATTCTTTCTGGGTATATTCCCAATAATAGTATTGCCGGATCATATGCTATTTCAATTTCCATCTGTTTTAGGCATCACCATATCACATTCCACAGTGGCTGTACATATTTACAACTCCACCACAAGGATAAGACTTTCAATCTCACCACACCCCTCTACCATTTGTTTTTCTCAGGTTTTGTTTTTTTTCCCCCAATCGTGCTACTGTTGTGGGTTTTAGGTGGTAACTCATGGTTGCCTTGACTTGCATTTTCTGTATGGCTAGTGAGCATTTCCTCATGTGTTTATCAGCCATTTGGATGTCATCCTTTGTGAATTGTCCATTCAGTCCTTTGCCCGACTTCTCCTAGAATTACTGGTTGGTTTTATCCCCTTGTAGTTTTGTAAAATTCTGTAGACTTCATAAATTAGCCCTTTGCTCTTAGGTAATTAATAAATATCTTCTCCCTCTCTATGGGCTCCCTTTTTACTCTTTAATGAAGTCTTTCTATGTACACAAGTGTTTTATTTTTAATAGGTCCCACTTATCAATTTTGCCTTCCATGGAGTGTTTTTCCTTTGTTATTTCTAAAAGGGCTGTGTATTTCCTGCACTAGGGCTCCTAGATTTGTCCAAATTTTCTCAATGACAATCCTGAGAGCTTTGGGCTTTACATCTAGGTCTTTGAGCCACCTGAGTCTGTTTGTGTGCGTGGAGTGACATATGAGTCTTATTTGTCTGTGGGTGGATATCAAAGCTTGCCAATACCCTTTATTGAAGAGGGCATCTGCTTCCCATTTAATGTTTTTGGGACCTTTGTCAAAAATCAGTTGTCTGTACACAAACTTTTTAATTTCTGGGACTTCTGGCCTTATGTATTTCTTCTATTGCTATGGGTTAAAGTTCTTAATGTCCATGTGTGTTAATTTGGAGAGAGTGCTTTTCCATGTATTTGTCTGTGTCCTCCAATTTATTGAACTGGTTGGAATACAGCTTTCAGAAAACTCTATTATTACTCTTTCTCTTTCATTGGGGTCTGTTGTGATTTTCCCTGTTTCATCCCTAATTCTAGGTATTGACGTCTGCTCCTTCTTCTCTGTTATTGAGTTTGCTATCAGTCTTTCAATTTTGTTCATCCTTTCACAGAACCAACTTTTTGCGTTGTTTACTTTTTTCCATCGTTCTGTTTTTCAGTTCACTTATGTCTGCCCTAATTTCTTGATTTCTTTTCTTTTGCTGCTGGATGGATTGTGCTGTTGACTCTGTTCTAATTGTTAGAGGTGCTGTGTTAAGGGGCTGACCACAGTTATCTCCTCTTTTTTCATGTGTGTATTTATCACGATAAAGTAACATCTGATAACTGCCTTTGCTCTGCCCCCAGGTTTGGGTATATTGTGTTTTCATTCTCAATGATTTCAATGAAATTCCTGATTTCCTCTCTGATTTGAGTTATTAGCCACTCCTTTTTGAGTACTGTGTTTTTGAGTCTCCTACTGTTTGTCATTGTTTTTTGCTCTTTCTATTCTTTATTTACAAGTTTATGGTGCTGTGGTCAGAAAAAATGGCTCAAATGATCTCTATGTGTTTGAATAATCTCAATCTTGCTTTTTCTCCCAGTGTACAGTTTATTGTAGAATATGAGCTGTGTGCATTGGAGAAGCAGGTGTATTTTCCCCCTGTTGGTTGGAGAGCTCTGCAAATACCTAAAAGGTTAAGGTGTTTATTTGCACTGTTCCGCTCTTCTATTTTTTATTGAGTTTCTTACCTGTTTGTCTGTCTTTCCTTGAGAGCTGAGTATTGAAATCCCATATTATGACCATTGACCTGGTGATTTCATGTTTCATCTCCTTGGATATTTGATTGATTAATTTTGAATGTCATTTTTTGGTTGCATATATATTTATTATGTTTATATGTTATTGGTCTATTGAACCCTTGAGCACTATGTAATGCCAATTCTTATTTCTCATTATATTGTGTAACTTGAGGTCTATAGGACAGGTAGAACTGCTCCTTTGGGATTCCTAGACTGTACCTGTTATGAGAGTTTATGGGGAGGAGTACCATCTTTCTCGCCCCAAAGCATCTGGTGGTTTAGAACTTCAGATCCCATGAATCGCAGTGCCATGTGTCACCACTATGCAATCAGACTGCCAAGGGCATTCAGAGAAGTAGTGTGGCATGAAGCATCCCTCCACTTAGAGGCTTCAGGGGATGGTGGTCTGGTAAGTCCAGGCACGAACTTGTCCCCTAATTTTAGATAAACAAGGATGTGTGTACCTTTAGAAGCGGTGATCTAATGGGTCCCTGAGAAATATATATATATATATATAATTTCTTAATATTCCTTGCAAAACTTGCCTTTTAGAGTATGTACAGTAACTGCAGATGCTTATGAAAATCTGCTTATCCCTTCCTGTGACATTATAAAACCTGCTAATATCTTCCCGTAATTATTGCAAAAACCTGCTTCTGTCACATAGTTTAATCTGTATCTATCTATATCTATATAACTTTCTTGATTTTTACTGGAATATTAAAGGAGTTTGAAGGTAGTGAACCCTGTAATTTCCTCTTGCCTGGGATTTTAGAGTAATGAACTAATCTCTGTATTTTCCTGAAAGTGACAGGAATTTCTGGACCTCGTTTTCTGGCATCATGAGCACCTGGCATCACAGAGCAGAAGTCTATGAATGACAGTGAAAGTCCAAAATCCATGTGCAGAGTCCCCATGCATATTAATACTCCATTAAATTCCTTATGACAATTCATTGGGGTTCAGAACACTCTTACCTCAAACAGAATCCATTGGAAAGTGAATTACCTCCTCGCCCTCTCCAGCCAGTCCAGTGAGGATTAGTCTCACTTAGAACTTGCCTGGTTGTGTCCCTGATGGAGATTACCATACTAGGTGGGAGTCAAGTAGTCATGAGTCATACCTTGTTAGTCATGCCCTGACTGCCTTAGCTGGAAAGCCCTGGACCAATCTTGTAAGCCCTTCTAAGATAATGTATATGTTTCAAACAAGGTCCCCATTCCTGTTTCTGTAACTGATATATTGATATGCCCCTGTATTAGACTGGATTAACTAGAGAAACAAATCCAGAGACACTCATATATGTGTAAGAAAGAGCTTTATTAAGAACTTCTTATAAATCACGTCAACATATTAGCCCTGTCCAAGTCATCTATAAATTCAATATTAATCCATAAGTCATCCTTCAGACTCCCTTAACCACATGCAATGAAGCAAAAGGCAGGAAGATCATGGCCTTGTGGGAGCAAGGTGGCATGGATCCAAGATCAATGCAAACATGGCAGGGCTCCAGCAGTTCTCAGGATCAGCAACAGGAAGGTGAAGGCAGAGAGAGAAGTGTGCTCAGTCCAGCATATGAGAAGGCCACACCCCCAAGGAGGCATCATCAGTTTGTGATCTGACTGACAGTTTGGATATGACCCTACATATTTATATACCTCCAAGTTGACATAAAATTAATTATTACATCCACCACTCATGAATTTTAGACAATTTCCTTTGTGTTCCATGCTTTATGTAAGTAATTGCTTGACGGAAAATCCCTGGAGACTTTTTTGACCCCATGCTATTGGTTATCTGAATGATGTGTCTCTTCTTATTTATTTAGCAATATAAAAATAGCAAAAACAAATATATTGTGAAATAATTGATACTCAAAATTGTTACATAATCTAGGGTTTAAACAAGAGTTCTTTTTTTGGTATAAGCATAATTAGGAGCTCAGAAACTTCTCGCGAATAAGGACATGGTTCAAAAACTAGTAATTTAAAGTAGCACAAAGTGGGTATTTCTAAGCTGAGCATTTCTTCCAGACTCTAAATGTCAAACATCCTGGAATAAACAAAGGATTCTAGCATTTCAAAATTAAGCATGTCAAGATGAGGGTTTTACTGTTTGACCACTTTAAAATACTCCAATGTTATTTGAAGTTCATGCAAGCTCGACTGTTTTATTCCATAGGATGAAATAGTTGCTTCCATCTCTTACCAATATCCCCAACAAATACACACACTGGGTTCTTCCCAGGGAAACCAAAGGCCTCAATTACATCATCAGTTTTTGAATAACTTATCTCTAGTTATCTGAATTTGTTACAAAATAATATTTTGGTTTTATGAAGCCCAACTTATCGTTTTAAAAAATAAGAACTGTTTTAAAATGTATGTGCCCATTCTATGGGATAAATTATTTATCCTAAAAATACATATGGTGATCTAAGGTGATACTATTTCTCTATGTCCAGAGCTAAGATGTAATTCAAGACACATGAAAATAATTAATCCAATATATTAGGCTTGTATTTCACTTTCTCCGAGGGAGAAAGATGCTTTCAACTCCTGTGAAGAGTTGCAGTCTCAGAAATTCACAGGGGTGGCTCTACCCTGTCCTGCAGGGTCTTTATTAGTCAGTATTGACCCTATTAGTCAGTGAGTTAAATTATTAAAAAAATTATTATTGGAATGAACCTATGCATGCATGAACTGGTACACTGGTTACAATATTTTTACATACTAGCTTATATATTTATACACTTAAGTAATTTTATACTCCCTAGAACTAACATGCTATTAATTTATATTCCTACCCCAACTTTATACCAGCAGCCATTACACCAAGACTTTTTTTTTTTTAGTGGAAACTGGTATTAAGAACCAAAAGTTTGGCTATAGATCAGAGCTTCTCAACCTGTGGGTCGAACGACCCTTTCACAGGGGTAGCCTAAGACCATATTTCTGATGGTCTTAGGAACCAAGACACCGCTCCTCTATCAGTCTGCAGGCAGGTCCGCCCACATGCAGACATGCCTACGTACGGGGTCTCCACACGAGGAATTGTATTAAAGGGCCGCAGTCTTAGGAAGGTTGAGAACCACTGCTGGAGATGATCATCATTTTAATTCTAATAAAAAGTTATTTATGAGTCAAATATCTTTAATTTCAATAATAGGCCATATCCCCTACGTCCCATATAAGAAGACAAATTGTAGATAAGCTCTGTATCACATCTGGCTCCATACTTTTTAATTGGGAGAAAAGGGACACTTTAGGGAGTGATCTTCCCCCAGACTCCTATATTTTGCATCATTCAGGTTAAATACTCCTCCAGGGAAGGCAAAAGAGAAGCATTTCACAGTCAAATTCTTGAGTATGTTTGGGTTTCAGAGTGTGTGGGATGTTGTGACTAATTTAGATTGCCTTCCAGTGGACAGAGGGGAACCTAAGCTTCTGGGGAGATCAAAAAGACCCTGGTTTCAGAACAATCAGAGAGGTTTAGAAGCTTGTCTTTTTGTTGTTGTTGTTGTTGTTCCTCCTCATTTGAGTGTGGGGCTTCCAAGTGACTGTGGAAAGAAAAGAGAAAAGCTGAGTACCCCAGCCTCTGCACAGACATAGGTAAGCTTGTACTGGAAAACAATTCAGTTGTATTTAGAACTTGGCAAAAACTGTTGAAAGTTATTACATTCACTCTGATCTAGCCCCATAAAGATTACAGACTGGGTAACCTTGTGAATAGTTTATTCTGTTATATTGGATTGCTATGAATTGGAATCAACTTGAGGATACAGAATAAAACATCCATTATATGTGTCTGCACAGAGAGATATAAATACAAATGCTGTGCAATATATAATAAATGATATATATTTTTAAAAAGACAACTCATAGCAATGCTATAGGAGAGGATAGAACTGCGCCTGTGAGTTTCCAAGAGGATTGGTGTTTTAGAACTATACACCTGGAGGTTAGCAGCCCAAAGCATAGCCATTATGCCACAGGACCCCAGTGATCATATGGAGTGAGACACATTCACATGCTTATCACTTTGTAGATAAAAACTGAAGATAATCTTTAATTTTCTACCTATATCAGAAGGCTTGAGGGCTCACTGGTAAGGCAATAGAAATGAATTAATTAGCTCATCTCCTATGATAAGGTTCTTAAAAATCTTTCTTTTTAAATTCAAACCATGCTTAGAACATGTCTTCTAATATCACCAACAGACAGGTCTCTAACAGTAGCTGTTTGTCATCATCACTGAGACCAAAAATGCAGTTTCTCTCCATAGAAACTACAAATAGTATGATCTTCTTCCAACACTTTTAATCAATAAATTATTATATAAATGATTAAATGTTTAATCTAGGTTTTCCTCGCTTTAATGGAAATATTATTATTATAAGTATACGCTTATGTTCTCTGATATTTTGCTTTACAATATATTTTAATGACCTATGCACATATATCTGTTTTATGACCAGTTGCATAAAAGCACTACTCCTAATTTACTCAATGACTTCCCAGTCAACATTTATTTCTTATATTTTGCTATCATAGAAAGGGTTTCAATGATCACCTTTGTGCTTGTAATTGAATCTACAAGAAATGTAATCAATGGCTGATGAATATTTAATATGTAGTGTAGTGAACATCACACCCTAAGAGATTAAACTCACTTAAACTCATTAAAAACAATATGACATGGCTGGGACTCCATGCCTTTGCAAGCACTATATGCTAATTTAATTGATATTTGAAAAACTTTACTTGTATTTGAAAACAAAATCTAGCTGGTATTCTAATTTTGTGTCTTAAATTACGATGAAATCAAATACCTTTTCAAATGTTTAATTCTTTAGATAGAAAAACAGCTCCTCAAAATTGATTTTTGGTCCATTTTTCTCCTGCATTGACTTAAAAAGAAGATTGGTGAAATATCTTTTAACTAAACTATGCCTGCAAATGTGTTACAAATGAAATTTACCTGTTTGACACTAATTTTACTTTTGATTATGCCACTTTGGGAGTAATAAGTGAGATAATGTGCATTAAAGGAGTTGCACAATTTCTGGAAGTTATAATTGTTGTTAGACATTGCTGAAGCTGTACTTCATAGCATATCTATATATAATATAAAAGAATGGAATGTTGCCCATTTCTACACCCTCTTTATAATCATTACTATGCTTCATCCCACTGTTGCAGCCATTCTGTCGATCCACCCCATTGAGGATCTTCCCCATTTTCTCTGACCCTCTACTTTGCCAAGCATTATATTCATCTACAGGGATTAGTCCCTCCTACTAACACGTCCAGAGTAAGTTAGATAAAGTCTCATCATTCTTGTTTCTAAAGATAATTTTATTTGTACTTATTCCAAAGAATTTTTATTGTTCTTTAGGCCATCCATGGTAGGTTCCATTTTATTCACTAACATCATAATTAAATGTATCAAGTACCCTTAGTCTACTTTATTCATTGTCCTGTCTCACATTTAATATGAGGCGTATTAAAATATACCATACCCTGGGTCAGGCATATAATTAGATGTACATGAATAAAAGAAGTTAACCTTTGACTTCTACTTCTCTTATTTAAAGTTAAGGTTTAGGAAAATCATGAACATACACAACAAAAAGCACATTGAAACATTTGCACTACGACTTGGAACTTCTTGAGCTTTTCTAGGCTTTTACTGAGTAAGCTGTGAACATGAAAAGCAGTTCTGATATATGGTTAATGCACTCCTTCTCCTCTTCCTTAACTCTAGCCTAAGGCCTAGTCTGTATCTTAAGAAACTTGGTTAAAAGAACCAGAGGAGCATCATGAATAAAGAGAAGAATGTAATTTTTGACAATGTTGGTATGATAAGACTTTATAACTAGACTACCAATTAACCATTATGAAAGTACTACTTGGAAGAAAGACACACTCACATCTCTTGCTCTCTCTCTCTCTCTAAATATCTATATATCAATCTCTATTTCTATCTATCTATCTATATACATACATACATACATACACATATGTGTATGTATATATATTTGGGATTTTTTTTTACAACAGGCTACTTCTGAAAATACTTGCTGAAAGCTGAAGGTCAATATATAGCTCAGTTAATTATCCACTGATAGCAAATCCTTTACATTTATGTTAATTATTTTTAATGAACCACTTATTTTTTCATGATTTTCCTATCACAACCTGATAAGCAACAACTTAAATATTTAAGTATTTTGTATTTCACTTTGTTCTTAAAAACCAATAAACAGAGAAGAAGTTACTCACAGGTAAGTAGAACTTCCATGATCGGGCACAGGCATTTGAACTACAAGTGCAGAATTCATTTTACAAACTACTTAATTTCTCCTTGCAGATAAATTCTAACATCTACTTTCCCCACGCCTACTGAAACAATGCCTCACAATAAGAGTGTTACTGAATTCATAATGTTAGGATTGACACTGGATCCTGTGAAGCAGAAAATGGTGTTCATAATCTTCTTAGTTTTCTACCCTGGAACTGTGGTGGGAAATTTGCTCATTATTGTGACCATCAAGTTCAGTCGATCTCTAGGGAGTCCCATGTATTTCTTTCTGTTTTATTTATCCTTTGCTGATATCTGCTTTTCAACTACCACCGCCCCGAGACTCCTTGCAGATGTTCTCTCTTCAAAGAAAGTTATATCCTACAATGAGTGCGTGACACAAGTCTTTGCACTGCATTTATTTGGTGCCATGGAGATCTTTGTCCTTATCCTAATGGCTTCTGATCGTTATGTGGCCATCTGTAAGCCTCTGCGCTACCCGACCATCATGAGAAGACAGGTCTGCGTCATCTTGATTATTCTTGCCTGGATAGGATCTTTTATACATTCTATCACTCAGATTTCTCTGGCCTTGAAACTGCCCTTCTGTGGACCCAATTTGATTGATCATTATTGCTGTGATCTTCAGCCCTTGTTGAAACTTGCCTGCATGGACACTTATGTGATCAACCTCCTGTTAGTGTCCAACAGTGGGGCCATTTGTTCAAGTAGTT
This sequence comes from Echinops telfairi, assembly GCF_000313985.2. Taxonomy (NCBI): domain Eukaryota; kingdom Metazoa; phylum Chordata; class Mammalia; order Afrosoricida; family Tenrecidae; genus Echinops; species Echinops telfairi. Next base: position 1,919,234 of record NW_022103958.1, on the reverse strand, counting down.
TCTTGCTTCTGATGATCTCATACTTTGTTATCCTGCACTCCCTGCGAAATCACAGTGCAGAAGGGAGGAAAAAAGCCCTCTCTACTTGCACCTCTCACATCACTGTGGTCATCTTATTCTTTGGTCCATGTATATTCATATACACGCGACCACCAACCACTTTTCCTGTGGACAAATTGGTGGCAGTGTTTTATACCATTGGCACACCTTTTCTCAACCCACTCATCTACACTTTAAGGAATGCAGAAGTAAAGAATGCCATGAGAAAGCTATGGAGTGTTAGAATTATGTCATAAAGGAAATGAGGATGTGATGACATGTTCTATCATCAGATTCTATGTGAACAGACATCAAATATAATTGTGTGTATTATTGTACAATAGTCAATCAGATGTAAAATGGTCATTGTTTTTATAGTTAACAGTATGATGTAAATGTCTAGCATTTTGTGTCAGAGTTAGACACATTGCCAGAATAACCGAGATCAATGTGGACCAATGTGACATCAACTTGAGTCAACCTTTTCTTGAAAGCTCGATTCTTCCATTGCTGCATGGGAACAATGCATCATAATTCAGCATCTGTACTCTTTTGATAAGCAAGAACTTTTCCAGTCACAACCATGCAAACTTAGGAGAATCCATAAATGCAGTGCATCCGATTCTCTATAAATTTTCATTCCTTTTAAGGTACATTTTGAAATAGACAATCTATTTTGACACCTGCAGGTCAATTGAACTCAGTGTATTAGATTTTCCTTTCTATTTGATCACTGGCTTATGCGTGAATATTTCCATGTTTTTGAATTGGAGACTTTTTTGGTTTGTTATTATTTTGCAAATTGATATTCTAAACTAATTTTTCTCACTGTTACCTTTCAATATTAAAATAAAGAAAAGATGTTGCATGTAAATGCATCATCTTAGAAATAGTTCTGACTAAAAGACAAGTAAATATTTTTAAAGTTCTGCAAAACATAACATATATTTCATCTTAGGTATCATCTGTCACATCCATATTTGTGTAGGAAAAGTCATTGTGAAGAGCATGATGGATACTTTTGTGACAAGAGTTAATAGGTCATTGAACCACCTATATGGGACCAAATTAAGAACAGCAACTAGAAAGTTTGCAAAGGGAGTTTAGGGTCTCATGGGTTTGTGAGAATAGTGGAAGAACAATTAGGAAAAAGAGAGTGTGAATGATTGCATAATTTAATGAATATAGTCAGTGTAATTGAATTATTCATGTGAAATTCTGGAATCAATATGTAGTGTGTGTATACGCCCAACCATCACAAAATATCATTAAATGAATTAATATGTCTCTGATGCTCAAATGAATCATTTTCCCTGATGTATTATTAAGCATGCTTTTACCACATGTCACTGAGTCTTCTGTCCATAATAATGGTCTAGTACTTTTAAGACTTTTTACAGGAGCAGAAAACCTCATGTTTTTACCCAGGATTGACTGGTGGGTACGAACTACTGGACTTCTTTGCAGTTAGCAGCAGCTCAAGGTCAATCAACTATGCCAGCAGGGCTCCTGATCCAAGCCTGTGTCCTTTTTATATTCAGTTTCTATGTACTTGACTAAAAGGAGGAAGCCTGAAGTCCAAGGGCTTGGCCGCTATCTGCTATAGCCCCCAGTCTTTGAAAACAGATGTGTCCAAAAGCACGTTTGGTACATGAATTATAGCTTATGGCACATTTATAAAGAAACTATCAGAACACAAAATAAAATGAGACTATGTGTATAATTTTTGCTGAAAATATATCTAAGTGACTTTTAGTACAATCAAATGTATCTGGGGAAACATTATGTTTGGGTAGAGAATAAAGTCAATTTAAATTAGATGTCACTTTGAACTATCTGGGGTTTATCATGATCATACAATAGGAAAATCTCAGATCTTAAAATACACAGAAAGCCTAAGAATAGTGAAAAACAAAAACAATGCCATTGAGCTGATGCAGACTCACAGTGACATGGTTCTGATTTTCCGTGAGATTGAGTCCAAAGCGCACAAGGGAAACCTAATCCACCTGAAAAAGTACAGGGCACGACAATTTTAGAAAAATTTTGGAGATAAAACTTTGTAAAACAACACCGATCCTAGTGGATTTTTAAGCTTAATTTTTTAAAAAACAAAAAACATTTACATGCTTGATTTTTAATATCATTGTTACATTTCCACCACTGTCAACTCAAATACAACCCACGAAAACTTTGTAAGAGAGAGTGAACCTGCCCTATAGCATTTTCCAGCCTGTAAATCTTTACAGAGGTAGATTGACACAACTTTCTCCCACCTAACAGTGTGTGCATTCAAACTACTGGCCTTCTTGGATAGCAATCAAGCAAACTTACCACTGGGTCACCAGCACTCCTATTTATAAATTAAGGGTCTTGTTTTCATGTCACCATATCTTTGGGGTGAAGTGAAATTTCCAACTTAAATTTGATTCATCTGTCCAAGTCATTGTGACTCCCACCGAGTGATTGGGTGGGACCATGCCATGGGGTGTGTGAAACACGGTTGGGAGTGATTAGTTGACTTTGTCATTACTTTGGGTCTAAGACAGTCATCTCAAAGCAGGAACCAAAATTCCCAAGATCATTCAGAGAGCATAGCCAAGAGCCTGCAAGATTGCTGTCTGATGTGGAGGAGGCAGCAATGGCACCAGAGATCTTGCCACATGGAAACCATGAGACAAAGAAAAAGATCGGCACTAAGCTATGAGGCAGAGCTAAGAAGTGTCAAGATCATAGTGCAGGGTGACAGGTTTCTGACCCACAGGACAAGGAAAAAGTCAAGAGCCTGTCTGGCAGAGAGGCTGAAGACCAGACAGAGTTGGAGCTGCTAGTTGAGAAGAGATACTACTGCGGACAAAAGACTTTATCCTTAAAGTTTTCTCATCCTAACTTGTAGTAACTTGGTAACTTTCTTAATAAACCTCCACAGTGGTGAGTGTTGTCTGTGAATTCTGTGTGGGAAGTGTAACAAATGAGTGAACCCAGAATACACCGAGTTGTACGAGGAACATTTACTTTTAGAATAGGTGAAGAGGGATACAGGTTGGAGGCAAACTTGACTTATGGCTTGTGTGGGAATTGACTTGAGGGTAGTGAGTTTGTTTGTTTGTTTTTGTGGCAATGGGAAACCAGAGGAAGTCATCTCTGGGCCTTGCCTGATCCTTTAACTCATAAAACCACTGCCCTAAAGCCAAGTCTGGCTCATAGGAGCCTTATGTAAGGTTTTTTTGGGTGTAAATCTTTACAGGAGGAAATAGGCCTATCTTTCTCTCATATAGCAGCCTGTGAGTTTGAACTCCAGACCTTGTGCTTAGCAGTCTAATGGTTTCCCAACAGCACCTACAGTACACCTTGTACAAAAAGGAATATTAAAAAAATCATGTAATTTGGTCTTGTATGTTTATGTGTTATCCCATCGCTATTTGAACAAGAAAAAAGGAAGCACATACCACTGAACACATTACTTACATGATCACATTAGATAATGATAATTTTTAAAACTATTGTAATCTACATCCTCTGTCAGATTATATTTGATATTCAATAAATAGCTGTTTTCTTGCCCGTTCTTCCATTTTTGTTACTAAAAATTTTCAAATATAAATTATTGATATTTTCTTAATTTTATACTTTTGGTCATTAATTTATGTAACTAATGTATGAGATTAAATTAAGATGACTATGTAAAAATACTGTTCACAGTTTCTTTAATAAACTAAGTATGTGCAGACATGTATATATACATACATAAGCATGCATACAGAAGCATTAAAGGATAGCGATTAGTGAAGTGTAATATTTATGAAAGCAATTGAAGAATCTAATTCAATGACAGATGGGAGAGTTGGACCATCTTTGGAACAGAGTTCAAGGCCAATCTGGACACCGTGGACCATATAGTTAACAATGAATTTTAAATTTAGTAATTCAGTAATTGAATTACTTTAGAGCATTTCCTTTGAAACAGAGTCTTTCTGTGCAATGAATAAATGGTAGTGACGCAGTGCTACTGATACAAAAAAAATAATCTAAGATCATGATAACATAAAATAATAATAATGCATGAATTAACTATATATTGTTTCCTTGCAAAGCACAGCTGCTTTTCAAATGCATTTTAATCTTCAATTTCCCCAAATTTCCCATGACATACTCTCTGAAAAACCAACCTCACCGCCATCGAGTCAATGCTGACTCATAGCCACCCCTTTTGCGTTTCTGAGACGATCTGTTTACAGGAGCAGAAAGCAGCCTTTCTCTCGCCACAGTCTTCGTAAGAAAGTTTAAGTGCACACAAATACAAGCTCAACGTAAGAATCAAAGAACTACATACAGACAAAATAAGAAAGAACTGTCTTTGCCTCTCTCGCTGCCTTCTGGTGGAGGGGTCAAGTGCTGCGCTGCTAAATGCAAGGTCGGCAGGAGCCTCTTGACCAGAGGAAAAGGAGCCTTTCTACTCTCATAAAGCGTTTCAGTCCCAGCAATCCACAGGGCACTTCTCCCAGGCCTTCCAGAGTTCCTACTAGACAGGACCAAAGAAAGCATTTAATGTCATGTGAGTGCTGTGCTGCACTGAATTTTAAAAATCAACAAATATGTGTTGAGAACTAAATCATGAAAATACTTTATTGTTTCAAACTGAAAATTGATTAATATATAGGTAAAGCGTAATATTATATGACATTCTTCATTTATTCATAAGTTTGTAGTGTGACATGACAATGCCAATAAGTTACCCAGGCTGTTTAAGAACAGAAACAATTGTCTTCTCTATTGTACAGCATGAATTTAGTGAATATCCAAGACATTGTGGTTACTTGCCACTGAAGTCTGTTCTGACTCCTAGCAAACCTATGTACAACAAAATGAAACACTTTTCATTGCAGCATTACCAAGAACTATGTTTGGTAATTTCCCAAATACATCCTCCACTCTCTATTGATAGTTGTGTCTGGTCCAGCTCCATTTCCTGGGGCTAAAAGAGTATTTTCTTTTGTTTTGGTGTTTATACAAGAGGGTTTCAGTAGGGGACTTCTCTTGTGATAATTATTAAACTCTACCCCCCTGGTCATTGTATGAGATCAAAATACTTACCCCAAATCAAGCCTAGGGAAGCCTGTTTGGAGAGAAGGAAGCACGTGAGACCTCACTTTGTTTCCTTTCCCAGCCCTCCCTCCCGGAGGGTTATGTGAGGTCTCCAAGCTGACAGAGGGATTTCCCTTCACAATGGCAGAGAGGAACGTGAAATGGAAACATTCTCATTTCACAAGAGGGAAACAAATGTCCCACGAACTGAAGTGATTTCTCCTAGTTCCAATAGCACCATGTGGTTCAAACTCACTTGGGATGCGGGGTCTCTAATAACTGAAAACCCACTTGGTGTTATCTAAGACAACAGCAACAATGGCACCACGATCTAACTGTTAGGTGATTTTTTTATTTGTTTCTCTTTCTATTACATCACTCTATATCCAGACTGTGAGGAAATTGGGGACAATTTGGTGTCAGAGGTCATCGAATGCAGTCAGACACAGAGTGATCCTAAGTCCCACAGAGCAAACTACTGCCCAGTCCTGTGCCATCCTCACAATTGTGCTGTTTCAGCAAATTGTTGCAGCCACTGTATCCATCCCCCTGGTCTAGGGTCTTCCTCTTTTTTACTGACCTCCTATTTTTCCAAGAATTGTGTCCTTCAAGGAACTGGTTTCTCCTGCTTCCATGTCCAAAGCATGTTAATGCAGTCTCGCCATCCTTAACTCTAAGGAGTACTCTGTCTGGACTTCTTTCAACTCAGATTTGCTTGTTCATCTGGCAGTCTGTGACACTTTCAACAGGCTCTGCTGACATCATCATTCAAATGCATCAATTTTAAGATAAGCTAGGAAAGCATAAAGACACCCACGTTCCATACGATGTGATCATCCAACTGGCCCTACTTGGGCTCACCGGTGAGGGCAGTGTCCAGGCATGTCGAGATTCAAAAGACAAATTGTAGGCTTATGTCTTTGTATCTGTGTCAGGTGAAGGTCAACTTCTCCAGATATAGAAATGCTACTATGCCCACAAGCGCAGACCAGCCAGTTGCCATTGAATTGCCATTGAGTTGATTCCAATTGATGGTGACCCCATGTGTGTCAGTCTAACTGTGCTCAAAGGATATTTTAGTTTATATTTTAATTCTACTTCTCTGTTGCTACTGCTGTTGTATATGCATACACAAACACACCAACATAAGTTTTCATGTGTACAGTGTATAATGGAATAATACATTTGTGATTTTTGGAATTATTTTCAGCCACCTTTTCTGATTTGCTCCTTCCTCATTGACATAAACGTACTTTGCCCTAGAATTTCCAGCCAGTTTTTTAAATTGTTATTATCCATTTGATCTCACAACTTTTTAAAGAGCCCAATGCCCAAGGTACACATAGTTTAACTAGCTAAGGGTTTTTAATAGCTGATATTTAAAAAAGAGATTCACAGATGTTCCTCCTAAGACATTAATAGATGTAAATGATCCCTGACTTTGTGGTTAGCATCTGAACCTATTAATTGTCTGAACCAAGAAAAGCCCCAAACAGGGAAATCAATTCAAATAAATGAGGATTCGTGGTTACAAGCAAAGAGATGAAGAAATATTTTAAAATGGCAAGAGAGAATAACCCCTTAGCTTAATGGGTAACTTAGGGGATTTGCTTGATCTCTCTGGATGTCAATAACTCATCTGCAGTGGTGAGTGGACTGTTGTGTGATCAGACAATGGTCAGAATATATTTCCCTTGACTATGGGTCTCAAACAGTATTAAGTACCCATTTTCCACTTTGAAGTACTATGATGATGTGTTTCCCCTACAATAATGCTAGTGGTCTTTTTTAGCCTTTTCAAACAAATTGTCTCTTGGGAAAGCTACCTGCTAGACTAATTCTATGGGAAAAATAAACAATGTCACTGTGTTCATTTTCTGGTGACGTTCTCAGAACCCAGTGGTCAAAGAAGTGTGCTTTGCAGTGTTTTCTTTCTTCTATGCAATTATTCTTCTGGGAAACCTTCTCATCATGCTGACAGTACATGTGGGCAACCTTTTCACGTCTCCAATGTATTTCTTTCTCAACTATTTGTCTTTTGTCGACATCTGTTTTTCCTCAGTAACAGTTCCCAAGATGATTTTCGACCTTTTAGCCAAGAGTTGCAACTCTTTGGGGTACATTTCTTCTGGAGCAGGCACAGGTAGCATGGTCCTTCCAATGCCCTGAATTCACATAACTTGTCTCCAGAACTGTGAGACAATACGTTTTCTGTTCTTCAAAGCCCCCTGATTTGTAAGATTTAGTTATGGCAGCCCTAAGAAACTAAGACACTAATTTAAGGCCAAAGTCCAAGGCACTGGAAATGAACACAGAAGAT
>NW_022103958.1:1902259-1911388 GCF_000313985.2 Echinops telfairi | reverse complement strand
AGAGAGAGTTTTACTGATCTCTTTAGAAAAACCTTGAAATAGTACCTTGTGTTTCTAATTTAGGTTAAGAGGAAGCTTTCTATGTAGTAGACATTTACAGTCTCAGAAACTCACAGAAGTAATTCCCCTCGGTTCTATCGGTTCAGTGTGATTCAGAATCTACTTGATGGCAGTGAGTTTATTTCTTTCTTTCCTTTTTTGATAAGTGGGAAGCATGCATTTAGTTATGTTTGCTTTTTTGTATTTGTATATCCAATTGTTCTAACATACTTTGGGGAAAGGCTAAGCTTTTTCTATTATAGTTACATCTTTGTCATAAATATAGATGGAGTGTATAATTTCTTTCTGGTTTTTCTATTTATTATTGATAATTAGAAGTTCATATTAGGCTTTAAACTGGGTGATTTGTGTTCTGAAATTTATGTTTTATTTTCTGGTGGCTATTCTAGTTCCTTTGTCTTTTCATATACATCAAAGAACCATCTTCTTGATAGCTTAGTAAAAGCTTGTTGAGATCTTGATTACATTATGTTGAACATGATTAAAGTATTGAAATGGATGCTATGTAATTTTTATGTCTGTGAAATGGTTAAAAATAGATAAACTAATTTGAAAAAAGTTTTATTTATAAATATCTTCTCAGTATAACACCATATTAATGGGAATAGCCCAAAAGTCATTTAATTCAATTCCTCTTGCTACACCACGTTAATGCCTCCTCCAATCAAAGGTTTCATACTCACTTTCACATAGATTAGTATTTCAGTAACGTTCTTCTAATTTATTAATTTCATTTCTGTTAGTTAATCCTATCATGTTGAAATAGAAAGATAAACTTTGACATGGTTTCTAACATTTGTATTTTATAATTAGACATTATATTAAGGGATTTAACTATTATTCTTTGGGAAATTAATTACATGCTTCTTTTGAAAATTATTTTGACACCAAACTTTTCTCATGGCATTTTTCATCTCTGTATTTCGCAGGGTATAGATTAAAGGATTGAACATAGGAGCAATGATCGTGTAAAACAGAGCAAATATTTTATCCTCAGGGAAAGTGGTAGGAGGTCTAAGGTAGATAAATATTGCTGGAGCAAAAAATAGGAGCACCACCGTGACATGAGAGCCACAGGTAGACAGGGCTTTGCGCCTGCCCTCCGCTGAGTGATTTCGTAAGGTGAATAATATTATCACATAAGAACCAACCAGGACAACAAAAGTTACTAAGGCCACCATCCCTGAATTGGCAACCACAAGAACACCTATGATATAGATATCAGTACAGGCAACTTTTAATAAAGGGAAGACGTCACAAAAATAATGATCGATTTCATTGGGACCACAAAAGGGTAACGAGATGGCCATAAGTAATTGTGGAAAGGCATGGGCAGCCCCACCGGCCCAGGCAGCTAAGACAATAAGATGACACCTTGTCCTGTTCATGATGATCATGTAGTGGAGAGGTTTGCAGATGGCAACATAGCGATCAAAGGCCATGGCAGTAAGAATGAAGATCTCAATACCTCCAAAAAAGTGCATGGTAAAGACCTGTAACATGCAATTTCCATAAGAGATGGATTTTTTCTCTACTAGTAGGTCACCAATCAATTTGGGTGTGACACTTGAAGTATAGCAGATGTCCATAGAAGACAAGTGGCTAAGGAAATAGTACATTGGTTGGTGAAAAAGCGTACTGCATCGAATGGAAAGAAGTATCACAAGGTTTCCTACCAAGAGGGATATGTAACAAAATAAAAATAGCACACAAAAAGACAGCTGTATATTTGAGTCATAAGAAAATCCCAAGAGAATGAATTCTGAGATGTTTCTTAGGTTTTCCATGTTTGTTTTCATTTGGTTTAAGTTGTAAACAAGTGAGTTGAGTTCCTGAAAATAAAGAAAACATGAGCATGAATAAAGATTTAATAGTTTAGTAATAATTACATAAAATATACAAAAAAGCATGCAACAATATTAGTATACATTATTGTATGTATATATACAATTAAGCAGTTTGTTAACTTAATCTTATTTTAAAAGTAAATTATGAAAGAATATTATAATAGGAGTAACTATTTTATGCAACATAGAAAAAGTTTCAGTAATATTTTAAATGTATTTCATTATGAAAAACACCTTTTAGTTACATGATTTTTATAAGAAATAATTAATACCTTCAAAACTATATTGGATTTATTTTTAAATGCTTGTGTACTTTATCTTTAAGATCTCCTTTCCTTCTTAAAGTTTGAGCTGATCTACCTTTCCTGAATTATCTAGGAATATTTGTTCAAGAAATATCCTAAAACTCTTCAACTTAAGTATGTTTAATATGTAGTCTTTACACATTTACACATGAACTTTAAGATGTTTAATGTGTAGTCTTGCTTGTCATGTGAGAAATTTTGACGATGAATATTTGGTTACACATGAAAGTATCCATGGACAAAGAATTCCAATTCATGATTTGAATCCAGAAAGATAAATAGCAAATTAATTTATTTCTACTATTTATGGTTCACAGATTAAAAAATACTTTCAGCATACTGCCATTCAAGTCGGGAAGTCAAAGGAAAGATAAAACAGTTGAATTACTCAAGTATGCTTGAATTTTGCCAATTGTAGTGCTTCTGTTACAATCTAATGATATTGTGTACACCCTACACAAGCGATGCCAACACAAGATGATCTAAATACAACTAAGAAAAACTTGATTGTCTGTTATGCTTTTTGAAAATTTTGAAAATTCATGAAAATTTCTTGAATCTCATATAGCTTTTGATACATCTAAAGAGTTTTACACCGGGGAAAGTGGAATGCAGAATGGAAACAATGCATTTCTAATGGCTATTTTATTCAGTCATGAGACAGTATAACATACCCAATGGAAGTACAAAAATCATGACATCCCTTGTGTTTTGGGAATAGATTTAATAGTCAATTGACTCTCCAGATGTTACAATGTTGAGTTTTTGTAGGAAGGTTATTTAGAATGCAACATATCATCTGAAAAATATGCCTAGAGTTTTCAAAATTTTATGGAAAACAGCTAACAATTGGTATACTGCTAATAAAAAGAGCAATACTTTATGAAAACTAATTCTATTTTTAATTGATATTCAAAATTTCTGTTCATACAGGAGAAAGTTTGTTTTCTGCTATTCTGAATTCAGTTTAAGGCTTCTGTATCTTCATATCTATATCTATACCTATATATACTATATAGTGTATATCTATATGTGTATAGAAATACATATATATGTATATATATAGATATATATATATACATATAGATATGTAGATATACACATTTTTTGTTTTTCATTGCACTTTCTATTTTTTACTTTTTAGTGTTAAATTAGTTTGGAATTAACATTTTGGATCATAAATTTTTAAAATGATTTTATTGGCGCATAATCCACATATCATATATATGTATACATATATGCATATATTTTTTTAACAAACTAAAATTATTTCTCAGGCTCAAAATATTCATGCCTCAAAAGTAATTAAACAAATTTAATATTTTGCCAATAATTAACCTATTTTTATTCTTACAGCTAATGTTGATTTTTTTATTTATAAGATGACATATTTAATTTTCAAATGTACATATTTATTGTCAGCAATTAAATGTTATTACTATACAAGTAAACTGATTAATAATTTAAAAGTAGACATTACTGAATTAGCTCAAAGCCTGTTTTTTGTTTTCAAGAAAAGCAAGACAATCAAGAGATTCGAAGTAATTTCTTAGGATTAGAAAATAATATTCTGTGGATCGTCAGACTCCAAATCAAACTCATTTCCATTGAGTAGGATTCATAGCAACCCTATAGTACAGAGGAGAATTGGCCTGGTGGGTTTTCAAGACTGTAAATCTTTACAAGAGTATGAGCAATTGTAGATTTCAACTCCTGACTTAAGATTAGCAGCCCAGAGCATAACCCACTCCACCACTCAGGTTCCTGAACTAGAAGCCTGCTATCCCAGTTCTCACTTTGCATGGTGCTGCATCCAGGACTAAGAGCAGAGCATGAAGGAGTAGGGGGCATGATTGACATGTAATATGCATGCTAACATGCTCTATGTTCACCCAAATAGGCTTGGTCAAATTTCTGATTTTAAGTGATTTTGAAATAATTTTCTTAGTTTCACCAAAATGAAAATTCAGTAGGTCAAGATACTTTCCTGTTTTCCACATCATATTTAATGTAAAATATCTCTTAAAATACTATTCTCTATGAGGCATGTTTAATGATCACTACAGTTATCAAAGTGCATTCTAGTATTTTTTAACTATATATATACATATATACATAATAGAATGCAAGAAAATGTATAGCTTTAAGAAATAAATAGATGAAACATAGACAAATAGTAAATCCTCCATGTAAATGCAGTTGATGGGTTGTCCCCAAACCAAGGTACATTCACTGATCATTAAAGACCCATTCAGGAAGCGTTAAGGCTCAGAAGTGCCTCATCAGATACTCACTGCGCTAACTCTTCTACAGCAGCTGATTCCGAAATAAAAGGCAAAGAATTATAAACAAATAATTCAAAAATAATTAGGCTACTTTTATAATAAAAAATTGTAACATCTCAAAAACCTTAGAACATCCTACAGGTTTGTGATGGGCGTGGATGTACGTATCTGCTAAAGCATCAGGGATACAAAGACACCCATCATTCTGGCCGTTGAGTGGATTTCGCTCCTAGTCACCAGGAAGGACAGAGCAGCACTGCCCAGTGGCGTTTCCCAGGCTGCTCTCTTTTCAGAAGGAGACACACACCGTGCTTCCCCAGTCACCAGCCGGTGGGTGTGAGCTGCCAACCTTGTGATTTCCAGCTGAGTGCTTTAGCTGCTGTGACACTGGTACTCTTTATGCAATGAAAAGTGGATCTTAATTCCACAGAAATGCCAAACTGGGATTTTTTTCAATAGAGATTTAACATCTTAACAATTAAACACAAAGAGTTTGAAGCTCCCAAAAAACAACAATAAAAAACGAACGCGCAGATTTAAGTCCTAAAAGTCATCACTGCCTGTGTCAGAGGCAATCGCTTGAGAAGAGCAGAATATAAGCTGAGGAGGCGGCATGAGAATTAATAGCTCTTTGGACGCTGGAAGTAATACTATTCCCAGAAGCTGTTCTAAACACGTCCTTGCCAAATGGCACTGCCTGGCTTGTCCACCTTAATGATTCCTCTGGGCATTTTCTGGTCCTAACTTTACTGTCTATTTTTGCATTAGCCTGGCTGGGGGAGGCACTGTTTCTCTAGAGCTCTCTAAATCGTATAGTCAGACAGATAACAGTTCTGGAAAGCTTTCTGATTCTGTATTCAAGTAATGTGTTTGAGAACGGGAGGAGAGAAAAACAGGCAAGAATTTAGAGTCCAGTTCTTTTCACTCTTATTATTAACCGAGGTGGTTAGAAACAAACCATTAAAACTACTGACCCACAGATCCTGATTTGTGCCCAGGACCTAAAATTGCTGAAATAGATAGATGGGAGACCAATGACAAATGAAAACTAAAGAAAACAGAAGTAAGTCATTTGCCCCACATTTTTTATAAGAGGAAAGTATTAATTATTAAGTATAAGAAAAATTGAAGAAATGGAGAAAATCATCACCCCATATGTAGGAATTTCCAGTAATTTTCCTCTGTCATTGAATATTTATAAGAGGTATAGGCTCATTCCAATATATGCATACATCTCAACAAATTCAAGTAATAGATATTTTTTCACATATATAAAACTTCAATAATTCATTTTTAGCATTAATTATACAGTTCAGGTAAATCTAATGAGAAAAATGAAAAATAATAACCATAAGAATAGCTTAAATAAATATTTATTGCTTTAAATGTGCAACATAATTTAGTTGCATAGCATAATTTAGGATTCCTATTTTGACACGGTAATTATTAGTTCTGTTAAGCAAATAAGGGCAGTTCTGTCTCAAACAAGACTCTCTGCTTTTCTAGTTCTTTCTCCCACAGTAGTCCATTCTTTTAGTGTCTATGATTAATTGCAATAGTCACACAAAATATACACACAGTACTCATGATTAGTGGATTTATTATGACAGTTAAAAAGCTATAATCCAGAAGGAAATGCTTAAGATAGCATTGTTCAGTCAAGACATACTTACAAAGGTCTTTTGGGGCTCATAACAAGTGCTGGAAGGCATACTGTTGTGCTGCAAACCTCAACCTGAAGTCACTCGGCTCCACGGGTCAGTGACCCCAGCTCCTTGCATAAAGTGCCCAGATGCACCCTATTCCAAGTAGTCTCCATCTAAATGCATTCTGCTTAAGCGCTCTATGTCAGCAAGCCCAGCTTCCCCAGTTAATTACCCAGGCACCCTCTTCCACTAGTCAGTCTCATTCCAAAAAGCACACAGCTTTACTTCTCTGCTGGCTAGTATATCCACTCCTCTGTCTTCCTGCTCTGGTTCCCCGTTCTTCTATTGCTGCTCATTGATCACACCTTTGGTGGCAAAGCTCTCTTACATAGATCAAGGACCTTCATTGTGCAGGATCTCGGGGTTCCCAGCACAGGCTCTACTCCTGACTCTTGCTCGTAGTAAAATCTTCTCTGCTTATCTGAGGCCTCATTTTATATGTGGAAAGATAAAAATCAAGAAATCCATATTTGTGCACATTCCAAAGAAAGTTGACCCAATAGAAATCTCAAATTATAAAACAACGTAAGTGATATCACATGCATGTAAAAATTTGCGGAAGTTTATTCAACAATGGTTGCAGCAGTACGTTGACAGGAAGCTGACAGATTTTCAGGCCGGATTTGGGAGAGGATGTGGGTCAAAGTATACCATGGTAAATGTCAGCTGGATCTTGGCTGAAAGGAGAGAATACCAGAACATGTTTATTTGTATTTTATTGACTGTGCCAAGGCATTCAACTGTGAGGATCATAACAGCCTATGGATAGCTTTGAGTAGAATGAAAATTCCAGAGTACATCAAGAAACACAGAAGATAAATTAATGAATTTGAATTATGGTGTTAGTGAAGAGTTGTACCATGGACTGCCAAATGAACGAAAAAAGCTGTTTTGGAATAAGTACTGCTAAAATGCTCCAAAGAGGCAAGGATGTAAGACTTGGCCTCATGTAATTTGAACATGTTGTCAAGAGAGTCTATCCAGTCCCTAGAAAAGGATCTCGTCTTAGTAAAGTAAAAGGGCATTGAAAGCCACAAAGTCCCTCAACAAGGATTTACACAGTAACTGCTGTGGTGGTTATAATTTATATCAACTTGAGTTTGGAGGAAAATGTAGGGGTGGGGTCCAACCTGTCACTCAGGTCAAAGCCTGATGATGCCTATTGGGAGATTTGGCCTTTTTCACAGGGAGACACTGAGGACCGCTCTCCTCTCCCACTGTCCCTTCATATTTCTCATGCTAGAGTTTTTGGGCCTGTCTCCAAGTGCAGTTCCATGTGGCTGCCTCACCCTGAGAGCTGTCAGCACCCTGACATGTTCACACCAACCTTGTGTGATCCATGGCACACTGTACCCCACTAGCGTATGATCATCCTGCACCAGGATTCACCTTGTTGCACCATAGGCTTGCAGCCACATGAGTACAAACGGAGCTCCAGATAGAACTTGGTCTATGAACCGAAGGACTAAGCTAGGATGCCTTAGTTATAGAGTATTCCTTCTTGATATAAATCTCTTTCTTATACTTATATATTTGTGAGGATGGTGCTGTGTGTTAATGTTTGAAAGGTCACGGTGTGTCAGAACTGACACAATGGCACCTAACAACCAAAACAGAATCATTTAAAAAGTATATGCCCATTGTAAGGGCACAATTTATATCCCTATATGTATATGATAATCTAAGAGGTAAATGTTTTTCTCTCTATGTTTTTCTGAAGGAAAAAGAGTTGACATAATCAAAGACATGTGGAAACTATTAGTCCAACAGGCTAATGGAGCAAGCCAAAGTAAGTCCCCATGGTTCTTGGTTACGACCACCAAATTCTAGGGTAAATAAATCTTATTAGAAGGAACCCAAAGGGAACAAACATCAGAATTCTGGTGATTGGATAAGAGGGATGGTGGAATGCACAGCAAAAAAATAAATCTAATGTAATATAATATAATGAGGAATCAGGAGGTGGTATATTCGAGGAGGCAGAGGATAAAGGGATAAAGGAGCTGCTATCAAGGATTTCAAGAATAAAAGAAAATTTATTGAAAATGATGATGGCAGCAATTCTTGAATTATGCTTGATCTAATAGAACTATTGATTGTAATAATATGTGTAAGAGCTCACAATAAAATATTAAATAAATCAACAATAAAGGCTACTATATTTTTTTTAACAAAGTCTTGGATAGATTGGGAGAAAAATGTTGAACAAAAGACAATATCATTTTTCCCCCAGAAATAGCTTTATTAGCGGGAGCTCCCAGATGAGGTTCTGTGACCTAGGCCAACAGGTCTTGCTCCTCCCTCATTGACCCATATCCCTACAGGGGACAACACTGGAGAAACAGTGTGGAAATTGTGCCTTATCTGACACCACCACACCGAGGCAAAACACTAAGGGCGTGCAACAGAATAGCAATGGTAGCAAAGCAAGGAAGTCCCGAAGGAGTACCAAAAATAGACTTTGGGGCCAGAGTGTGATGTCCCACCACTCTTGACTGGAAAACACTCCTAAAGGTAGACAAACAGACCTTGAACTATTTACCTGCTTTTCTGATTGTTGTTGTTGTTGTTATTGGGTTTTGTTGTTGTTGTTGTTTTGTTTACTTTTCTCACTTTGTTTTGCTCTGTCTTGTTTTTGTGTGTATATTATTATCTCTGCAGGTCTATCTAGGTAAGGTAGGCAGGATAAACAATCTGGAGGAGAAAACAATGGGACCTATGTTTCCAGGGAGAAATTGTGAGTAGGAGTTGGGAGAAAGAAAATGGTGTTAACTAATGCAGGGACAAGGGAACAACAAGTGAACCAGAATCATCAGTGGCATGGAGGGTGAAAGAGGCCTTGTATGGATTGATCAAGGGCGATGTTACCGAGAGGAACACAAATGAAAGCCACATGAAGGCTGAGCATGATAGCGGGACAAGAGGA
>NW_022103958.1:1893251-1901549 GCF_000313985.2 Echinops telfairi | reverse complement strand
CCCTTCAGGACCAGTGCTGAGAGTGGTGATACTGGGAGGGTGGAGGGAAGGTGGGGTAGAAAGGGGGAACCGATTACAAGGATCTACATATAACCCCCTCCCTGGGGGATGGTCAACAGAAAAGTGGGTGAAGGGAGATGTCTGACAGTGTACAATATGACAAAATAATAATTTATAAATTATCAAAGGTTCATGAGGGAGAGGGGAGCAGGGAGGGAGGGGAAAATGAGGAGCTGATATTAAGGGCTCAAGTAGAAAGCAAATGTTTTGAGCGAGATGAGGGCAACAAATGTACAAATGTGCTTGACACAATGGATGGTTTGTGATAGGAGTTGTATGAACCCCCAGTGAAATGATTTAAAAAACAAAACAAAACACAAAGTCATAAAATGACCAGGATTATTCGTTGCATAGAGACTGGCAAACTCACCAATACTGTGAGCCTTAGCCAACTTTGAGGTCTAGAAATGAATTCTTTCAGTGATTTTTCAGTCAAGCAATAAACATTCTATAATAAGAATAAAAGCACTAGGGCAATATGCACACCTCTGAATATTCAAATATTTCAGATTAAAAGAGGACCTTGCAGCTAACAGGACCTTGCACATAACAGCTTTATGTGCATATGTGTATGGGCACATAAAGGCACACACACACACACACACACACACACACACACACACACTTTGGGCATCAGATAGTTCATGGAAAAAATTTATTTTTTTCTCTCTCTTAGTATAATAGCACAATGGAATATGCAACAGACCGTTAACTGCAAGATCAGCGGTTAGAACTAAATACATGATCTATGGGGATAAGATAAAGCTATTTCCTTTCTGACAATTTTATAGCCTTAGAAACCTTATGTATGTTTTCAATGAGTCAGAATCAACTCTGAGACAGTAGGTATACATTCACACACACGCACGCACGCACACACACATATTGTGTGTTACATGTAAGCACTGGTTCTGCTTCTACAGAATACCGATGGAAGTTAGACTGAGCCTATTACTTTTTTAAGGAAGATCATAGTGATAAAGTGCCATTGTTTTCACATCAAATGAGGAGCATACTATCAATATGAGTTATTCCTGTGGAAGTTAACCTTGAACACCTGAGAGAGGGAGTTTACTGGGTTGTTCCACTGTACAGTCACTATGTTATCCCCCTTTCCACAGCGTCGTGTACAGCCTACACTCAGGGATGGAAAATATGCTCTGCCTCCTAGAGGATGGAGTATCTGATAGAGCACATGCATTTTTAGAAAGGAGCGTTGCTTCTTCTTTCTCTTTGCTTGTTTGATTGCATCACTCATTGATATCAGCTTGGACTTTAGAATAGTCATTTCCTATAAACTCAAAAATCACTGCCATTAACTCGAGGCCAATTAATAGGAACCATATAGACAGGGTAGAACTGCCCGTGTGTGTTTCTGAGAATGTAACTCTTTACAGGAATAGAAAGTCCTGTTTTTCTCCATCAGAGTTATTGGTGGTTTCTAACTTCTGACCTTGAAGTTAACAGCCCAATATGTAAACACTAAGCCAGTAGGGCATCTCTTTATTCCTTATTCGTAAAAAGAAAGTAAACCCATCCCCCATTGAGTTGACGTTGAATCATAGCGACCATAGTTGATATTGACTCGCAGGGATGAACTGCCTCTGAGAGTTTTTGAGATAGTAATTCTATATAGGAGTTGAAAGACCCATCTTTCTCACTCAGAGCAGCTGATATTTCCTATAGCATGGCTATATTTCACTACTCTATTATTTACTGACTTGTCTAAAGTTTTCCAATGACAACCGAGAGTTATTTCAAGTAGTTCCTCTATCTCGCTGCCCTTTAACATTCTTTTCACAGTGAATAAAAGAAGTATTTATTTTAAATGATAAAAAAAACAGCCCAACCATTTTTCTAAGAATTGTGGTTCTGACTGGAGAATGGTATTGGGAACCAAGATAGTGACTCTAGAAATCCATCATTTTAATTAAAAGAAAAAGTCATTCATGGCCAAAATACCATTAATTTTAATAATAGGACACATGCCACACCCAACCTTCCCATAATCTAAGAAGACAAAATGTAGATATACTCTGATTCACATATGGCTCATGCTTCTTAATTGAGAGGAAAGGGACACTTAGGGACTGATCTTCCCCAGACTCCTATATTTTGCATTATTCAAGTTAAATACTCCTCCAGGGAAGGCAAAAGAGATGCATTTCACAGTCAAAATCTTGTGTGTGGTTGGGTTTCAGAGCGTGTGGGATGAGAGTGTGACCAATTGAAATTGCCTTCTAGTAGACAGAGGAGAACATACGCATCTGAGATCAAAAAGACACTGGGTTCAGAGCAATCCAAAGTTTAGAAGCCCCTCTTTTTCTTTTTATTGTTGTTCCACATTGGGTGTGTGGCTTCCACGTGAACATGTCAAGAAAAGGAGCAACTGTGCATTGCACCCTCTCCATGAAGTCTGGTGAGGTTTTACTGTAGAACTATTTAGTTGTGTTTACTTCTTGGAGAAAAATCATCTGTTTCACGCCATTACAATAGCTCTACAGTACATAGAAGGGACATTTGGAAGGATGACAGTGCAGGGACTTTACTAGAAGGGATCTATAATCTAATGCAGCAAGTGGAAATAAAAGATGGCATGATTCTTCTATTTTATTGTAAACCTTTGAAACAAAACCTAGTGCTTAAAAGAAGCTAATATATCAGAAAATATGAGGAGGAGCAAGGTGTGAGCACTAGAAGGTAAGGGCTACTGGTAGTTGGAGGTTAAGTAGTAATAAATAGAAATTTTGAGTGTTCTGAAGCATTGCAAAGGTGATGATTTTGTCATGGGTAGAGTAGGGTACAGGCTTCACATCCCAAAGTACTATCTATTTTTTGTTTTTAAAATATTTTATTAGGGGCTCATACAATTCTTATCACAATCCATGCATGCATCCATTGTATCAAGCATATTTGTACTTTTGTTGCTATCCTCATTCTCAAAACATTTTCTTTCTATTTGAGCCCTTAATATCAGCTCCTTATTTTTCCCTCTCCCTCCCAACTCCCACCTTGCTCATGAACCCCTCATAATTCATAAATTATTATTATTTTGTCATATGTTACACTGTCCAACATCTCCCTTCACCCTCCTTTCTGTTGCCCATCCCCCAGGGAGGAGGTTATATGTAGATCCTTGTAATCGGTTCCTCCTTTTTACACCACCTTCCCTCCACCCTCCAGGTATCACCACTCTCACCATTGGTCCTGAAGGGATCATCTGTCCTGGAGTCCATGTGTTTCGTGTACCTATCTGTGCCAATGTACATCCTCTGGTTTAGCTAGGTTTTTAAGGTAGAATTGGGATCATGATAGTGGGGGGAGGAAGCATTTAAGAACTCCACAAAAGTTGTATGTTTCATCATTGCCACCCTGCAGCCTGACTGACTCATCTCCTCCCTGCAACCCTTCAGTAAGGGGGTGTCCAGTTGCCTACAGATGGGCTTTGGGTAGGTATATATATATATTGTCATTATAAACTAATGCATACTTTTCACTATTATTTAATGAGAATACAGAAGTGATAGAAAATCACAATGTTGGTGGATTCCTCACTGCAATGAACAAAAAATCCTGCCTTATTTTTGAATATGGATTTATGGTTTTCTTTAATGTGAAGACATAAAAAGAAGAAAAAGCAGAGTATGATTTCATCATCTAGATGATACCACTTACAGGAAAATGTAGAGTAATGCATCAGCTTCAAATACTCAGTAATCCATGCATGCATTTAGAAAATAAAGAAATACTTAAATACATAAAATGGAAAATAAATCTAATGGTCTCTTTCCCATCATTTTTGTACAAGGATGTACACTATAGTATACATATATAATCACTATAGTCCTTATGATTTCTTCACTTAAGAAAATCATAATTTCTAGTTACAGGTAGTATTCCTGGGTGGTCCAAGTGTGTAAGTGCTCAACTCTTAATGAAAAGAAAGTTCTTTTGCAAGAAAATTCAGGAAATATACTTCCTAAAGATCACAGTGATTGGATTTCCAATGGAGCAGAGTTCTCTGAAAAACATGGGGTTGCAATGAATCAGAATTGACTCGAAGGAAGCTTTAACTTTTAAGGTATGAAAACACACACACACACACACACACACACACCCTGGTGTGTTCTTAGGTGCTCTCCAGTTGGTTCCCACCCTATGGGCAGAACAAAACAACAGAACAAAACACCACATCATCCTGTCTCATCCCCATTATTTATTTATCTATTTAGTTATTTAGTTATTTTTATAAACACATGCACCAATTTGCTCTGGTCCTCAGCCTCTCAGCCAGGTGGGCTGTTGACTTCTGTCTTGTTCCATGGGTCATGAAAACTGTCATCCTGCCTTATGATCTTGACACTGCTCCTTAGCTCTGCCCCAAGGCTTAGTTCAGAGTCTTCTGCTTGATCTCATGGTTTCCATGTGGCAAGATATCTGGTATCTTTGCTGCCTCCTCCACTTCAGGTGGAAATCTTGCAGATTCTTGGCAATGATTTCTTGATGAACCTGGGTTTTTTGTTCCTACTTCTGAAATGACTGTCTTATACCTAAAGTAATGGCAAAGTCAATAATCACCACTACGAGTGTTTCACATGCTCTATTGGCATGATCCCACCCAATCACTTGGTGGGAGTCACATACACTTGGATAGATGAACCATATTTGAATAGAAAATTTCACTTCATTGCAAAAATATTATGACATGAAAATAAGACGCTTAATCTAAATACAGGCATGCTGGCAACTCAGTGGTAAGATTGCTTGATTGCTAAACAAGAAGATCAGCAGTTTGAAGGCACCCACTGTTAGGTAAGAGAAAGATGTGGCAATCTACAACTGTAAAGATTTACAGGCTAGAAAATCCTATAGGACAGGTCCACTCTCTCTTACCAAGTTGTCATTGGATGGATTTTACTTGACAGTGGTGGAAATGTAATGCTGGTATTAAAAATCAAGCTTGTAAAAGCTTTCCAAAGATTAAGCTTATAGGAAATAGAGGAAAGTATTAGGAGGCAAAGGACATTTATAGAGGTCTAAATACAGGCATGTACATATGTAAATATATTTTTACATAAAAATAGGGAAATAGATCTATGTACTTATATTTATATGCTAACTATTAGGACAACAGATGGACATTGGGCCTCAATTTAAGTACTCTATCAATGCAAGAACACTTTGTTGTAATAATCCAGCATTCTGTGATGTTCACACTCCCGACACGATCTCTGATGACAAATGGGTGCATAAGTAAATGGGGAGAAGAAAGCTGATGGTGCCCAGCTTTCAAAAGATTTAGAATCTGGAGTCTTAAAGTTTTGAAGACAAGTATCCATCAAGCTGAGAAGCAACACAGTCCACATGGAAGAAGCACAGCAACCTGTGTGATCACGAGGTGTTGAAGGGATCAGGTATCAGACATCAAAGAACAAAAAATCATATCATTGTGAATGAAGGGGAGTGCCAAGTGGAAATCCAAAGCCCATGTGTAGGCAATTGGACATCCCCTTACAGAAGAGTCGCGGGGAGGAGATGAGCCAGTCAGGGTGCAGTGTAGCACCAATGAAACATACAACTTTCCTGTATTTCTTTAATGTTTCCTCCACCCTGACTATCATGACCTCAATTCTACCTTACAAATCTGACTAGACCAGAGCATGTACACTGATACATATAAGAGCTCGCAACACAGGGAATCCAGAACAGATAGCCCCTCAGGACCAATAATGAGTATAGAGATACGAGGAAGGGAAGGGGAAGGGGAGTGGAGAAATGGGGAACAGATCACAATGATCTATATATACCCCTTCCTAGGGGGATGAACAACAGAAAAGTGGGTGAATGAAGACAGCAGTTGGTGTAAGACATAGAGGGTGGGGTTTTTAAATTATCAAGGGTTCATGAGGGAGGGAGGGAGGGGAGGTGGAAAATGAGGAGAAGATATAAAGGGCTCAAGTAGAAAGAAAATGCTTTGAAAATGATGATGGCAAAATATGAACAAATGTGCTAGTCATAGGGATGAATGTATGGATTGTGATAAGATCTGTAAGAGCCCCAACAGAATGATTTAAAAATAGGAAGAAGTAATATAGATATACCTTAAATAATAGGTCTGGGTTAATTTTTTTGTTTTTGTTTTATGGGTTTCTTTTGGTTCGGCATTGTTCAATCTTTGATCATTAATATCTTAAATCTATTTCTTATAATCTAGTTTGTGTACCTCTTTTATAGCACTTATTTACATATTAACAGCATGAAATAATAAACTACCTTTCAATTTAAAGAAAAAAACAGTTTAAGCTTGTGAATCTACTAGGATCTCTGTTGCTTTGCAATTTTTAACTATCCCCAGATTTTTTTTAATGGCATTGTGTCCTGTACCCTTTCAGACAGATTAGATTTCTCCTGTGTAATCTGGATTCAAACCGATGAAAAATCAGAACAATGTAAATTAATTTGTATTTTGGGGGTGACGGGGAAAATAGCAGATTGAGCTATTACACTTGGCCTTCTTCCAACTCTGTTGCTTCAATCTTAATGGGGAACTTCATTATTTTACTCATAATCATTTGCAGCCATCTAATTGAACAATAAACGTGCTACATTTTTTTTGCCACTTCTCCCTGAAAGACTTGTGCCAATCCACCTCTTTGGTCCTTTGATTGATCAGCGATTTTACTGATAGAGGAAAACATATTCAGTAACAACTGTATGCAGGTCTTCACTACCATTCAGTAGCAAGGGTGGAAATTGTATTTTGGCGTTCATGGCATTTGACAGCTGTGCTGCATATCAGCAAGCATTATTTACATGGTCCTCATGAACCATCACAGGTAGACCATGCTGGTCACAGAGGTCAGGGAGAAAGGTTTTGTCAATCTCTTGCTCATGGTTCTCCATTTACCTTTCTGTAGCCCTATTAAAGTAAACTGCTGCATATACAAGGTGTGCCCTCTTTTTTATGTGGTGTGCAAAGGTAGTCACATTGTCAGTGTCTTGCAATTAAATGATGCCAAGTTAATTCTGACTCACACTGACCTCATGTGCAAAGAACTACTATTTGGTCCTAATCATCATCACAATTGTTATATTTGAGCTCATTGTGTAGCTACAATGTGTTACAGCTGCTGCTATTTGCTTATTGCCAGTTCTGGGAGGGTGGCAGTTGTGTTTGTTGTTTTTTTGTGGTTTCTTACATACTTATAGTGTACCATTAGGATCCACTGCTTAGGCAGGGGATAGAGACTATCTTGACCTGTACTTCTCATGTATAATTGTGGTTTTATTTTATGACTCATCTATATTTCGGTTCTCACAAGAATAAGAAAATGTCTCTGTTTTACACTGTGATCATACCCATGATAAATCTTATCTATCTCCTGAGAAAATGGAGATGAAATTTGCTATGATGACCTTCCCAACATGATCATTCAAGATAAAATGGATGCATAAGAAATTGTGGTGAAGAAAGCATATAGTGCCTGACCATCAAAAGATATAGTGTCTGGGGTCTAAAAGGCATGAAAAATAATGGCCATCTAGCAGGGAAGCAAATAAGTTCACATAGAGAAAGCCCATCAGCCTGTGTGATCATGAGGTGCTGACAGAATCAGGTATCAAAAGATCACAAACAAACAATTAGGTTGATGTAAATGAGGGGGATTGAAGTGGAGGTCCAAAGCCCATCTGTAGACAATTGAACATCTCTCCAAAGAGGGTTACAAGGAAGGGACGATTCAACCAGGGTTCAGTATAGCACCAATGAAATAGACATCATTCTACCAGTTGCTAAATGGTATCCCCACCCCCACAACCATGACCCAGTTCTACCTTACAACTCCAGCTAAACCAGCCTATGCGCATTGGTACAGATAAGAGCTCTTGGCACATGGAATTCAAGACAAATAAAAAGCCTCAGGAACAGTAGTGGGAGTAGTTGTACAGGGTACAGTGATGTGGGGGAGGGGCAACGAGAAAGGGGGAGCACAACAAGTTTGGATATATAGATCCCCAAGGGGGACAAGTAGCAGAGATGTGGGTGAAGGGAGACAATGGACAGTATACTATATAAAAATAACTATAACTATAATTACATATATATATATGCTCAAGGTGGTGGGAATGTAGGGGAGGGAGGGGGAAAGTAAGCAGCTGGTGCCAACTACTCAAGTCTCTTTCAAGGTTTTGGAAACAGTGATGTGCACAATTGAATGATGGGTTGTTATAAGAGTTGTA
>NW_022103958.1:1879818-1892680 GCF_000313985.2 Echinops telfairi | reverse complement strand
CAGGATGGTGAGTAATCACCGGCTGGAGGAAGTGTAGAAGCCATGAATGAAGACAGCAGGAGAGGCTGAAAGCCATATCAGATTGCGAGTGAGACAGTTCTTCTA
Source organism: Echinops telfairi (assembly GCF_000313985.2). Classification (NCBI taxonomy): domain Eukaryota; kingdom Metazoa; phylum Chordata; class Mammalia; order Afrosoricida; family Tenrecidae; genus Echinops; species Echinops telfairi. The sequence continues at coordinate 1,892,575 of NW_022103958.1, read as the reverse complement.
CATGACTTCATAGAGCAGTGATGCTGCTTCCTTTACCCATTTCTTCAGCTCTACATCTAGGTCTGGGCAATTCCCGATAGGAACAATTTAGAGACTTTGAGGACCCTTTGTGGCATAAAAGGACACAAAATGAGTGGTTTTCCCTTCTGTAAGGATTCACTTTCTCAGAAACACTCTGGGGCAGCTCTCGTCTGTCCTATAGTCACTGTACACCAGAATGAACTCGATGACATTGGATTTATTTTTCATTATGCTTAGGCTTTCTTTGTATCTACTTTAAGATCTGAGAGTTACCTATGAGAAGGTCATAACATAACCCAGATATTTCCAAGGAACATCTAATTCAAATAGACATTCCATTCTTGTCTACGCAAATATAATATTTTACCAAACACATTCGATTGCACTAAAAATCACTTAGACAACATTTTATCTAAAATTACACACATTGTCTTATTTTATTTTGTGCTCTGATAATTTCATTATAAATGTGCCACAAACTGTAATTTATTTACCACATATACCATTGGACAAACCAGCTTTCAAAGATTGAGGGCTGTACCAGATGACAGTAAAGACTTTGGACTTTAGCCTTCTTCATTTGAGTAAAGCACACAGAAACCAAATAAAAGAAGCACATAGGCTTGGATCAGGAGCCCTGGTGGCATAGTGGAGTAAGCTTGTGCTGCTGCTAACTGCACAGAATGACAGTAGTCTGTACCCGTCATTTCTGGGGAGAAAGATGAGGTTTTCTGCTCCTGTAAACATTCTTAAAAGCACTAGACCATTATTATGGACAGAAGACTAGTGACATGTGGCAGAGATATGCTTAGAAATACATCGTGGGAATGATTCACTTGAGCATCAAAGGCATTGATTCGTTATATGTTACTTTGTTATTGTCGAGAATAGGAGTATACACATACTGATTCCAAAATTTCACATGCATGCACTGCTATATTCTTTAAATCATGCAACCATTCTCATTCTCCTCTTCCTAATTGTTCTTCCACCATACTCCTAATCCCACTGGACCCTAAATTTCTGATGCACTCTTTCTAGTTGCTGTTCTTAATTTGGTCCCATATAGATAATTCAGTGACCTATTAACATTTGTCATAAAGTTAATATTGTGCTCTTCACAATGACTTTTCCTTCACAAACAGGAAGATGATAGATGATACCTAACATGAAATACATGTGTTCTATTTTAAGGAACTTTTAGAATAATCTTAAATATTCTTGTTTGAGTCAGAACTATTTCTAAAATGCATTTAGATTCAACATCCTTTATTTATTTAAATATCCAAAATTAATAATAAGAAATAATTAGTTTAGAATATTGTGCAAAAACGTCTCTGATTCACAAACATGGAAATATACAATCATAAATCAGTGAAAAAATGGAAAGGAAAATCTAATACACTGAGTTCAATTGACCTACAGGTGTCAAAATAGATTATTTTCTTAAAATGTATTTTTAAAAGAATGAAAGATTATAGAGAATTGGATGCCCTCATTTATGGATTCTCTCAAGTTTGCCTGGATGTGACTTTATAAAGTACTTCATATCAGAGAATGCAGATTCAGAGTTATGATGTATTGTTCATGGCCAGCAATGGCAGAAGTGATGTTTCAGGAAAAGATTGAGTCAAGTTGACATCACATTGGTCCATAATGATCTTACTTATTCTGGCACTGTATCTAACTCTGACATAAAATGTTAGATATTTACAGTGTCAATAATGAAAACAATTACCATTTGATGTTTATTGACTATTGTACAATAATATGCACAATTATATTTGATGTCTGGCCAGATTTAATTCTATTGTTGAATATTTCATTGTATCCTCATTTCATCATTTGCTTTATGAGGCAATTTTGATATACCACAGCTTTCTCATGGCATTCTTTACTTCTGCATTCCTTAAAGTATAGATGAGTGGGTTGAGAAAAGGTGTGCCAATGGTATAAAACACTGCCACCATTTTGTCCACAGGAAAAGTGGTTGGTGGACGCGTGTATATGAATATACAAGGACCAAAGAATAAGATGACCACAGTGATGTGAGAGGTGAGGGTGGAAAGGGCCTTTTTCCTCCCTTCTGCACTGTGATTTCGCAGGGAGTGCAGGATGACAAAGTATGACATCATCAGAAGCAAGAAACTGCTCGTGCAAATGACCCCACTGTTGGTCACTAATTGGAGGTTGATCACATAAGTGTCCATGCAGGCAAGTTTCAACAAGGGCTGAAGATCACAGCAATAATGATCAATCAAATTGGGTCCACAGAAGGGCAGTTTCAAGGCCAGGACAATCTGCGCGATAGAATGTATAAAAGATCCCATCCAGGCAAGAATAATCAAGATGATGCAGACCTGTTTTCTCATAATGGTTGGGTAACGCAGAGGCTTACAGATGGCCACATAGCGATCAGCAGCCATGAGGACAAGGACAAAGATTTCCATCGCGCCAAATAAATGCAGTGTAAAGACTTGTGTCATGCACTCATTGTAGGATATGACTTTCTTTGCAGAGAGAGCATCTGCAAGGAGTCTCGGGGCGGTGGAAGTTGAAAAGCAGGTATCAGCAAAGGATAAATAAAACAGAAAGAAATACATGGGGCTCCCTAGAGATCGACTGCACTTGATGGTCACAATAATGAGCAAATTTCCCACCACAGTTCCAGAGTAGAACACTAAGAAGATTATGAACACCATTTTCTGCTTCACAGGATCCTGTGTCAATCCTAACAGTATGAATTCAGTAACACTCTTATTTTGAAGCATTGTTTTCATAGACGTGGGGAAGCAGATGTTAAGAATAATTAATCTGGAAGGAGAAATTAAGTAGTTTGTAAAATGAATAATGCATTTGTAGTTCAAATGCCTTTGGCTGATCATGGAAGTTCTACTTACCTGTGATTAACTGCATCTCTGTTTATTGGCTTTTTTGAACAAAGTAAAATATAAAACACTTAAACATTAAAATTGTTGCTTAAGGTTTTCATAGGAAAATTATGAAAAAATAAGTGTTCGTTAAAAATAATTAACAAAATGTAAAGGATTTGCTATCAGTGGATAATTAACTGAGCAAAATATTTACCTTCAGTTTTCAGCAAGCATTTATAAGAATTAGCCTGTTGCACAAATAGAGAGAGAGAGAATGTGAGTGTGACATACTTTAAAGTACATACATAATGGTTAAACCTGATAGTCCAGTTACAAAGTTTTATCATACCATATTAGCAAAAGTTACATTCTTCTCTTAATTAATGACTTTTACGGGGCTCTTTGAACATAGTTTCTTAAGAAACAGGATAGACCTTAGGCTATAGTTAAGAAAAAGGAGGAGAGCATTAACCATATATCTGAGTATCTTTTCAAAATGTCATGTTCACATCTTACACAGTAAGGATCTAGAAAAGAGCTCAAGAAGTTACAAGTCATAGTGGACATTTTCAATGTGGTTTTTGTTGTGTGTGTTCATGATTTTCTTAAATCTTAATTTTAAGTAATAGAAGTCAAAGTAAAATGGTAATTTCTGCTATTCATGTACATCTATCTATATGCCTGATCCAGGTCATGGTGTTTCAAATCTTTTATTTTTAAATCAATAAAGAAGAAAAAAGGACACAATTATTTATATATAAAATGAATAAATAAATAATTTTTGACATGATATATTTCTATTTAAAGAATCAAACATCTGAAAATATATTTGATATCATCGTAATTTAAGACATTGAAATGAAAATACCAACTAGATTTTGTTTTCAAATACAAGTAAACTGTTTTTTAAATGAATTAAAGTTAGCATATAGTGCTTGCAAAGGCATAGAATACTACCATCTCATATTGTTTTTATGAGTTGAAGTTAGTGATGTAGGTAGACAAAATGTATTTTCATTTTGTATCTAGAAAGTGAATATGTATGGGAGAGTCTTACCACATATGACTACTGGCGTCCTGGCAGCGTAGTGGCTATATATTGGTCTAACTGCAAAGTCTACAATTCAAAACCACCAGTCAGTCTCAGAAACTCACAGGGTAGTTCTACACTGTCCTATATGATTGCTATGAGTTGGCACTGACTCAGTGAGGAGTTTGTTTATTGAAAAAATATATCACTCATTAAAATTGCACAATATTCTTATTTATATCACTATATATAGACACATATTATAGATGTTACTATTCTGTATCCGCAAGTTGATTCCAATTCATATCAATCCAACTATCAAAAGGACTAGACTGTATGCTATAAAGGGCTAGATCAGAGTTACTGTAATAACATTCAACAAAGTAGTTTATGCTAAATTCTAAGAATAATTGAATTATTTTCCAATAAACCTTATCAACTTCTATGCAATGGCTGGAATATTCAGTTGTTCTTTTTTCTTGCCACAGTAACTTGGAAGCCACACACTCAAATGAGGAACAACAACAACAAAAAGATGAACTTCTAAACCTCTGATTGTTCCCGAACCAGGGCCTTTTCCACGTCACATTTCATTCACAAAGAAGCTTAGGTCTCCTCTGTTCCCTAGAAGGCAAACTAAATTGGTCACACTATCATCCCACACACTCTAAAACCCAAACACTCACAAGATTTTGACTGTGAAATGCATCGCTTTTGCCTTCCCTGGAGGAGTATTTAACCTGAATGATGCAAAATAGGAGTCTGGGGAAGATCATTCCCTAAGTGTCCCTTTCCTCCCAATTAAGAAGCATGAGCCAGATGTGATACAGAGCTTCTCTACAGTTTGTCTTCTTATATGGGGCAAAGGGGGGTTGTGGCCTATTGTGGAAATTAAATATATTTGGGTCATAAATGACAGTTTTTATTAGAATTAAAATTATGATCATCTAGAGCCAAATCTTGATTGTTAATACCATTTTCCACTAAAATAACCCAGAAGTTCTTGGAGAAATGGTTGTTGTTTATAAGGTTGGGGTAGGAATGTAAATTAATTATATGTTAGTGCTAGGAAGTATAGAAGCACTCAAAGCCATAAATATATAAGCTAATATTTTTTAAAAACATCATATGTAGTGTGAAAGTTCATAAAAGTATAGGTTTATTCCAATAACAAAACTACTACTAATAAAACTCACTGGCAGAGTTGATGCCGACTGACAGAGACCCTATAGGACAGGGTAGAACAGCCCCTGTGAGTTTTTGAGAATGTAACTCTTCACAGGACTAGAAAGCCCCATTTTTCTCTCTCTGAGAAAGTAATATCTTATCTCATGAAGGTTCCTTAACATTAATAAACAAACAAAATATACTAAAAATAAAAGTATTGCACTTGGATCAGTTAGTTCAAAGAGCTGATCTTTTCATTAGTCTTTTAAGCAAAATGATAAAACCTTAAAGTCTAGTAGCACATATAGTTAATAGTTTTCACATGTCTTCAATTGCATCTTATCTCTGGACATTGAGAAATAGTTGCACTTTAGATTACCATATGTGTTATAGTTGGATCAATAATATGGCCCTTAGAAAGAGCACATGAATTTTAAAGTGATTCTGACTTTTTAAAATAATAATTTGACTTCATAAAATTCAAAATGCTCCGGGTTTTGTATTACAGAGAGGAGATAATTAATGCTCAATGTGTGTAATTTGGCAATGTGTGCCAAAAACACCTATCAATACTCAATGACATAAGAGATATAGCTGAAAAGACCCAAATCTTCCATACAATTTAAGGAGAACATTTGTTAAGTCCTAAAGGGTTATGTGTTTTATACCATTAGCACACCTTTTCTCAAAGACAAAGCAAAGGCACATTATTCAGAGAGCCATTAGCATGGGGTCATAATAGGGTCCAAGGATATGCAGTCAAGCAATTACTTAAATAAAGCATGGAACACAAAGGAAATTGTCTAAAATTATAGCTACCATGACTGGTGTCTGTAATAATTAGATAATTTTATGTCAACTTGAAGATATGTAAAATGTTAGGGTCATGTCCAAACTCTCAATCAGATCACAAACTGATGACACCTCCTTTGGGGTGTGGCCTTCTCATATGGAAGACTGAGCAAACTTCCCACTCTCTCTCTGCCTTCAGCTTCCTTCTTGCTGATCCTGAGAGCTGGCATGTTTGCACTGACCTTGGATTCATGTGACTTTGCACCCACCAGGCTGTGATCATCCTGCCTTTTGCATCATTACCTGTGGCTGCATGAGTGGGAAGTGGAGCTAGTATTGACTTTATGGATTTAAGTTGGACTTGGCTGGGATTTTATCTTGATTTATATTTAGTTCTTGATATAAAGCTCTTTCTTGCACATATATGCATGTCTCTGGATTTGTTTCTCAAGTTAATTCAGTCTAACACAGTGGCATATCAACCCATCAGTGTTATAGGTAGTACTACAGCAACAGGAATGGGATCTTGGTAGGGAAACATACATAATGTTAGAAGAGCTTACAAGAATGATCCAGGGCTTTCCAATCAAGGCAGTGAGGGCATGACTACTCAGGTATGACTCATGACTCTATGACACACCTTCAACCCAGTATGGTAATCATGGGGTAATCAAGGACACACCCAGGCATGTTCTAAGTGAGATTGCCCCTCTCTAGAGTGGTTTGAGAGGGAGAGCAGGTAATTCATTTTCCAATGGGCATGAGGCAAAACTGTTCTAATTCCTAGATATTAGTCATAAGGAATTTAGTCTGGGATTAATACACATAGAAGCTATGCACATGGATTTTGGCCTTTCACTGCTGTTCATAGACTTCTGCTCTATGATGCTAGGTGCTCCTGATGCCAGGAAACAAGGTACAGAAATTCCTGTCACTGTTTCAGTCAAAGACCTAGATCACGTTGATTATTCTGATATTTGAGACAGAATGAAACAATAGGGTTTGCAACCACCAAAGTGCTTAAATACTCCAGTAAAAGTCGAGAGAGTTTTATATAGAAACATATATTAAACTATGTGATGGAAGCAGGTTTTTGTAATAATCACAGGAAGAGATTCACAGGTTTTTACAACGTCATAGGAAGGGACTAGCAGATTTTCGCTAGTACCACAGGACACTATGCTTACTCTAAGAAGGCAGGTTTTGCAATGCTTATTAGGGATTTATTTACACATGCACTTCTCAAGGGCCCATTGGATCACCTCTCCTAAAGCCCACACATCCTGTTTATCTAAAATTGGAGGACATGTTCATGCCTGGCCTTACCAGATCACCGTGTCCTTTAGCCTCAGAGTAAGGGAGGCTCTGTGCCTGGCTATTATTTTAATGGCCTTGGTAGTCCTGGTGGCACGGTGATTCGCAAACTCTGAAGTTCTAAACCACCAGCTGTTTGGTGGGGAGAAATTGGGGATTTTCTCCCCTTAAACTCTCATAACAGGTACAGTCTAGGAAGCTCACAGAAGTCCCGCCTGTCCTATAGACCAGAGATAAGAATGTGCATTACATAATGCTCAAGGGATCAATAGACCAAGAACTCATAAACATAATAAAGATACATGCACCCAATGCAAAAGCCTCAAAATTCATTAACCAAATACTGAAAGTGATGAAAAGATAAATCACCAGATCAACAATAATAATAAATGGCTTCAATACACAATTCTCAAAGAAAAACAGATCAAAATGTAAGAAACTCAATAAAAAAAAGGAAAAGCAAAACAGCACAAAAATTTTGAACTACCAGATATTTACAGGGCTCTCCAAACAACAGCAAAAAAAAAGAAAAAAGCATATTCCTCTGTATGAACACAGCTCATATTCAAAAATAGACCACATGCTGGGGCATAATGCAGCCTGAAAAAATTCAAAAACAGAGAGCTCATTTAAACCATCATATCTGATGAAAATACCATAAAACTGGAAAATCAACCTTAAAAAGGACAAAAGAATCACAAACACTTGGAGACCCAACAGCACACTACTCTGAAAAGACTGGGTAGTAACCCAAATTAGAGAGGAAATCAGGAAGCTCCTTGAATCCAATGAGAAGGACAGCACAACACACCCAAACATAAGGGACGCAGCAAAGGCAGCTATTAGAGATCATTTTATAGCAATAACTGCACACGTGAGAAAAGAGGAGATAATCGTGCTCAGCACCTTAACACAGCATCTCCAAGAACAAGAATAGAGTCCACAGCACAATCCTTCCAATAGGAAAAGAAAATAAATCATAAAAATTAGGATGGAAATAAATGAACTAAATAGAGAAGTACAATGGAAAATTAACAGACCACAATGTTGGTTCTTTGAAAGAATCAACAAAACCAACATACGGCTAGCAAACCTAACAAAGGGAAGGAAGAAGCAGATGTCAATACATAAAATTAGGGATGAAGCAGGGGAAATCACAACAGATTCTAATGAAATAAAAAGTGTAATAATGCATTACAATGAAAGAGGGAAGGAGGAAGGGAGGGGAAGCGGGAAAAAGGAAAATGAGCTGATTCCGGGAACCCAAGAGGAAAGCGAATTTTGGGAATAATGAGGGCAACAAATGTATAGATGTGCTTTACACAATTGATCTATGTATTGTGATGAATTGTATGAGCCCCAATAAATTGATTAAGAAAAAAGAAAGACTGTATTCCAACAAATTAATAATTTGGAGGACATGGACAAATAGCTAGAAAAGCAATCTCCCGAAATTAACCCATATGGACATTAAGAACTTGAAGAGACCCATAGCAACAGAATAGATAGATAAGGCCATCAAGGAATTCCCGGCCCCAAAAGCTCCAGTCCAGAGGGTGTCACAGAGAATTCTACGAAGCATTCAGATAAGAGCTGACACCAATCCTACACAAACTCCTCTAGAACATTGAGCAGTGGTTCTCAGCCTTCCTAATGCCATGACCCTTTAATACAGCTCCTCATGTAGTTGTGACATTCAACCATAAAATTATTTTCGTTGCTACTTCATAACTGTAAATTGGTTACTGTTGTGAATAGTCATGTAAATATCTGATATGCAAGGTATATTTTCATTGTTACAAATTGAACACAATTAAAGCATAGTGATTAATCACAAAAACAACATGTAATTACATATCATGAAATATTATTCCTAATTAAAAATAAATTAAATTTTGTCTTGAAGCATGGTGTAGCATGGGTAACAGTCTTCACATCAGATACGCATATGTAGGCATGTCTGCATGTGGGCAGAACCGCTTGGAGATGGATAGAGGAGGGGTGTCTTGGTTCCTAAGACCATCAGAAATATGTGTTTTCCAATGGTGTTAGGCGACCCCTGTGAAATGGTTGTCGAGCCCCAAAGGGATTGTGGCCCACAGGTTGAGAACCTATGACATAGAGACAGCAAACTCCCACACTCATTCTATGAAACCAGCATCCCCATGCTCCCAAAACTGAGAAAAGACCCCACAAGGATAGAGAATTACACACTGATATCTCACATTAACATAGATACTAAATCCTTCAACAAAATATTGGCCAGTAGAGTCCAACAGCATAACAGGAAAAACAAACAAAACAATCATGACCACTTGAGATTCGTGCATTCATGCAGGGATGGTTCAACTTTTAAAAACAATTAAGATAATCCACCATGTTAACAAGAAAAAGAATAAGAACCAAAAGACCATAAAAATTTGTGAAGAAAAAGCATTTCCAACACCCATAATAAAAGCCCTCAAGAAGACTGGACTAGAAGGGGAACCCCCCAATACATTAAAGGCCATATGTGAAAAACCAATAGCCAAAATCATACTCAATGGAGAAAAACTGAAAACATTTCCATGTAACAAGGGTGTCCCCTATTCCCACTCTTATTCAATATTGTGTTGGAAGTCCTAGGCAGTACCCCAAGACAACAGAAAGAAATCGAGGGAATACAAGTGGGTAAAGAAGAAAGAACATGTGCTATTTTCAGGCAATATGACTTTATATGTGGAGAACCCAAAGGTGTCCACACTTGGATTGCTGGAGTTTAATAGACTAGCAGGATACAAGACTAATAAGCAGAAATCAATTGAATTCCTATATACCAGGGACAGGAAAAAAAATATCAATTAAACATTCCCATTCAGAAAAGCCATGCAGAAACTGAACTACTAAGGAAAAAACTTAACCAAAAAAACAAAAGACCTGTGTGAAGAAAACTACAGAACCTTCCTACAAGAAACCACACTGGAAATATACACGTGGAAGAATATTTCATGTTCACGGAACAGAAGGCTCAATAGTGAGAAAATGTCAATACTACCTACAGCAATCACCAAATTCAATGCATTCCCAATCCAAATCCCATCAACGTTCTTCAAGAAATGGAAAAATTGATTACCTACTTCATGTGGAGAGGGAAGAAGTCCAGGATGGCAAAGAGCACCTGGAGAAGATGAACAAAGTAAGTGGTCTTGTACTACCTGACCTCAAAACATAATCTACTGCCACAGTTGTCAAAGCAGCCTCATACTGTACTGATATAATGATAAGCACAAAACCAATGGATCAGATCAGAAACCCCAGAAATAAAAACATCTGCATACGGACAACTAAGTTTTGACAAAGGCCCCCAAAACATTAAATGGGAAGCAGATACCCTCTTCAATGAATGGTGTTGGAAAGCTTGGGTATCTACCTGCAGACAAATGAAACAAGACACATATGTCACTCCACACACATAAACAGACTCAAGGTGGATCAAAGACCTAGATGTAAAACCCAAAGCTCTCAGGATCATCATTGAGAAAACTAGGACAAATCTAGGAGCTCTAGTGCAGGGAATACACAGGCTTTTAGAAATAAAAACGAGAAAGTACTCCATGGAAGACAAAATGATGAGTGAGACCTATTAAAAATAATTTATGCTTCATCAGGGGTCCAAGAGCTTGGGAGGGCTGGAGAGGAAGGGAAAAAGATGAGCTGACACCAAGGGCTCAAGCAGAAAGAAAATGTTCTGAAAATGGTGATGGCAACATATGTACAAATGAGTTTGATATAATTCATGTGTGGATTTTTATGAGCTGTAAGAGCCCCCAATATAATGATTTATAAATAAAATTAAATTAAACACGTGTGTACATAGAAAGATTTTCATTGAAAGAATTAAAAGAGAGATCATAGACTACATGAAGCTATTTAGTAATCACATAACAGACAAGGACTACTTAATGAAATCTACAGTATTTTCCAAAACTAGAAGAAGAAAACCAATAACCCTCTGAGACAGTGGGCAAAGGACATGAACAGATGATTCACAAAGGGTGACACTTAAATGCCTAATGGACACATGAGGAAATGCTCCCTGGTCCTTAGCCATATAAGAAATTCAATCAAAACAACCAAGAGATACCACCTAACACCCATAACTATAGCCCAATTTAAAAAAAACTGAGAACAACAAATATTGGAGTGTATGTAGTGAGAGAGAAACTCATCCACTGCTGGCTGAGTTGTAAATATGTACAGCCGCTGTGGAAAGTGATATAGTGATACCGAAAACAGACAGCAATGGAAACATCATATGATCCAGCAATACCATTATGGGGCATAGACCCAAAGGAATAAGAAGCAGATCACGAACACACGTTTGTTTCCCCGTGTTCAATGCAGCACAGTTCACAGCAGCAAGAAGCTGGAGACAGCTTAAATTCTCATCAGTAGAAGTTTGGATAAAAAAACCAAACCAAAACAAAACAAAATACTCTGGTATATACACACAGTGCAATACTATGCACCCCTTAAAAACAGTGGTGAAATCATGAAACACCTCAAGACATGAAGATTTCTGGAAGACATTATGTTGAGCAGAGTTAGTCAAACACAAAAGGACAAAAGTCCACTGCTGTCTGGACAAGCATCAGAGAGAGCACAAGCTCAGGCAGGTAGGATATACAGTTTTCTGGCTGAAGGGCCAGGCAACCTGGTAGATCATTGCCAAAAAACCATCCACTCTAGTTACTTGACCAGAGGGCACCTAGTGTCAGCCAGGAACAGATGACCTAGGAAAGGGAAGGGAATGTTGTCTACTGAGGGGCTGTCATGTAAATCTATGATAAGCCACTACCACCACCACCACCCCATGTAAAAAGCCCTATCAGAGGGGTACGGTACACAGATGGGGAAGACAGCTCTTCAGAGAATGGGTGAAAACACGTCTAGGGCAGTGGTTCTCAACCTTCCTAATGACAAGACCCTTTTATGCAGTTCCTCATGTTGTGGTGGCCACCCAACCATAAAATTATTTTCATTGCTACTTCATCACTGTCATTTTGCTACAGTTATGAATCAGGCAACCCCTATGAAAGGCTCGTTCGACCTCCAAAGGGGTCACGACTCACAGGTTGAGAACCACGTGTCTAGGGGGAAGACAAGGCATGTCTGCTGGTAGGAAAAGAGGAGGCCCTATACCCATGTGGGGGGAAGAATGACTTTAAATGCTTTTGGGGACACCAGGGAGGACGGTGACTTTGGTGATATGCAACGAATGGGCCACACTGATCTCAGGAATCCTGGGGAAGCAGGCCGGGTGCCTGGCTCTTCAGGGGATACGGCAGGCTTCAGAGCTTATACCAGCGGGATCTCAAGCAGAAACTCCACGGGGTGACATGGACTCAGACACATTTGTATCCTGAGGAGTGAAGTTGGAACATACATGGTGTCTGAGGAAGCAGAAGACAGCTGTCCCAAAGCTGAGAACTGTTGCTAGCCGGACAATCAAGGCCCTGCTTCATCAACCCCCTATATGCTATAGGAACATATGTATCATTCTGGCAAACAGATGATGGAC
>NW_022103958.1:1877268-1878969 GCF_000313985.2 Echinops telfairi | reverse complement strand
GCTGCTCTATCATAAGAACAATTCGTTCTTACGTCATGGCCATGCTCAATATTCACCAACAGGAAGAAAACACAGAAGATATGGGTGTGGTAGCAAAGTGTGGTGAAGAATGTAGATTGGGCCTGGCTAGCAGATAAAATAGTGTTTGGGGTCTTAAATGTTTGTTTCTAACAAGCAGCCATCTAAGAGAGATGTCAAATAAGTCCACATGGAAGAAGGACACTACCTTCAGTCACCAAAGGATGTTGGTACTGAACAGAGAGCTTTGGAGAGATGAAGATAGAAGGTCAAAGGCATAGATCTGACTGGTACAGTTAAACCTTTGTCATTAGTTCCCCCCCTACAATGCCTGCTGGGCCTGACCTGGTTTCCTAAATGGTCTGCGTCTTTGGTTTGTATTGTTCTGTTGGGTTTTTGCTTGTCCATTTGAGGATGTGTCTCTCAAAAATGTCATGCCATTGGAGGTCACCCTCTTGAAGTTGTCCTCATGTTTTTCTGTTTTTCAATATATGAATCCAGGATTGATGAACCTACAGACAGCTAGTAGACTAAGGGTTTGGGGTGGGGGGAAGGCGTTCAGTGGTGGATGCAGGGTGAAGGGGAGATGATGTCAAGGAGTCCAGGTAGAAAAGGATGTTTGGAAACTGATTGAGGCAGCAATCTGCTACCTGCACGATTCTGCTTGATGCGATTGAACTATGCAATGATATGATATGATATGATATGATATGATATGATATGATATGATATGATATATATATGTGTGTGTGTATGTATGTAAAAAAAACCCCAAAACTACTGTAATCACAGATATGGTAAGACACAAAAGACAAAGAAGAAATACATGAGAATGTGAACTCTAAATATCTGTTTATTTTATGTTAGTGATTATAGTTTGCTTCTTTTATTTATGCCATTTTTCAAAATTTTAACTGAAAAAGTAGCTTAATATATTTTTGTGTGAAAAAGTGCGTTTTATGTTCAGACTTGTATACATAAATGCATTTGTTACATAAGAAACGCATGTGTCTGTTAGTTTGCTATACTGTGGTGACTTCTGTGTTGCAATGGTGTGGGAAACTATGTCACTGATATTTCTTTTTTTTTATCACTGATATTTCAAATGCTTGAAGGGTCACCCAAAGTGAACAGGTTTCAACCAAGCTGTCAGACAGCGTAGAGTAAGAAGAAGAAAAAGGCTATCCATTTCTAAAAATAAGCCACTGACAACCTTAAGAATAACAACATACCATCGTCAGATATAGTCCTGGATGAGGCCATTATAACAAAAGGCACCCAAAATACGACTGAGGAAGAGCTGCCTTCTCAAAGGAGAGTTCACTATAAAGATGTGGATGGAGTAAAACCTGTGTGAACACATTGAGACCTTCATTTGCTGATGATGAGTTCACATGGGAAGAAATGTTTACAAACATCTATAAACAACTGAAAATTGTGAGATGTGAAGTATGAATCTCTGAAAATTGGAACTTCTAAAAAATGAAATGGTGTTAGTGCACTGAAATGAACTGGTGTTGATGAGTTAGAATCAAAAAGTCATAGGACTGACTATGCATCAATGTTAGGCATTTAACATGAGTGGATGATTTCTTTATCTGAATGTGTGCCTTCACTTTTCAGCAACCATCTACTACATATTCCAAAAACATAGAGAAAACAAGAGTAATTTACTTCATGATA
>NW_022103958.1:1866502-1876437 GCF_000313985.2 Echinops telfairi | reverse complement strand
TTGTTCTTCTGTCCCCAATCCCTTCCCTCCCCCCTCTATTCTCCTCTTCCACGACCTTTATTGCAGCCATATTCATCCCTAGTTCTGTTCCCAGAACATCTGTTCCCAGTGATGACCTTGCAGGTTGCTGATTTTATTGTCCTATCTAATTTTATACAAGGAACCCTGGTGACACCATCATCGTGTGCTTGGCTGCTAACTGGGGCTTTGATCCCACCCAGAGGCCTTAAAGGAGAAAGATCTGATGGTCTGCTCCCCTGAGATTACTTGCTTTTGTGTGGAGCCAGCATGTGGGACCTCTAAAAACTGTGCCTAAATGAAGCTCATTTAAACATGGAAAGTAAAAGTAAGACCAGATACTGTTCAGTGGTGCCAGGGGCATTAATATCAACAAGTTGGTGTCATTTGGCAAAAAAATGCATCTGAAAATAGAGTCCCATTAATACCTGCAGGGTCAGACAGGATTATGTGCTGCTCTTCCCAATCGACTTCCTTTGAGCATATGCATTATGTAGACAATTCCCCAATCTTACATAGGATGCTATATTTTGCAGGAATTTCAAAGTGCTCTTCGGTCTTAGCTGATTTTAATTTTGGTTAAATCTGCATTCACCTACCACCCCCCACCCCCACCAACTCCGGATTGTTTCCCTGTAGAATAAAGCCCTTCCTCCCATTGCATCCCAGAGGACTTCAGTGGGTATGTAAAGCCCACTTCCTTTGCAAAGGGGTAGCATATCTTGGGAATTTTTAGATTTTGTATATATTTGTAACCAAATTAGCCTAGAGTGTATTGAAATGACTGGTTGGTGACTTTTTATATCCCCGCCCCCCAAAATGTACGCACTACAGGAGAACTGAGAGAGTATCTCCTGGGGAAATGCTTCCTGATGCGGCCTAACAGTATTCGAGAGGACGCTGAAACTCCCTGGGCAGTGAATGATCCAGCTGCTCAGGTTTGAGGAGAGCACGCCAGTCATTTTCAACTGATCACGGGATTTTTGTGGTTATTCTATTTTCTTTCATAGCGTCATACAGTTCTCTTGCAGCATAAAGTGATTTCGATTAGTATGAAAATGCTCTCGAGTAAGAATTGACATTATTAGCAGGCAGACTTTCCTTGGAGGACAGTGACACCAAGGTGAAGGGCATGTTCAAGCTGGCAGCAAATCTAGTGCTAAAATATTTTCTTTCAGCAATAATTTTGCTTATGCTCGAATTCTACAACAATGAAGAACTTTCCATGTGTCAGTAAACATGCCCGCTCACAATAGACTGTATCTGTCTCTTTCAACTAAGGTAAGTGATAGCATTTTATTTTGTCAAATTGGTCGGAGAAATTCACCTGTGGTGGACATCATACTTTATTCATGAGAGGATCTATTCTTACTCTACTGAGAGAACCTCAAAAACAAACTGCAAGGTTTTATTTATTCTATTAGGAAAATCACATAATTATTTAAATATATATGTACATATAATTAGTGCAAAAATATTGTTAATTCATGTTAGTAAATGCCCTAAGTTAGCTAATCAAGCATCAGAGTAATTTATTTTCACCTCACGAATTGTCCAAATTGAAGTTTTACCTGATCTTCAAGCCAATGAATTTAGAGAGTGCCTTTTGTTTTCTTTTGTTCCACTTGCTTTTGTCTTTATTTTACTTGAGTATATTTGTGTGTGTGACAATCTCAGTAGTTTGTATACTAATCTCTCACTTAAAGAAGGTGAGATCAAAATGTGAAATAATAAATGTGATATCAACTGTGAAAGAAAATGGGGTATTAAATCTTATCTCATATATTCCTCAATATATTTCTGAATTATGCACCGATGTTCCAGTGGAATAGAGGAACGGAAAGGAGAACTAAGGAGATAACACTTACTTGTTCATTTGGTGCTGCCTCTGGTTGCCCTGAATGTTGTGATTGTCTCCAATACTTTCATTAAGGGTGATGATCATAGCAACATGTCCCCATTCAACGTGAGTCTGAAAAACTATTCTGAAGTAAACACCTATGATTGTCTAGAAAATAAGCAGGTAACATGCAATTTTTAAAATCACTTGAGAATTGTCCAGGTATGCATGGGTGATGTGAAAGACTCTTATTTTACATAGCCTTTGTTTCTGATGAAGATTCAAAACAGTGTCTCTCGTCCCTTATTCCTTCATACCCATGCCCCTTACCCACATCGCACTTAACTCTTAAGCATGGGTGGAGCACCAGATGTAGGGGATCAGAATGTCTAGTGTCTGAGGCCCAGGGAATGGAAGAAAGACAGGGTTTGCAACTCCCAAAAGAATCACAGTCTCAGCACCCCGCATGAGCAGTTCTACTCTGCCCTGTATGGCCCAGGGGTCAACGTGGAATTGATGGCAGTGAGTTGTGTTTCATTTTGATATCCACAGACTTGGCTTTCTGATTCAGAGCTATTACTCAACCCCTCGGTTCCAATATCTCTCTTTTTAATTGTAATGGCTTTTATATATATATATATATATATATATATATATGTATATGTATATGTATATATATATATAACTTATGCAATATAATTATGCTTCTGAAATTATACAGTCCAATTATTTTTAGTATATTTGCAAAATGCGCAACCATCATCACAGTCAATTCTAGAACATTTTAATCACCCCACCAAAAAATCCTTATCATTTATCTATTATTACTTCCTGGAAGAACAGTTTAGCTTAATGAAGCATTTCTACTTTTAAATTATTCACCAGCCTATTAATATAATAATTATCTTAAAATATGTTTGTTTGGCTAAATATATACATTTGGAAAATCAAAATTATACCTTCTCAAAAGATAAGAATTGGCATCAGTTCTGAAAGGAGCAAACAGTTGATTAGAAACTACTAAACCCCATTGCTGCTGAGTTAGTTATGAGATATAGTGAACCCACAGTGCCTTATTGGGAACCCTGCCTCACTGTGTTTCCAAGACTACCAATGTCTGTGGAAGCAGATGGCCACCTCTCTGTCCCTCATACGCCTGGTAGGTTTTGAGCTGGAGACCTTTCTGTTAGTCACCAAGTGCGTTAGGACTGTGTAACCAGGCCTCCCAATAACACTCAGCCAAAGCTTAGCATCTATTTAGCTATAGTAAGCACTGAACATTTTCAGCCTGATAAGTATTTTTCTTGAAAGTGAAGTTACTATAGGATCAAATTGAGACTTTGATGTAACTAAAGTTTTGAATAATAGTAAAAAATGGCTCATATATGACTCATTTTTTAAATGTCACACATGCCATCTCTTTGCTATGTACATATATATTCAAAGATTATCAATCGCACAGATTTTAATTTATATCTCACCGAAGGGTATGCTTTCCAGATAACCTAACTAGAAGTCAGTATATCGTTTTCGAGAGCATATGTGCTGCAGACTGTGTAACTCGGTGGGTGTGCTTTACAGCAGAAGCAAACAGCCCTGCGAAGTCCATTCTTCCTATTCCGCATTCTCTTCTCCCTTAGGTCATTGTTCGCTGGTTAATCAAAAGATTTCTGGCATATATGAGTCTTTCATCCATTTAGTCATGCAACAAATAGCCTTCCTGACAAATAACTGCCTTGGTTGCATTTGTTACAATTTTCTTTGTTCTTTTTAAATTATTTTATTGGGAACATGTACAACTCTTATCACAATCCACATCCATCCATTTGTCGAGCATGTTTGTACATTTGTTGCCATCATGATTTTCAAAACATTTTCTTTCTACTTGAGCCCTTGGTATCAGATTCTCATTTTCCCCCTGCCTTCCCCACTCTCCCTCCCTCATGAACACTTCATAATTTATAAATTATTATTATTTGTTCATGTCTTACACTGACCAATGTCTCCCTTCACCTGCTTCTCTGTTGTCCATCCCCCTGGGAGGGGGTTACAGGTAGATCATTGTGATTGGTTCCCCCTATCTCCCCACACCTTCCCCTTCCCCTCCTGATATGGCTACTCTCAATATTAGTCCTGAAGGGTTTATCTGTCCTGGATTCCCTGTGCTTCCAGCTCTTACCTGTACCCTTGTACATACTCTGGTCTAGCCAGAATTGTAAGGTAGAATTCTGATCATGATAGTACTGGGGAGGAAGCATTAAATCACTAGAGGATAATTGCATATTTCATCATCAGTGCTGTTCTGCAATCTGACTGTCTCATCTCCTCCCTGTGACCCTTCTGTAAGGGTCTTTTATTTTCTACACATATCTGCCTAGAAAAAATATGAAAACAATTTCTTTAAGAAGCTATCATAATTCTAAAAAAAGTACTTTCATTTACCTTTACAGACTTGAATGTTTGCATATTTTATAGCTTTCCCCCTAACCTATGAGGTAGAAATAAGAGAAGAGAATCATTTTGCTATTACTTTCACAACTTCAATCTTTAAATGAAATATCTTGTTTGGTTGTGTATTTTTTCACATAAACAAACCTACACTGGTCACTCTGAGAGCTAGTGTGTGGCTGACCCAAGTCCTGGTATTTTCAATCTCCTTGTATGCATGTGTAAGCTGGAGAAGGGATGGGGAGCACTGAGGAAGACTTGAGGCCTTTGGATTCTGATGTCAGAAAAGAATATTGAACATGCTACTTTCAGAAGAAGAAACACATTTGCTTAAAGGAAGTATAGCCAGAATGTTCTTCAAACCAAGGATGGCGAGAGTCCATGTCACATTCGTTAGCCTTGTTATCTGGAGAGACCACTTCCTGGAAAAATAGATACGGTTTGGTGAAGTAGAGCATCCGAGAAAAATCAGAAGACGTTCAAGGAGAAGAACTGGCACAGTGACAACAGAAACAACGTGACGAGGACACTGCAAGCAGGGCAAGCGTTGTTCTCTTAGGCTTAGGATCACTACAAATCTAGACACCCAACAACAGCAAAGGCAACCTGCTATTTTTATACTCGTGACAAAGAAGACTACATTCTGGATATACCCAAGTTCAGCCATTTAAACAGGTGTTTTAAGCATATTTGAACTTTCTGAACATTCATTCTCATATAATTCAGTAAAGGGGATCCAAATCATGCTGGGATAAAAGATTTTTGAATGTATAGATATGGTAAACACCTATTTAAAAATCTGCAAAAAATGTTTTTGGTATTAACTAAATTAAATAGGCAAATGTGCAGGCAACACTTGGCCATGCCAACAAATTTGGAAAACAGTTATCTAGCCAATCAATTGAAAGAGAATCACATTTGTGTGTAACCCAAAGAAAAGTGATCCAATGGAATGCGAAAGCATCGGGAGATATCCTTAGTATCATATATTAAAATAATTCTGCTGATGATAAATGCAAAATTGTTTCAGTAGTCTGTATATAGGGCACTTACAGAAAATCAAGTAGGGTTAAGAAGATGAGGTAGAATGAAGGATATCATTGCTGATGTCAGGGGAACCTTACTTGAAAACAAAGATCAGTGTGTCATTGATTATGTGATGGCATTTCATTTTGTGGATCATAACAAGTTACGGATAACATTGAGAATAGAGGTTCTAGAACTCTCATATCTCCTCATTGTACACCTATACATAGATCAAGAGATAATCATTCAAACAAAACAAGGAACTACTGCATAATTTGAAATCAGGAAAGGTGTGCATTAGAGTGGTAACCTTTCATCTTACTTATTCAGTATGTAAACAGAGGGAATAATGTGAGAATATGAACTATTTAAACCAGAACACAGTAACAGAAGAGGGGCAAATGCATTAATCGAGGGAGATTGTGGTATTCACATGGAACAACCTTGCTTAATGACAATGAAGAAGAGTTGGGAGAACTGACTGATCATGATCAAAGGCAACAGTCATTGATGAATTACAAATCACATGATGAAAACAACAATTCTCACAACTGGACCAATAAGCAATGTAGTTTGGTGAGAGGGAGAGTGGTTGTTAAGGATTTAATTGTCTTATATGCATATGAATACTGGACAATGAGTAAGGAAAACACAATGAGTAATTAACTCTTCTAATGATTTTTTCGGTGAAGAACACTTAGTACCTTTCAAACTGAAAAAGAGCAGGCTGCTCTGTCTTAGAAAAGTACAGCTGGAATGTTCCTTAGAAATAAGAAGAGCAGAACGCTTCTGCATACTTGGGACATGTCGTCAGAAGAGACCAGTTACTGCAATAAGACATCATGCCTAGTAAGGAGAGCCAGTGAAACAATGGGACATGAAGACCCTCCAAGAGATGGACTAATCCATGAGCTGCAATAATGGACTCAAGTACAGCAGAACTGTGAGACTGTGCAGCATCTCACTGTTGTATAAAGGTAGGAGCCAACTAGAACGCACCTGACATCAAACTAATATACTTAGAGGACAGTAATGTTTGCCTCATGATTAAGATGAAATTTAACATTTACTTTAAGGTTTACTCTTAAAATTGAATAAAGTTTAACTAAAACACTTCTCCATATTTTCCCAGGTCTATATGTTGTTTCATTTTTTTATTTCATTTTACTGCTATTTCAATGGGGGTTGATTGCAGAAGAAAGAAAAATGCATACTTAATTTCATTATAAATTTATTTCCTAATAGTTTTGTAAACTCGTAAACATGTTAAAAAGAAATAAAAATAGTTTAATTTCATAAAGAATAATTTACATTAATATCATTGCATGATAATAAATGTATTCATTGGCTATTACTGTCATTATGTTAATTTTTCATGCAAATTCATGTCTTTTATTTTCAGATAATAATTTGTTCATATCATACAACAAACGGATAAATATGGAGATCCAGAGAAATATCTCAGAATTCATTCTTTTGGGACTTTCATATGACAAGAACATACAGATATTTTGCTTTGTTCTATTCCTATTTTGTTATCCTGCTCTCTTGTTTGGAAATCTTCTCATCCTTATTTCCATTCTAAGTAGCTCCCTTTTTTACCAACCAATGTACTATTTTCTCAGCCACTTAGCCTCTCTGGACATCTGCTATACTTCTAGTGTCACACCCAAGTTAATTACTGATCTGTTATTTGGAACAAAATCCATCTCCTATTGTAATTGCATGCTACAGGTCTTTACCATGCACTTCTTTGGCAGTATTGAGATCTTCATTCTTACTGCCATGGCCTTTGATCGCTATGTTGCCATCTGCAAACCTCTCCACTACATGATCATCATGAACAGGACAAGGTGCCATCTTCATGTCTTAGCTGCCTGGGCCGGTGGGGCTGTCCATTCCTTTCCACAATTACTTATGGCCATCTCATTACCCTTTTGTGGTTCGAATGAAATCAATCATTATTTTTGTGATATCTTCCCTTTACTAAAGGTTGCCTGCACTGATACTTACTTTACTGGTGTTCTTGTGCTTGTCAATTCAGGGATGGTTGTCTTAGCAATTTTTGTTCTTTTGTTTGGATCTTATGTGATTATATTATTCACCTTAAGAAATCACTCAGCAGAGGGCAGGCGCAAAGCCCTGTCTACTTGTGGCTCTCATATCACTGTGGTGATCTTATTATTCGCTCCTGCAATATTTATTTACCTTAGACCTCCTACCACTTACCCTGAAGATAAAATATTTGCACTATTCTATACCATCATTGCTCCCATGTTCAATCCTTTAATCTACACTCTGAGAAATACAGAGATGAAAAATGCGATGAGGAAAGTTTGGTGTCAAGGTTATTTTCAACGAAAGCACACAATTAATTGAAGAAGCCTGCCAACTAGACAATTTTGTAAAATATAGTGGCCGATTGTGAAATTAAATGTTATAGACTTCTCTTGCTTTATGTATTCCATTTTATCATAAATGGAGTACATGTAGGAGGTGGACTATACAAGTTATTGTCATTGCTAATAATCTGTAAAAAAAATAAAAAGAAACTTTGTTAATTTTGTGGTTTTCTAATAGAGTGAAGAAAGCATTTATTGTATAAAAAGTATTTTGGGCTACACCAATGAAGATGAAACTATTTAACCAAAGAGTTATGATGCTAGTATTTTTAATGATATTTTTATTTAAAAGTAAAAAGTAACTTGGGGACACATAGTTTGTGGGTTTGGAAATGTTAAAAATCTGTAATTTATGGAATAATTTTTAATTATTCTTAATATAGTCTCTTATATAATCTAAAGGCAAACTCCATATAGCAAATATGGTCTAGAATGATTATGCATGTCAATTTTCATGACTTCCATTTTAATAAATAAATTAATAATGATAATGAGGAAAGACAGAGAGAAATTAGATACTCAAAATTCTAAAATCAGGCTGTCTTATTTCACCTATTGGCCAGAAAGTACAAACAATTCCTTAACATTTCAAGAAGTGAATCGTAAAATTAGTTGTCCCACCCCTACAAGCTTCTCTGTTATTCGTCCCCCTGGGAGGGAGTTCTAGTTTGATTCTTGTGATCAATTCCCCCTTTCTCCCACCACCCTCCCCTAATCCTCCTGGTTTCTCTCCTGTCCTTGTTGGCCCTGAGGGGTTTATCTATCTTGGATCCCCTGTGATGCAGGTTCTTATCTGTAGCAGTGTGCATACTCTGGTCTAATCTGATTTGTAAGGTAGAATTGAGGTCATGATAGTGGGGTGAAGGAAGCACCAGAGAACTCGAGGAAAGTTGTGTGTTTCATTGGTGCTATACTGCACCCTGACCAGCTCATCTCTTCCCTGTTACTCCCAATGTCCATTTGCAACCTTAATTCCTAACATATAGATATGAGTGCATAGGTCTATTCCCCTCTCATTATATATTTGTTTACATAAGTACATACCTGTATTTTGGCCTCTATAAATGTCCTTTTCCTCCTGGTTCTTTCCTCTCTTTCCTTTTAACTTCCCTCTTTTCCCACCATCATGTTCAGCCTTAATTTTGGTTTAGTAATTCCTCACTGCTGCATTGCCCTTGATTGAGCCCCACTAGGCATCCTATGATCTTCTTTCCATTGATTTTAGTTTACTTGTTGTTCTCTTTTCCAGGGGTTTGCCCCCACCCCCCATTTCCTTTCTTCCACCTCCCCTTCTCCCATATCTCCCTGGCACCTTTGGTCCCCTTCTTTTCATCTCTGAATTATTTATCCCATCTATGTTATCTAGATAAACATGCAGATACATTAATAAGTGCAAAAACCAGGCAAAGCCAAATAAAACACAAAGGAAGTCAAGATCAACAAAACTATAACAACAACAGCAGAAAGCAGGAACAAAATTAAAATAACCAAAAGAAAGCCACTGACAAAAAATGAAAAAGCCTATAAATAGTTCAAGGTCAGTTTTTTGGGTTTTAAGAGTGTTTTCCAGTCAAGTCTGATGGGGTGCTACACTGTCTTGTCAAAAGACACTGTCTTGTAAAAAATCAGTCTAATTTTAATATTCCTGGGGAATTTCCGCAGTCTGCTCCCCCTGCTGCTCTGCTGCAGGCCCTCAGTGCCTGGCCCCAGCGTGATGGTACCAGACCTTGCACTATTCCCATATTGTGTCTCCAGTGCTGTCCCAGCAGCACCATAGTTCAGAGAGGGACACCCTGTCCCGTGGTGTGGCCCACCCTACAGTCCGCCCTGTGCATTATTTGCTCTGAGCAGGAACATCATCCTCAGGGCTTGGTGGACCAGATTGTCCTCTCCTCCCTCTCCATCCCTTTGCATTTCTCCCATGTGCTATACTCTGACGCTCCCCTGTCCCTAAGCTGTAGCACCAGTGCTGTGCTCTGAAGTCCATTCTTCTGAGGAGGGTGGGTTGTCAACATAGTCAAGATTGGGTGTGGCCCCGTGGATCTCTCTATTGGTTCCCTGATATATGCCGGTATGTTGCAGTCCTGTCTTGGCACATCGGGTTGATGCCTGGTCTCTCTCTCGCCTTCTCTTGTGGAGATATAAACAATACCCTCCCTTTGGCTGGATTAATGCCCTGCTCTCCTCCCCCAACTCCTGTG
>NW_022103958.1:1829738-1866402 GCF_000313985.2 Echinops telfairi | reverse complement strand
TTCTTTCTTTCTTTCTTTCTTTCTTTCTTTCTTTCTTTCTTTCTCTCTCTCTCTCTTTCTTTTTTTCTTTCTTTCCCCATCTTATTTAGTTGCCTGCCATATGTATGCCTAGATTGGGTTTGGCCCCTGCCATAGTACCTGGCTCTCACTCCAGGGTTGTATGTGTATAATAGTTTTCTCCTCTGACCCATTTTTGTTTTGTTTTGTTTTTTTAAGCTTACCTCAGTGGATTCATCTTGTACTTGTCCTTTTGTGCTTGACTTACTTCGCTTAGCATAATTTCCTCCAGTTCTTCCCATGCAACAATGTGCTTCATGCATTCAGCTCTGTATTTTAGGGATGCTTAGTAGTCCATTGTATGTATGTACCCCAGTTTTTTTATCCATTTGTCTGTTGATGGAAATTTGGGTTGTTTCCAACTCCTTGTAATTGTGAAGTGTTCCATGATGAATATTGGGGCACAGATGTCTGGCTGTGGTTTGGTCTTGCCTTTTCTGGGTAGATGCCTAGTAGGGGGATCGATGGGTCGTATGGTAGTTCAATCTCCATCTGTATTAGATATTGCCAAATCGATTTCCATAGTGGCTATACATACATACAGGTCCACCAGCAGTAGATGAGAGTTCCTATTTCCCCACAGCCCCTCCAATACTTGTTACTTTCTGACTTTTTGAATTGGGCTATCTTTGACGGTATTAGGTGGTATCACATAGTTATTTTAATTTGCATTTCTCTTATGGCTAATGATTGGGAACTTTTTCTCATATGTTTATTTGCTATTCGGATTTCTGCTCCAGTAATACTTCTGTTCAGGTCCTTTGCCCACCTCCTCAGTAGACAGTTAGTTTTTTTTCTTATTGTAAGCTTGCAAAGTAGTATAGATTTTAATAATGTCTTTGTCTGATATGTCATTGCTAAAGATGATTTCCCAGTATATGTGCTCTCTTATTACTCTTTTGGTGAATTCTTTCAATGTACTCAGGTGATTTATCTTTAGTATATCTCACTTGTCAACTTGTGACTCTTCTGTATTGTAACATTCCCTATTTCTGATAGCCTATGTATTCTTTGTGCCAAGGGTCTCAGGTTTGTGCCAATTCCCTCATTAATAGCCCTAATAGTTTGGGGTTTACCTCAAGGTCTGTAATCCACCTTGAGTTTATTCTTGGTCATGTAGTGATGTAAGGGTCTCGCTTCATTTTTATGCAGGTAGATCTCCATTTTTTCAAGTACCACTTGTTAAACAGAGCATCTGCTTCCCATTTGATATTTTGGCAGCTCAACAAAAATCAGTTGCCCGTATGCTGATGTTTTATTTCTAAGTCTTCAGCTCTTTTCCATTGGTCTGAATATCTGTTATTATACCAGTACCACACTGTTTTGACCACCGTGGCCATATAATATGTGCTAAAGTCAGGTAGAGCAAGGCCTCCCACTTCATCCTTCTTTTTGAGGAGTTCTTTGCTACTTCTGGGCTTCTTCCCTGTTTGTATGAAGTTTGTAATCAGTTTTTCCAATGCTTTGAAGAAGATAGTATTCGTGTCAGGATAGCATTGAACTTATATACTGCCTTGGGCAGAACTGACATCTTTACTATATCGAGTCTTCCAATCCATGAGCATGGGATATTCTTCCATTTGTTGAGGTCACTCTTGATTTACTGTTATAGTATTCCATAAATTTCCTCTTACAAATCTTTTGCTTTTTAGTCCGGTATATCCCTAGATATTTCAATTTGTGTTTGGCTATTGTAAAAGGTACCACCTTTTAATTGTCTCTACTGTGATCTTGTCTGATGTGTACAGTAGTGTGATAAATTTCTGTTTGTTGACCTTCTATCCTGTACTACCCATTTTCCTCTATCATTTCCAACACTCCACTTGTGGAGTTTCAGGGATTTTCTATGTATAAAATCATATCATCTGTGAATAATGATAGTTTCGCTCCTTCCTTCCCCAAACAAATACCTTTGAAGTCTCTTCTTTGTCTTATGTTGTTCGCTAGGCCCTCCAGTACAATGTTAAAGCAGAGTGGGGACAAGGGGCATCCTTGTCTGGTCCCCTTTTTCAGTGGAATTCATTTCATTTTTCTCCCTTGATTACCACATTGGCTGTTAGTTTTTCATATATAGCTGGTATAATATTGAGGAAATTTCCTTCCAGTCATATATTTTTTAGTGTCTTAAACAGGAATGGGTTTTGGGCATTGTAAAAAGCTTTTTCGGCATCTATTGATATTATCATGTGGTTCTTGTAAATTTTCCTGCCAATCTGACGAATAATACTAATGGTCTTTCGTATGTTGATCCCTGGTATGAATTGTGCATCCTTGGTATGAAACTTACTTGGTCATGGTGAATTTTTTTTTATATCCTTTTGTATTCAATTGGCTAGTATTTCATTAAGGATTTTTGCATTTATGTTCTTTAGGTATATTGATCTGTAGTTCTCAATTCTTGTGGGATCCTTGTCTGCTTTGGGCATAAGAGTTATACTAGCTTCATAGAAAGACTGGGAGTTTTCCGTCTTTTTCTATGTTCTGGAATAGTTTGTATAGGATTGGTGTCTGTTCTTCCCTGAATGCTTGGTAGAATTCTCCTGTGAATCCATCTGACCCAGGGGATTTTTTTGTTGGTAATCCCTTGATAACCTTGTCTATTTCTTCCATTGCTAGGTTCTGTGGAGGTTCTTGACATCCATCTGGGATAGTCTAGGGAGGGATGGTTTTCCAAGTATTTGTCCATGTCTTCTGAGTTGTTCAATCCATTAGAGGACAGGCCTTCGTATTACTGTGTAATTATCCTTTTGAATTCCTTAGGGTCTGTTGTAATGTCCCCTGTTTCATGTCATCTTTCCTGTTGACATTTGTTCCCTTCTTTCTTGGGTAAGTTTTGCCAGTGGTCTATCAATTCTATTAATCGTTTCAATGAACCAACCTTTAGCTGCATTATTTTTTCCCATAGTTTTCTTGTTTTTCATCTACTGTATCACAGCTCTGATTTTTATTACTTCTTTTCTTTTGCTATTAGTAAGATTGTTCTGTTGACTCTGCTCTAATTAGTGTATTTTTTTTGTGCCAGCATATCAACCACAAGTCTCTCTCCCCTTTTCATGTGTGCTTATATTGCTATCAGCCTTCCTCTGCTAAATGGCTTTGCTGAATTCCAAAGCTTTGGGGGTTTCTTATTTTCATTATCATTGGTTTCGGGAAAATTCCTGATTTCATCTCTCGTTTGTGCCATTACCCACTCCTTTTGCAATAGAGAATTATTCATCCTCCAATTGTTTACCCTTGTTTTCTTCATTGTTCTTCTGTTTATTTCCAGCTTTATGGCACATTGATCAGAGGGAGACGTCTGCATAAGCTCATTGTGTTTGAATTTACTCCGATTAGACTTGTGTCCCAGCATGTGGCTTATCTTTGAGTAGGTGCTATGTGAACTTGAAAATAATGTGAATTTCTTTGCCCTTGGTTGGAAAGCTCTGAAAATATCTATCAGGTCAAGTTGTTCAATTGTGCTGTTTAGATGTGTAGCTTCCTTGTTGAGTTTCTTTCCCTGTGATCTGTCTTTTTCAGAGAGTGGTTTAATAAAGACACCTACTATAATTGTTGAGCCTGTGATTTCTTTTTTCATCTTTTGGAGTGCTTGATTTACGAATTCGCAAGTCTCATTGGGCGCATATATATTATGCTCACTGGTTCATGTTCTACTGTTCCTTTGAGCATTATATATTGCCCGTCATTGTCTTGTTATGGCTTGTACCTTGAGATCAATTTGATTAGAGATTAAGATTGCTACCCCTGCTTTTTTTGCATTGCCAGTTGCTTGGTATATTTTCCTACAGTTTTTCATTCTCAACCTGTTTTCGTCTGCAAGCTTGAGATGTGTCTCCTGTAGGCAGAAGATTTATGGGTTTTTTCCTAAACCAGTTTGATTGCCTCTGACATTTAATACCTGAATTCAGTTCATTGATATTTAGGGATATTTCATCCATCTGTGGATTCTGTGATGTCATTTTGTACCTTATATGTTGACTGTTTTCTTAACTACCTAACTTATCAGCTTGTGTGGTTTGTGTGATTCATTCTTGCCATCTTTCCACTATTGAAGTAATGCTATCTTGGGCCTGTTTTCTCTCTGTTGTCCTCTGGGTGGAGTTGGTCTATGTGATGGTCTCTCATTTGTGCTCGGTGAGTGTTGATCTTCTGCCCATAGTGGGTTGTCAAGGATCTTTTGGAGTGCTGGGTGTCTTTTTATTAATTCTTTGAGTTTTTCCTCGTCTGGGAAGACTCTTACTTCTCCATCTATATTAATAGGTAAATTGATCTGGTATAGTATTCTTGGGTCTGCAATATTTTCCTTCAATTTTTGGACCATGTTACTCCATTCCCTCTTTTTCTTCACTGTGTCTGTTGATAGGCCTGAACAAATTCTTATTTTGGTACATTTATAAGTGACTATTTGTTTTCCCCTAGCTACTCTTATGATCTTCTCCTTATCCTCATAGTTGGATAACTTAACTACTATATATTTTGGTGACTTCTTCTTGGGAATCAGTCTGGCTGGTGTTCTGTCAGCTTCTCAAGTGGTTGCCTTATTTTCATTTATTAAGGTGGGGAAATTTTTCTGTAAGAATTCCCTTGCTATTTTTGCTGCTGATTTATTTGTGGTGTCTTGTTCCAGTAGTCCAATTATTTTAATAATGTTTTTCTT
This sequence comes from Echinops telfairi, assembly GCF_000313985.2. Classification (NCBI taxonomy): domain Eukaryota; kingdom Metazoa; phylum Chordata; class Mammalia; order Afrosoricida; family Tenrecidae; genus Echinops; species Echinops telfairi. The sequence goes on along the minus strand of NW_022103958.1, from coordinate 1,861,688 downwards.
CATAGCATCAGACATGGCTCTCAGGTTTTCTTCAGTTTTTCTGATTGTCTTATTTGAGGTCTGCATGGTTATCATGTAGGTCAGGGCTGTCAAGCTGCTGTACCATGGCCTGCATGCAGCCCAGAGTTAATTTTTTTGTGACCCATGATGCTCTGAAATAAAATGAAAATAGTAAAAAAAGGTTATGAAGAAAATCGTGCTTAGGGGAGATCAAGGCAATACCCTAGACACAATTCCTCTTTGTATTCTATTTCAGAGCAACGTGACCCACAAAAAATTACCTTGGGGCCCACATGTGGCCCGCAGGCCACCAGGTTGACACACCTCCTCAAGGTCACTGGTATATTTTTCTACATCCTCAAGCCTGTTTCCAAAGTCTGTTAATTTGCTTCTGGGTTTTGTTACTTCATCCCGTAAGTCTTGTATTTCCCTTTGATGCATTGCCTTTAACTTCTCTATTATTTTATCCTTTTTCTGTATTACTTCCCTCATATCCTGTATGACTCCAAACAGCCTTCTGAAAATTTCTTTCTATGGCAGGTCAATATCTGATTCTATGCACATCATTCGGTTCATGACATCTTCCAGCAGTGTCTTCTGTTTCTCCTGCATCTTCATTGAGGCTGTTGGGGCTGGTTGCTGTTTATGTGTTGTTTTAGAGGAGCTGGAGTAACATTCCAGAGTCTAAGAGCACTGGGCTCTCTCTTGGGGGACTCATATGAGTGCTTCTATGAACTACCTGCAGGTTGCTGCACTGGGTGGTCAGACTACAAGTTACCCCAGCTGTAGGGTTTCATCCTTACCCTAGCCAACCAGTATTACGTTATTTGGAATGTGAGTTGAATAGTCCTCTCATGAGACACTGGTTAGATGGTTGTGAGCCAACAAGAGTGGTGTTTCACTAGCTGATCTCTCAGTAAGACATAGTGGTGTGTCTCAATGCAAAGCTTACGGTGGCATGTGGTGTTTCCCTCTCTAACTGGGTGTGTGTACCCCCCTTGGTGTAGGGTACAGCAGCTGGCAGGCAGAATTAACCTAGTCCAAGGGATTGCCATTGAGGTGTGGCATGGAGCACCAATAACCGTGGGCAGAAAGTCCCCCTGTCACTTGTAGGGCCTTGTGGTATAGGCTAGAGTTCATCCAGCTGTTTGAGGGGAGATCCCCCAGATGCTTGGGGTATGGTGGATGATTGGCTTGATTTCCCCAGCTGCATGTGAAACCAAGTGTGGGCAGGAGCACCCATAACTGGGCCATCGGGGGAGTGACCTGGAGGCTGGTAGTAACTTGTGAAAGGAAGGAGAGGTAGAAGAGAAGAAAAAGAGAGAAAGGACAAAACAAAGACAAGAGCAAAAAAAAAAACAAACTAATACACACAAACAAAATGCAGACAGAACAAAAATAAAAGCAATCAAAAAGAAAACAAAAAAAGGAAAACTTAATATGATAAGACTGGGGAGGGAAACAGCAAAGAGATAGAAGGGGGGGGAAAGAAGAAAAAGCAAAAGAAGAAGAAAAGAAAGAAAGAAAAAACTGAAGAAAAAATAGAAAAAGAAAAAGCTGAGCCTTTGGCCATGCCATTTGTAGCACTGCCTCTTGCTGTGTGCAGCACGATCACAGAGGGCAGGCTGGAGCTCTCCTCACTGGGTGGGTGGAGTTGCCCTAGGCAGAGGGTTGGGGGCTGGAAACCAGCACTGGCCCACGGAAGGAAAGAGAGCAAGAGGAGAGAAACAGAAAAGAAGAAAGAAATAAGAAGAAAAAAGAGAGATAAGAATGAAAAGAAAGAGAAAGAAGGGGAAAAACACAAATGTGCTCACTAAGATTGACTGTGGTGGGAAAGAGAAAAGAAAAAATATAAACAGTAGCGAGATAGCTGAACCCTGATTGCCTAAATTTATGGCTGGAGGGGTGTAAACCCAGTGCAAATTTGGCATATTGGTGTGTCCTTTTAGTGCAGGGTACCACCGGTGATGGATGAAATTGTCCTAGTTGGCAAAATCACCCTAGAGGCCAGACTGATGTTTCCTGAGCAGCGTGGAGTGCTGTCTAGGGCTGTGAGAGCTGCCTTGTGTGGTGTGAAGTGCTCCCACAGAGGGCAGGCTGGAGTTTCCCCTGATATTTTGGTTGAGTTCTCCTAGGTGGAGGGTAGTGACCCACAAGCCAACAGTGATGTATGAAAGGAAAAAGAGGGAGAGAAGAGGAAAAAGAGAGAAAAAGAAGAACTAAACAAAACATCCTGTTGAGACTGACTGCAGTGGGAAAGAGAAGGGAGAGAGAATAGAGAGAGAAGAAAAGAGTCATAAGTTAGGAGCTAACTGAGTCTTGATTGCCTGACCATTGGGCTGGCGGAGTTCCAACCCTGCCTCAAGGTAGCAGGGTGGTGTGCCCACTTGGTGTAGGGTCCCACAGATGCTGGGCAGAATTACCCTTGAAGGCAAAATCATAGCAGAGGGCAGCCTGCAGTTCCCACAGCACTGTTGAGTGCTGAATTTCACTGTTATAGCTGCCCTGTGCTCTATGCAGCACTGCAGAAGGGGGTGGGGTGTTCCCTCAGTCCAGTATAGGTACTCAGGACAGGCAGGACCTTCCCAGTTGTGTGTGTAGAATCACTGGATGGGAGCTGGGCTTGTTGTCCAGCCTTGTGCCAGACCACTGATACCCTAATAGCTTGCACCCGCCCTCCCCTCAATCCATCCCTCACCCATCCCCCACCCAGGCCAGATGGAATTGAATTAAGTTATTCTGAAACTGAGGCTTGCTCCAAGGGGTATTTGTTATATTGATAGCCTCTGGGCTCTGTAACTAACCTCTGGCCTTCCTTAGCAATGGCTCCCTTATTATGCTAATGTATGTTAAAGAATGCATTCTACCAGTTGCCTTGGAGTTAAACAATGTGCCTGTGATTTACAGTTTTTACCGAAAAAGGATTTTCTTCTCTCTTTTTTATATTGGGCTTATGATGTGCCCTGATTTGGGGGCTGTCATGCTGACCCCCAGAGGGGGGATCTACCTTATCAGAGAGGTTGTTTTCATCTCAGCCAATTAGAACTGAATTAGCCCCCTGGACTATCGCTAGCCACTTATTTTCTGTCACACCAAAACCTGACTCAGGTAAATTTCCTTACTTCTTTTTCAATTGCTCCAAATCTATGGCTACCCACTGACCTGATCCCCAAGCTATAAGCTTAAGGCAGCTAACAGTGTGGGGAGCTCTGGTGTGGGTTTATGTGACTAGCTTTCAGAGGTTCTCCTCCTGTCTGAGATTACGTCCCCTTTCAGGCGTCAGCCTGGGGAAATCACCAGGCTCTCAACTGGAGCCCATGAGCCCAGCACCCCAAGCCTAGAGTTATTTAGTGCATTCTTGGTCCATTTTGTGAGTGGGAATTAAAAAAAAAATTGGAGTTCAGGACAGACCTTAGTACCCTGATTCTAATTTCAGGACTCTGCCTCCCAGTCTCCTTCACCTTACCTCCTAATTTTGTGGTCTGGCAATAGGAGCTCTGGGCAGGTGAATCTAACTTGATGCCATCTTCTCCTGTCTCCAACGTTTTAAAATTTTAAGACCATTACTGACAATTCCCACCATCACAATTTGACCATTCCATAAGGAGACCTGGTATGTTGGGCAGCTAACTGCAAAGTCAATGGCACAAACACACCAGTTCCTCTTTGGTGGAAAGAAATGGAACTGTTTGCTTTAGAAAGATATACAATCTCTAAAACCCAAGAAATATTCTGTTCTGTCCCTTTAAATCATTCTGAGTCACAATCAACTCTTTGACCATAAATTTTGATTTGTTTTTTTTGTTTTGTTTTGGTATCTTAGATAAGTTAGGTCACTAAGGCTATGGAAGAAGTTTTTCTAAACTCGTGGCTTACACAAGAATTATTTAATTCTTATTCATGTATCAGTAGGTCAGGACTATTCATCTGATCTAGGTTTATCCTATGCCCAGGGTTCAGATTTGGTCCAGGTATTCTCTATGTAGCTATCATTCTTCTCATGCATAAAAGATAAGTTGTATCTTCTTCTCTTTTGATCAGTGTATCCAAAATTGGTCACCACACAAAACCACAAAGAGAAAACAGTGAAATTTAGGAGACTTTGCCAAATGTGACATGTTTGAATATTGTGAATGCTATAGATGAGAAACAGGACAACATGTGGAAGGACATGAAAGATATCGCTACATATTGAAGTGGATACTGCATGGAAATTTCTTTATTTTATTTTATTTTTTGTTGTTTCAGGGAGCAGAATTATAATTAATGGTTACAAGTCCCAGGAACACATCTTTTCATTGGTTTTCTTTTTATAAAATCCCCTATCTGGTGACAGCACAGTTATAATGCTGCTATATAACATAAATGTGTAATGATAAATCTATGGAGAAAATTGTTATACTTTCTAAACAAACAATTAAAAATTATCACTGTCATCAGCCAAATCTAACTGATAGCAACTTTTTGGGACACAGTAGGACTGCCCTCATGGATTTCCAAACCTGCAAATCTTTTTTTTTTTAATTAAAATTTTTTGTGATAGTTTTGACGTATCTACATTTTCCAATATATCCATTCACATACAATCCTGTTGTTCAATCACATCTGGTGGGGTTATTCAATCATAGTTGTTATATTTACCCCCCCCCCCATCCCACTCCCTCCTCCCATACCCATAGGCAACCACCATTCCTGTCACTGTCTCTGAGGGGTCATCTATCTTGACCTTTACACACTGAGTCATCTTAAATATACACATGAACATACACAAATCTAACATGATCAAAGAGGTAAAATGCATTTTAAAACCTTACTAGAACGTTGAGGAAATGTTAAAGAACTAAAGGATAGTTATGTGGTTCATCAGTGCCATACAGCACACTAGGTCTGTCATCAGCTCTCTGTAGCCCTTTGAGAGGGCCTTTCTAATTATCTTGCAGGTGTATTTGGGTCTCCATTGCATCCATGCCTCTTCACATCGAGTTGGTTACATGTTTTTGAACTTTTAATACTTCTTCCCATCAATACCTCATGATCACAGGCATTGGTGTGCTTCTTCCATCTGGGCTTTGTTGCATCCCCGATAGATGGCTGCTTTTTAATGACAAGTCTTTAAGACCCAAGATACTATATTTTTTAATAGCCAGTCACCATCAGCTTTCTTCACATTTGCTTTTGCTCCCATTTTGTCTTCAGTGACCATGTCAGTAAATCTTTATGAACGCACAAAGCCTCACATTCTCTCTTCAAAGTGGTGAGTTTGAACGATTTACCTTGCAGTTAGAAACCCATTCAATACATGTACATGGATGAAAACACAGTTGTGTGAACAGAACAATGGGATATCACTTCAGGATAGGTGTGTATTATAATTTTATCCTCTCATCATTCTTATTTAATTTGTATGCTGAGCATATCATGAGAGACTGGTTATATGAAGAAGAGTGAGGCATCATGATTGGATTAGGGTTTATTAACCTGCAATATGCAGATGACAATTTTGCATGCTGAAAATGAGGAGGACTTGAAGCCCTTGCTAATGAAGATCAAGGGTTGCAACTTTCAGTATGGATTACAACTCAATATAAAAAATACTCAAACCCTTATACCTGGACCAATAGGTAATATGATACATGGAGACAAGGGTGAAACTGTCAAAGGTTTCATCTTGCTTATATCCATAACCAGGGTTCATGGAAATACCACTTAAGAGATCAAACTATCTTACGTGTTGAACTGGGTAAGTCTGCTGAACAAGACCTCTTTCAAGTATTGAAATGTAAGGTTATTCTGAGGGCTAATGTGCACCTAACCCAAGCAATGGTAGTTGTAATGGCTTCATATGCTTGTGAAAGTTGGACATACACTAAGGAAAACTGAAGAAAAATCGATGCATTTGAACTGTGATGCTGGTGAAGAATATTGAAATTACCACGAACTGCCAAACGGACAAACAAATCAGTTTCCAAAGAAGTACAGCCAGTATGCTCCTTGGATGCAAGGGTGGTGACACTTTGTCTCACGTAGTTTGGACAGCTTGTCAAGAGAGACTAGTCCCTGGAGAAAGACATCGTTCTTCCAGCATGGTAAAATGGAGGGGCAGTGAAAAAGAGGAAGCACTGGACAAGATAGAATGACACAGTGATTACAGCAACAGATTGAAACATAAGAACAATTGTGAATGAGCTGGCCTGGGTAGTGTTTATTTCTGTTGTGCATAGGTTTGTTAGGAGTCAGAACAGATGGACTTCAGGACACCTAAAAACAACAAAAGCAGCATGGCTTTTAAAATTCAGATCCAGTTTAGCTCTAAAGCTGTTGGGACATATATGCAAATGTAAGCTTTTCTGTTCATTAACTCACAAATGAACACACAGACCTCACAGTTCCAACAGCACCAAATATCCTCTCACCTTAGTGTCTGCAAGTCCACCGTCACTGAATGCATCCAACTCAGCACAGGATCTTAGTATTTATTCAAATTTTTAGGGATTGCTGTTACCTGTACTACGAACCAAAAATTCCTTGGAACAGTGCCTGCTAGCTGCTTGAGCAGCACACACCATTCTCATTTTAAAACAAAGGAAAGGGACATCTGTAGGGACCTACTGAGCATATGTCTAATCTGTAATAAGAACCATCAATGCATAAGGTCCCAGCCCCAGGGAATCTTCATTATAGCTTCTATTTCAGATGTTTTGCTGTTTAAAAAAAAAAAATCTTTCCTCTCTTTAAATCTGTGATTGCATCAATATCGTCAAGGATTTTTTAAACACTCACAATATATAGTCCATATATGAGAAATTTTTATGCTTGCACATAAATACTACAACCATAAATAGTCATAAAGGGTATGCATAATGCATATAATAACTGGATAATCATAATTTTGGAAAAGGAGATGAAACAATAACAGAGAGATAATCAGTGGTATGTTTACCTGCAATCAAAACAAAAAACGTCCAACATGCAGCCCAAGCTGAAGAAAGAAGTAATGAACCAAGACAAGTTATCTGCTCACCTGAGCACGCTATTTGTTTGTTTGGTCGGAACGATTCCCTCGAATTCACCAGAAGGAATCTGATTAGTTAAGTCAAGCAAGCAGCGGGAAAGGACTCACTGCCTTCTGTAAAGTTGCTGTGTCACATGGAAAAATGGGTGAATTCATAAAATAGTGATTTTTCCCTGTAGGATGCATCACTTCCATCTATTGATTAACTAAATTGAGGACAATGAATAAATGGTAACTGAATAAGAACAAAGCCATCTTCAAAGCCAAAGATGGTCTATTTTTATTCAACTCCTTCAGATTTTTTTAAGTCATTTTATATTAACTAGGATTCTTGGCTAGAAAATTTAGGTAAAAATTAGAATTAGTTAGCAGCAGTATATTGAAGGGATTATAAAAGGTAGAAACAACTCTAATATTATTAGTGTTTGGGCAAAGAAAATGAGTCTAGCAGAGAGTAAGTCTCGGTTCTTTTTTTTTCTCCCACAGAGCAGAGGCTGAAAAGACATATTTTGATTTTTAAACTTGTGTTTTATCATTTTTTACATTCTTCATGCTATTCCCCTCCCATTCCTTGCATTCTAGGCTTAGTTTTCAAAGAGTATAGATTTTAGTGGGATTTTTATCAGCCTGCTTTATCTTAGATTCTTACTAATTTTCTTGTATTATTATTTTGGTTGTTGTTCATACAGCATTACAGTTCTAAACACTACATAGATTTTTACTATTTTTACTATTTAAGGAAAATAGGCACAGCTATAGAAGAGAATATAGCAATGCTGAATATTATTGTGATTGCATTTTTAGTTTCATAAGACTTCTTTGGACTAGACAGAATCATAAATGAACTGATAATGAAATATTGGAATAAATTTAATGATGATAACTAATGTGCACTTCTGTAGAATTAAGTAAAACTTACACCTTAATCCTATAATCATGTGAATATGTTCCCCCACATATGAAAGATTGTAAATCAACCACTTCATATCTTTATCCCCCCAATTTTGGGTATCCAATTTATATACTGCCCACTTACATCAACCCAGCACTTGAGGAGCCAATCATTTTGTGACATGAAGGATCTTCATTCCAGTTGGGACCTTGTGAAGTCTATAAGCAAATTCAAATTTGGACAGGCCATCCATAAAGTCAGAAACAATATGTACCAGTTCACAGACTGAAAAATCTCCAGGTGGTTGGGTTCTGGTCAACTCAATGTGGACTAACTCACTCAGCCTACACAGGGGACCTATTGATCACCTTGCCTTTAGACCATGGGCTCTCACCAATATTCAGCAAGCCTATCCCCCTCGTGCAAGATCATGAACTTTAGAACAGTCAACCTGCTCTCATCTTCTTTTTTTCTTGTAAACCAAGTCCACAGGAGTCAGTGGCCAAACTCAACCTGTCTTTTTATTGCTGCATTTCTCCCACTTCCACTCAACAAGTAGATCCAGGTGGTCACTTAGCAAACATTTGAGCCTGTTCTCAGGCTCCCTTTAACATTCAGTCCTAGAGGGGAGTTAACCTCCTTGCGCTGAAGGAACCAGCTCGCAAGTGCATGTCAGCCTAGGAGCCCAACTGCCCCTACCAACCCTGGTGGTGTAGTGGTTATGTGCTGGACTGCTAACCTGAGGTCAGTGGTTTGAAACCATGGGTCTCCCCAAGGGAGAAGGATGAGTCTACTGTCATAAGAAAGTTCCAGTCTTGGAAACCCACAGGGACAGTTCTGCCATTGTAGTATCTCCCTGGGACAGAATTGACTCGCTGGCATTGAATTTGGTTTTGGTTTGGTTTGGTAGGCCTTTCGAGTTTCCTCTCCAGGATTTAGGGTTTGGCTTGAGGAAGACTAAGCCCTCCTCACACCGAAATATTTTCCACAGACAAGAGAGTGCCTGAGACCCGGCTGCAATGAGGAAGCGGGCCGCCGCCCTCAGAACCACCAGACTGCCGAGATGGGTTCAGGAGTCGGGCTTCCTATCCTGGCGGGTCTGCACCTGAGGCATATGCTAAGAACATGCTTGCCTCGCTTGGAGTGGATCCAAGATAGAATTCTTAGTCCCACGGTGACCCCATCCCTCTCTGTAGCTAGAGGACCCGGGTCTCTGTTGTCTTAGATGCCCTAGACCTGCCCGTCTTCTCTTAATTGGCTCCAAAGGATGGAACGACCCAAGATGGTAGAGGAATCTTGAGAAAGGGTCACCGTGCAGGCCAGACTGTCGGGTTGCACAGACTGGGGTGTAACAGGGAGGAGAGAGACCCGTGGGTCACAGATCTGAGGACCGGGTCCCAAGGGAACTTTCACGGTTACAAATAGGGTCTTTAGTGTTGAGCTGTCATTTCTAAAGTCAGTCCAAGTGCTACTGCTACCTTCCGGAAACACGGCTGCTTGCAGGAGCCTCAAGGCCAGACTCTCAGAACTGCCTTTTAAGGGCAGTTTAAGGTTTAAGGGTTCTCTGCCTCATACCTGAGCTCACCTGATTCACTTCCTCACCAACCTCCCCAGGCATCTTCCTCTGACTCTGGGCCCATGATTCCAAAGAGCTGCAGGTGTGGTAGTGTATTCGTTGGGCTGCTCAAGAAAGGTCAGCAGTTTGAAACCACCAGCTGCTCCATGGGACAAAGAGGCAGCTTTCTACTCCCATCAAGAGTGAAAGTCTTGGAACTCCACAGGGGCAGGCTGTGGGCACTTCCACCTGCAATGGGTCCAGAATCGGGTACTGGCTAGCTCTGAGGAGATCAGTGCTGTCCGCTACCTGAGGAGGACTTTGTGGGTTGGTGTCGGACATATGGGTTAATGGGTTAATGTTGGACTTGTGGGCTTTGGCAGCACAGGGTTTGGATGTTTTCTTGATGTGCACTTAACCTTTATCTAAAACTCTCTCTTATACATGAGTTTCTGTGGGTTTGTTTTTCTAAAGTATCCAGACTAACACACATAGTATATTGTTATTTTCTATCACAAGCATCACTATTATGTATTAATGATCCAAAGAGACTTTGATATGTAATTACAGCCACCACAATCAACTTACAAGGCCCTGTCTGATAGCAAGGTTATTCACATCCCTTGACTATATATCTCAGAGGGGATTCACCTCGGAAATAATCCATGTGGAGCTTCCATGGTCATCATGATCAAGTATTCCCAATTTCAGTTCTGAAATCATTCTCGCCTCTGTATTTGAGTTTTATTATTTACAATCATGGGATCACTCAGGCTAGTGGATTTCTTCCAAGTGGACCTAGTTGGCACCTCACTTAGATGGCTGCTTGTTTTAAGAGCAGTCCTTAAATCCCCTTGTGGCATAGTGGTTATGTGTTGGACTGACAAGTGAAATGTCAACAGTTGGAAACCACCAGTTGCTCTGTGGGAGAACTAGTTTCATAATGAATTATGGTTTTGGAAACTCACAGGGGCAGTTGTACCCAGTCTGTAGGGTTGTGATGAGTTGGCATTGACTGAATAACAGTGGATTTTAAGACTCCATAAACTACTTTTTCTGATATTCAGTCATTATCTAGTTTCCTCATCACACTATTATAGTACCTATATTTTCAGTGATCTCTCCATTCCTTCAGTGATCTTTCGTGAGGGCAAGCATTACAGAGGGTCATGTCATAAGAATTAAATGTTCTTCGATGGGGCTAGAATTAAGTGAATTTCTAAACTTGAAGTTCATCTTTAACTATAGGGTGCAAGCTGCTCAAAATACCTTGAAGTGACTCCCAGAAAGGACCCAACTCTCCAATCTGCCATTTTATCAAGTTCATTTAATAGACATTTACAGTGTGCTTACCACTATTTATGTAATCCATGCATGCTGTAAACCCTTGAAGAAAAGTTTGACTCTCTCTGTAGGGTCATTGTGAAGTGAAATCAACTGGATGCCACTGGGTATGATAAGTCTAGGGGTCCTAGTGGTGAAAACTGTCAAGCAGTTCATGTGCTAAGTGTGTTACTCCGGGTAGACTAGAGAAACAAATCCGGGGAGACTTTTTTGGTAGTTACAAATTCTGGTGTCAGTTTAGGACTTGAGCGGATTAATAGTGAAAGGGTGGAGTCTAATCTGTCAATTGGGTCATAGCCAATGAAGCCTCTGTGTGGGCATGGCCTTCTCTCAAGGATTCTGAGAATTCCTGTATTTCTTTCTTGGAAGCAGGAGACAGTCTTTCTTTCCACTCACTCCCTGAGAGACACTCTACTGACAAGACACATAGCACTATGCTGGTACAACCCCTGCCCTAGGATCTGGAGAAGCCATGTGGAGACCCCTGCCAGTGCAGAGATGCTTACAATGCCACTGGATCCACAAGACTTTCCACCCACTGGACTGTGATCTTCTTGCATTTGGCATCATTGCATGTGTTTCATGAGTCTGAAGAGGACTTTATAGATTGAAATCGGACATATGGGCCATTATGTGACATATGGACTTGATCTGGACTGGGCTGGGATGTTATCTCATTATTCAATTGCTCTTGTATGTAAACCTCTTTCTTATACACATATTAGTGTGTCTATGAATGTGTTTCTCTAGTCCACCAGGACTAACACAACTCATATGTGTGTTGTCAGACACACACTCTCTCTCGCTTGGCTATGATAAAGATCATAGCCAAGAAACCCTATACAGCAGTTCTACTTCGTGTCGTGGGATTGCTATGATTCAAAGACAATTCAGTAGCATCTGCTAACCACAAAACTAAGATGATCCTGTAATAGAATCTTCTGCTCAAATAAAAGCATGTGACCATAAAATAAAATTTAAAAATTAAAAGAGTTAGACATTTAGGGCTTTTGTTTCATAGAGGCTGGAAAAAATAAGTGTGGGGAAATGGGATGTGAAAGTGGTATAAGAGGATAGTGCATCATACAATGGTTTCTGATAAGGAAAGCCTCATTTTAGAAGATGAAAGACAGATGAAGCCCTTCATGAAGGTCTGTATCCAGGATCCTGTGGAGTCTGGTTCATAGTTCAGGGTCCTCAGGGAAGGCAAAATGCATGGCCAAAGTTAAACATTTTGTCTTCATTGATCAGTGGAAGAACGTGTTCAGCTACTCTTTGTGAAGTAGACAATGAGACTAAAAAGGATCTGGATCTAGCTTTGCTATAAGTAAACAGGGGCATCCATGAGTCTTTATGTGGTATCATGGAGAAGGACATTGATTTGGCAGTTCTCCAGAGCACAGAAGTGCTTTCAGGGGAGGAGGAGTTAACGATGGCTGTTTTCTAGGATCACAGCCATCAATACCGTTCAATAATTTCCATGGAATTTCCACTGTCTGTATGGCCTCCTCATGCATTACATGTCATCTTGGGACATGAGTTGACAGGACATTTCTGAATGTCCCTGAGAACTAAAAGAAGGGTGAACACAGGGGTTAGTGGGGTTTCACTAAATTTGATTTGAAAATATTACTAAGAAAAGAATATTGTTGGGATTGGTAAGGTTTCTTTGACAAAATAATTTAAAAGAGTATTAAAATGGAATGGAATCTGACAGTGGTAGAGATGTGTTGCAAAGGTTATGCCGTAACCCATGGCACACACAGAAAACATGCTACTTCTAATCTGCTATTCCAGAAATGTGGCGCCAAGCTTCTGTTGACAGTTCTAACTTGGGAATCTGCACAGCCCTTCTCACATCAATTTTCGATTGTTTTTTAATCGATTCTTCTTACTCTTCATTACCCACAGAAAAGTTCCTTGAATGTCAATGATTATTTCATGGACACAATCACTATTTAAGTAAAATAACATCATACCATAGGATTCCCAAGAGTCTAATTCAATTTGATGGTAACAATAATGAGCAAAATCTCTAACACATGTTCCAGGTAGGAATTAAGAATAACATGAACACCATACCATTCTCCTAGGGGATGAGTAATCACTTATATTTATTGAATTTTTTCATAAACATACATAAAATAGAATGTGTTATACTTATGCAATTGATTCCTCTGATTGCATATGAGGGTGAAACAGGAAAACAATAACAATAAGTTATTGTTCGGATATAATAAACATTAATGCGCGGGATTTTTATGAGTGAATGACTTCATGATTAAATGTCTTCCTACAGTCTTGTTTTCTTTATATTGAGGCATATTCCATTATGAAGGCTGTAGCATTTGATTCACATTAGTCAGTGGATAAAATCCTCTTTACTTTCAGCAAGCACGATTCTGTCACCTGCAGACTGCAGCTTGTTAATGAATCTTCTTCCAAATGTGATGCTACATCCTACACATAGAGTCTAGCTTCTCAGGTTAGTTATTTGATCGGCTTGCAAGTTGAAGAGGTATGGGGAAATGATAGAACCCTGATACACCAAATTCAAAATTAAACTCACTGTCATTGAGTCAATGCTAACTCATAGTGACCCTATAGGACAGGGTAGAACTACCTGTTTTTTCCAAGACTATAACTCTTTACTGGAGTAGAAAGCCCCATTATTCTCCCTAGGGGCAGCTGGTGCATTTGAACTGCTGCCCTTGCAGTTATCAGCTCAATGAGTAACCACTACGCTACCAAGGCTCTCTGACACATAACTTTCCTTATTTCAAACCACTTTGTCTCTTTGTTCTGGTGGAAGAACTGCCTCTTGATTTACATACAGATTCTATGTGAACACAATTAAATGTTCTGGAATTTTGATTTTTTTATCCAATTATCCTACGTTATCCTATGCAAAAACCTTAGGTGTTTTCGCATATGTGTTTGTGCATATTGGCACTGAAACCAAATCCACTGCTAATGAGTGGATTCAGACTCATAGAGACCGCATAAATTAGAGCACAGATTACTAGGGTTTCTGAAGTTGTAAATCTTTGTTGTCGTTGTTAAGTGCCACTGAGTAGATTCTGACTCACAGTGACCCTATGCACAACAGAATGAAACACAGCCGGTTTCTGCGCCCTCCTCATGATGATGATTACTATTTTATGACATATAATTATTGTTATATTGAGCCCATCCTTGTAGCGACAGTGTCAATTCATCTTATGGAGTGCCTTCCTCTTTTTTACTGCCCCTCTATTTTACCAACTATGATGTCCATCTCCAGGGACTGGTCTCTCCTGTAAATCTATCGGGGAGCCTAAAGTAGCATCCTTTGCACAAGAAGTGACTAGTGAGTTTGAAATGCTGACTTTGAGGCCCAACATCAAATCTACCATAAACAAATAACAAACAACAAAATATACTCAGTTGAAATTGAAAGTAGCAGTCTTTTCAGAAACACCATGTTCTTGCTGATTACATATCTGTATTTGGGCCATTGTTTTTGCTGTTGGGTGCTGTCAAATCAATATTGACTCTGTATGTAATAGAAACCCTATAAACAATAGAATGATACACTGCCTAGTCTTTAACTATCCTCACAATCGTTACATTTAAGCCCATTGTTGCAGCCTTTGTGTTGCAACCACTGTTAGAGTTTAAAAATATTCCTATCATTGAGTCTATTTAGATTCCAAATGACCCTACTGGACACAATATAACTGCCCTGTGGCTTTCTAAGACTGTACATGTCAGTGGATAGAGCACCTCATCTTTGTCCGCAGACTCTGGTGGTTTGGAACTGTAAACCACGATGCTAGCAGGACGCCTAGGGAGGTTTTACCTTATTGTCAGTTAGGGAATGGTGGTAGATATGATTTATGTTGTTGTTTTAGTGGTTTCTTATCTACTTTTATTTACCATCATAGGATGAATTGCTCTGTAGGGTGACATAAAGCTCTCTTTGGCTGTTAGTCTCATGTATGGCTATGGTTTTATGTCACTCTACTGTATCTTTGGTACTCTGGTGTGGTAGTGAAAGTAAGGGTAAGAAAATGTCTGTGTTTTGTACTGGGATCTCCTTCATGATGAATCTCCTCATGGAGTTGAAAATATGATCTCAAGTGGCACATTCAGAAAACAAGAAAGTGAGGTAATAACTACTGTGTATTTGGATTTTAAAAAATATTAAACACGTGTATGTGGGATGATTATGGCCTTGAAGTACTTAGAGGTACTGAAGAGGGTTTAAGGAAAAGATCAGTCACATCAGGGAACATAAACAACAGAATATTTTCCCCCAAGTATTGTTGACCTTTTAAACAAAGAGGACACACATTTTATTAACAGAAAGTTTGTTGTAATTATATATTAAGTAAACAAACAAAATACGTTCAATGAAACTAATTGCAAGGTTTTCTCCCTGGTTTTCTGTTTCCAGGCCTTAGTATAATGTTTTATCTACAAACTGTTAGTAAATATGTGAAAGAATTGATCAACTGTTTGCTCAGCCCTGGTGCTGTCATGGATAATGCCTAGCCTCAAGGTCAGCAGCTATAATTCTCAAGAAAAGATGAGGCTTCTCCTTCCTTGAAGACTTATGATCAAACATGTGGAGAGAAAGAAAAAGAGAGGAAGAGAGAGAGGGCACTAACTTTCAGTATGTGCCAATAAAAATATTGCTACACTTTGTGTTCTTATATCTATTTTTTCCCATTTGAAAAATTTTGGTTTTTGTCTTTTCTAGTTTACAGTGAACCCCTGTCCTTTTGCAAAGGGTCCAGGAAAGGAAGGTCACTTTTCTTTTCTCTTTTGTCTCTCATCCTCCAACAACCTATTCCAACAAAGTTAGCCCATAACAAGAAGTGATCTGCATTGGCAAGACTTAGTCATATGTACTTAAGACATGTTGTCAGGAAGACGAGTCCCAGGACAAGGACATCAAGCTTGGTAAAGTAGTGGGGCATCTCAAAAGAAGAAGGCCTTTGACAAGATAGAATGACGTGGCGGCTACTTCAATGGTCTCAAACATAAGAACAGTTGAGGATGGCACAAGACAGGGCATTATTTCATTTATAGGTATATAGGGTCCATATGACTCAATAGCACCTACCAACAACAACAGACATGAACTTACAAGTCACCGATTTTATTGTGCTACCTATTTCTACACACTTACATAACTCTGGACAGGGATCCGTATTTTGATTGTAAATGCCTATGTTGCTCTTTGTCCATCTTAAGTTTCCTGATAGTTGACATAAAACTAATGCAGATTAACAATTTTTCCTACTGTTCTTCAGTTAATAGCGCCTAAACTAGGCAAATGCCAAGACAGAAAGGAACACTTGAGTCTGAAATATCTCAGAAGCAGCAGGACCATTAAGATAGACAGAAAATTAGTATCATCTGGTAACGATCTATACAAAAAGACATCAGGGAATATGGTTTTTATGAGATTCACACACATATTAGTTTATTTGACTTTATTGTTGTTGAAAATATGAATAACATAACACACTAATTCAAGAAGTTTTACATGTATGATTCAATTACAATTGAGAATATTTACATGTGCTATTCAGTCACAGTTTGTGCAAGTGTTCCCAGCTTCCTTTACCTAATTGTTCTTCTACCGTTAGCATAGACATACTACCTTCTAAAGTTCCTACTTCATCTTTGGAGTTGCTTTCTGTCAATTTGACCCCATATGGACAGTTCAAAGACCCATTCATTTTTACATTTTCACATACATTTATATTCTGCTATGCCTAATGACATTTCCTTCACACATAGAAATGAAACAGATAATCTTTAAGATTAAATACACATGTTCTAATTTTCAAGAATTTCTGAAAAAGATTTGTTATTCAGAATACCATATGACAGTGAAGACAATAAGACTGCATATCATATATTTTCGATTAGTCACTGGAGAAGCACATCACGGTTGATAAATAAGAAGGTCAGCAAAAAATGTATTTACCCAGTCAATACCTGTAGGAATAGCCTCAAACAGTTATCCTTAAGGTGACAAATTTGCATTTTATCTATTTTCTACTATCTCTCTTATTATCGCAATATCCACTGGAAACAATGATAAATAATATCAGAATTAGTTTAGAATATCAGAATGAAAACAACAACCACAAAAAAGCACAGCCTCTGATTCAGAAACATGGACCTCTTCAAACATACATTAGTACTACATAGGATGGATGATCTGATGGAGTGAATTCAATTGACCTGGAAAAATCAAACGGATTGTCTATTGGATTGTGATAAGAGTTGTATGATCCCCTGATAAAATGATTAGGGGAAAAAAAGTAGAACTTAAGACCAAAGAGAGTTGATTGCAATGCATTTGCAGATTCTTGCAAGTTTGCATAGCTGTAATTGTATAGGAGTGAAGATGTATGTATGTATGTATGTATGTATGTAGTATGGCCAGCGGGGCAGAATTGAACTTACAGTAAAAGATTGAAGCAAACTTATCCATACATATCTAAATTATTCTGACACTGTTTCTAGTTGAAATACAAAAAATTATGATAGACATTCATCTTATGTGGTACGTAGAAAAAATATGCTCACTCACTCCCTTATACATGATTGGCAGCTATACAATAATAAGCATCATTGTCTTGGACGTCTCTACAGATTCAGTTCTATTATTGAATATGTCATCTTACTCTCATTTTATCATTTGTTTTGTGAGGTAATTTTGATTCTCCACAGCTTTCTCATGGCATTCTTTACTTCCGCATTCCTTAATGTGTAGATGAGAGGGTTGAGAAAAGGTGTACCGATGGTATAAAAGAGTGTTACCATTTTGTCCATAGAGAAAGTGGTTGCTGGACGTGTATAGACGAATATACATGGGCCAAATGATATGACGACTACAATGATGTGAGAGGTGCAGGTGGAAAGAGCTTTCTTCCTCCCTTCTGCACTGTGGTTTCTCAGTGAATGCAAGATAACAAAGTATGAGATTATCAAAAGCAAGAAACTAGTTGAACAAAGAGCCCCACTATTGAACACCAATAGGAGGTTGATCTCATAAGTGTCCATACAGGCAAGTTTCAACAAGGGTTGCAAATCACAGCAGTAATGATCGATCAAATTTGGTCCACAAAAAGGCAGTTTCAAGGCCAGGGCAATCTGAGCTATAGAATGTATAAAAGAACCGATCCAGGCAAAAATAATCAAGATGATGCAGACCTGTCTTCTCATGATGGTCGGGTAACGCAGAGGCTTACAGATGGCCACGTAGCGATCAGCAGCCATGAAGATGAGGACAAAGATCTCCATGCAGCCAAATAAATGCAGTGCAAAGACCTGAGTCATGCACTCATTGTAGGATATGACTTTCTTTGCAGAGAGAGCATCTGCAATTAGTCTTGGGGCGGTGGATGTTGAAAAGCAAGCCTCAACTAAGGACAAATAAAATAGGAAGAAGTACATTGGACTCCCAAGAGTTCGACTGAACTTGATGGTCATAATAATGAGCAAATTTCCCACCATAGTTCCCGTGTAGTAAATTAAGAAAATGATGAACACCATTTTCTGCTTCACAGGATCCTGTGTCAGTCCTAACAGTATGAATTCAGTGATGCTTTTATTTTGATGCATTGTTTCAGGCGATGTAGTGAAAGTAGAGGCGAGGAATAGTTCATCTGAAAAGAAGACATAGAGAGTCTTATGCAATGAATACTGTGCTTGTCGTTCAAATTCCTATGCCTCATTATGGAACTGCCACTTACTTTGGGGTAATTACTTACATCTTTGTTTCTTGTTTGTGAATAAAGCGAACTTCTGATACTTCTATATTTAAGTTGCTACAAAAGAGTTTGTAATAGGAAAATCATGAAAAAGTAAAGGACTCTCTCAACAATCAATATTAATATTAAGTATTTGACATGAGTGGATCATTTCCTGAGTTTGATGTGTATTTTCAGTTTCCCACGAGCATCTTGCAGAGTTCGTGTGCTGAAAAAAAATAGAGAAAATTTGAATGTGACTTACTTCAAGTGTCTTTCATAGTTTGCGCCTGGTCGTTCAGTTATAAGATTTTATCCTACCATGTAGTCAAAAGTTAATCTTCAGCTTATTCAGGTTTTTCCTGTTTGTTTTTTTTAACATATTTTCTTAGGAAAGAGGAAAACACTAAGGCTGTAGTTAAAGGAAAAGGAGAGGAGTATTAGCTATATATCAGGATATCTTTTTGTATTTCAAGTTCACAGCTTCTACAATAAGGATCTCAAAAAGCTCTAAATTATAGCAAAAGACTCTCAGTGTAATTCTTGTTGCATATGTTCTTTATTTCTTATATCCTAACTTTAATTAAGAGAAGTAGAAATAAAAAGGAAACTTGTACTATTCATTTTATCAAACTACATGCCTGACCCAGGTGAAGATTTTTAAAATGCCTCATATGCCTGGACAACGAATACACTGGAAAATGAAGCAGTAGACTGAAGAAGACTTGAGGCATTTTAACTAGGGTGTTGTTGAAGAATATTGGGTAGATTATGGACTGCCAGAAGAACAAGTAAAATTAACAATCATTAACATATAGTGCTTGCACAGCATGGAATATTGCCAATTAAATGCCGTTGTGGGTAGAAGTTTAGGTAAGTACAATCTCTGAGGGTGCTATAGACAATATATTATATTTCTGTCAGTCACTGATTCAATTTCCTTTAAATTTACTTCTAAATACAAAGGGTATCATGGCCTTTTCTGTGATAGTCGAAGATGAGAAAAACATAAATGTTCATTAGAAGGCTAATAAATGAAGTAAACCTAGTACTTTTTTCGAATTGATTTATTTTTAAAAAGCAGATATAGAGGCAAGTATCTTTAAAATATATTGTAAAACAAACTGTCAGAAGGCATATGCATAAACTTAGAATCAAAATATCCACAGTGAAATGAAGAAAATGTCTATCACCCATGTAAGCTTTTATGTAAATTGTGTACAAGAGTGCCAAGAAACAGTAGCTGTTGGTTCTAGAGAAAGAAACTGCATTCTAATCATCAGTGATGGAAAAAGAGTTAATTTTAGAGATACATCTGTTGGTGATATTTGAAAATATGTCTTAAGTATGGTTGACATTAAAGAAGAAAGATTTTGAAAAGTCCACGACAGGAGATAGAGAGAGTGATTAATTTATTTACAATTGCAAATCACTCAGCACTCAGCACTAACTCTTCGGAGGTGGGCAGAGATTAAAATTTGTTTGCAGTTTCTGTGAGCTAAGAGATAAAAATGAGACTGTGCCTTTCCATATGTTATGTATATGTGCTACTGTATGATATATATGTATCATTTATGTATATATATATAAAACCAAATATTTGTATGTATCTCTCTCTACATAGGCATATCCTATATATGTTGTTATTATATAACCTCACATGTATTCTAATTCATAGCTCTCTTAAGAGTAAAAGTAGACTGGAACTGTCCCATGGGGATTGCTAGGCTGTCATCTTTATGGGGGAAAGTCACCCAGTCCTTTCTACTTCACAGACGTTTGGTGGGTTCCAAACTCTAACTTTTCAATGAACAGCCAAGTCCTTAATGCTTGTCCCACACGTGCTTCTTACACACACACACACACACACACACACACACACACACACACACACACACACACACACACACGGACACAGAAGGGGGCTTCCTGTAGTTTATGGAAAAGTCACGTAATATTTAATAATATTTTTCTGCAAACCTTTTCAAGTGCCTCATACATGTATACATAAATAAGTCCCTGGTGGCACTCCCTAGTAAACAGACTGCTAACTGCTGGCTGGGAGTTCTTACCCACCAGCCTCTCTGCTGGAGAAAGATGAGGCTATTCAATGTAGTAAAGATTTATAGCTTCAGAAATCCTGTATAGCGTTATGATTGAAAAGAGGAGTTAACTGCAGTGAGATGAGCTATATATGAGTTATTCTTAGGTGCTTTTGAGCAAGTTCAGACTCTCAGTTACCTTAAGTACATGACAAAGCACTGGCCCCATCCTGCACCATCCTCACAGTATGTTTGAGCACACTGTTGCAGTGCTATTAATCCATCTCGTCCAGTATCTTCTTCTGTCTTGCTGGCTCCGTACTGTATCAGGGATGATATCTTTTTACAGGGACTGATCTCTTCTCATACATGTCCAAAATATTTGAACTCAAGTCTTTCCGTCCTTACTAACGGATATAAGGAGAGCAGGGGTGATTCTTTCTTCAAGGCGGACGACTTTCATCTTCTGGTCCCTTCAGTATTCTTCATAATACAACATAATTCAAAAGGTGCAAATTCTTCCTTAACGTTTTCAGCAATTGAAAATGCAATGCCGTCGGGGAGGCATATTTCAATCCTTAAAGAGACGTGTTTGCGTTTTTACATTTTTGTTTTATCTAGTGGTCTGTTGCAGCAGATTTTCCCAATGCAATACATTGGCTGATGCCTTGACTGCTGTTTCCATAAACAAGCATTAATTATGAAGCTAAGTGGAATGAAATCCTTGATATCTTACCATATGTAAATAAGTAATTGGGTAGCGCAAAGGGTTAAGCACTAATCACTCTAATGCTAACCTTGCAAGCTGTATGGAACACAGGTCTAATCTATACGTATGTGAATGCCACCGGTCAGAATTGATCCAATGGCAACTAGCAACCAAAACAGCAATATATAAACACACGTAGGTTAGGAGATGCACACATATTTCCTAATTAATATAACTGATGTATACCCAAGTGATATACATTAAATAAAACAATGTAAAAACAGTGATTTTTTTGTCTGCTCATAAAGAAGCTGCTTGCCTAGAAAACAGTAGTTTTAATGAATATGTGTTTAGTATATGTGCTGCCAAAGCAAGCACTAAATCTATATTTATTAAATATGTATTGAATGAGTAAAAGAATTCAGAGGCATTTGCCACACATACAATTCTACTGAGCCCCACAAGATAGTGCACTCAGTTGCCTTCGGATATGAAACCTGTAGCCTACATTACCATGACAAAATCTTCACCTTTGCAATGTTTCAGAACACTCAAAACGTCTATTTGTTTTTACTTCACCTCCATCTAACAGTAGCCCTTACCTTCTAGGGCTCACACCTTCTTCCCCCTCATATGTTCTGATTTATTAGTATCTGTTAAGGACTAGGTTTTGGTACAAAAGTTTACAAAAAATATAAGAATCATGCCATCTTTTATCTCCACATGCTACTTTAGATTATAAATCCCTTCTAGTAAAGTCCCTGCACTGCCTTCCTTCCAAATGCCCCTTCTATGTACTGTAGAGCTGTTGTAATGGTGTGGAACAGATGAGTTTTTTCCAAGTAGTAAACACAACTAAATAGTTCTACAGTAAAACCTCACCAGCCTTCATGTAGAGGGTACAACACACAGTTGCTCCCTTTCTTGCCATGTTCACATGGAAGCCACACACTCAAATGAGGAACAACAACAAAAAGAAAAAGACGGGCTTCTAAACTTTGGATTGTTCTGAACCCAGTATCTTTTTGATCTCAGATGGGTATGTTCTCCTCTGTCTACTAGAAGGCAATTTCAATTGGTCACACGATCATCCCACACGCTCTGAAACCCAACCACACACAAGATTTTGACTGTGAAATGCATCTCTTTTGCCTTCCCTGGAGGAGTATTTAACATGAATGATGCAAAATATAGGCGTCTGGGGAAGATCATTCCCTAAGTGTCCCTTTCCTCCTAATTAAGAAGCATGAGCCATTTGTGATACAGAGCTTCTCTACAATTTGTCTTCTTAGATTATGGGAGGGTTGGGTGTGGCATGTGTCCTATTATTAAAATTAAAGGTATTTTGGCCATAAATGACTTTTCCTTATAATTAAAATGATGGATTTCTAGAGTCACTACTTGGTTCCCAATACCATTCTCCAATAAGAACCACAATTCTTAGAGAAATGGTTGGGTTGTTTTTCTATGATTTAAAATAAATACTTCTTTTATTTACTGTGACAAGAATGTCAAGGGCAGCGAGATAGAGGAACTACTTGAAAGAACTCTCGGTTGTCACTGGAAAACTTTAGACAAGTCAGTAAATAATAGAGTAGTGAAATATAGCCATACTATAGGAAATATCGACTGCTCTGAGGGAGAAAGATGGGACTTTCAACTCCTATATAGAATTACTGTATCAAAAACTCTCAGAGACAGTTCTACTCTGTGAGTCAATCTCAACTATAGTCACTATGAGTCAAGGTCAACTCAGTGGTGATGAGTTTACTTTCTTTTTTATTAATAGGAAATAAAGAGATGCCCTACTGGCTTAGTGTTTACATATTGGGCTGCTAACTGCAAGGTCAGAAGTTTGAAACCACCAATAACTCTGAGGGAAAAAGATAAGACTTTCTATTCCTGTAAGGAGATACGATCTTAGAAACTCACAGGGGCAGTTCTACCCTGTCTATAGGGTCCATATTAATTGGCATGGAGTTAATGGCAGTGCCTTTTGAGTATATAGGAAATGAATATTCTAAAGTCCGATCTGATATAAGTGAGTGATGTAATCAAACAAGCAAAGAGAAAGAAGAAGCAAAGCTCCTTTCTAAAAATGCATGTGCTCTATCAGATACTCCATCCTCTAGGAGGCAAAGCATATTTTCCATCCCTGAGTGTAGGCTGTACACGACGCTGTGGAAAGGGAGATAACATAGTGACTATACAGTGGAACAACCCAGTAAACTCCCTCTCTCAGGTGTTAAGGTTAACTGTCACAGGAATAACTCATATTGATAGTATGCACCCTTCATTTGATGTGAAAACAATGGCACTTTATCATTATGATCTTCCTTAAAAAAGTAATAGGCTCAGTCTAACTTCCATCGGTATTCTGTAGAAGCAGAACCAGTGCTTACATGTAACACGCAATATGTGTGTGTGTGCGTGCGTGTGTGTGAATGTATACCTACTGTCTCAGAGTTGATTCTGACTCATTGAAAACATACATAAGGTTTCAGGAAGCAAATAGCTTTACCTCATGCCATAGATCATGTATTTAGTTCTAACTGCTGATTTTGATCTTGAAGTGTTTGCATATCCCATTATGCTATTATATACCAGGAGAGAAAAAGAATACATTTTTCCATAAATTATCTGAAGCTCACAGTGTGTATATATGTCTTTATGTGCTCATACACATATGCATATGCACATAACACGCAGGCATGCACATGTGTGTGTGTGTTACCCTGGTGGAATTGTTAGGTATGTATTGAATTGTTAACTGCAAGATGCACTTTTAATCTCAAATATTTGACTATTCTGAGGTGTACATATTTCCTTAGGGCTATTGTTCTTAATATACAATGTTTATTGTTTGACTGAAAAATCACTGAGAGAATTCATATCTAGGCCTCAGAGGTGGTTAAGTCCCACAGTATTGGCGAGTCTGCCAGTCTCTATCCAACAAATAATCCTGGTCATTTTATGATTTTGTGTTTTGTTTTTGAAAGAATTTCATTGGGGGTTTATACAACTCTTACCACAATCCATACATACATACATTGTGTGTCAAGCACATTTGTGCATTTGTTGCCCTCATCATTCTCAAAATATTTGCTTTCTACTTGAGCCCTTGGTATCAGCGCCTCATTTTCCCCCTCCATCTCTGCTCCCCCTCTCTCATGAGCCCTTGATAATTTATAAATTATTATTATTTTGTCTTATTGTACACTGTCCGACATCTCCCTTCACCCAGTTTTCTGTTGTTTGTCCAACAGAGTTATATGTAGATCCTTGTAATCAGTTCTAACTTACTACCCCACCTTCCCTCCACCCTCCAGGTATCGCCACTCTCACCACTGGTCCTGAAGGGATCATCTGTCCTGGATTCTCTGTTTCCAGTTCCTATCTGTACCAATGTACATTCTCTGATCTAGCTGGATTTGTAAGCTAGAATTGGGGTCATATTGGGGGGTAGGGTGGAGAACCATTTAAGAACTAGAGGAAAGTTGTATGTTTCATCCTTGCTACACTGCACCCTGACTGGGTCATCTACTCCCTGTGACCCTTCTGTAAGGGGATGTCCAGTTGCCTACAGATGGTCATTGGGGCCCCAATCTGCACTCCCCTTCATTCACAATGATATGATTTTATGTTCTTTGTTGCCTGATACCTGATCCCTTCAACACATTGTGATCACACAGGCTGGTGTACTTCTTCTATGTCGGTTTTGTTGCTTGTGAACTAGATGGCCGCTTGTTTACCTTCAAGCCTTTAAAACCCCAGACACTATAGCTGGGCACCATCAGCTTTCTTCACCACATTTGCTTATGCACCCATTTGTCTTCAGTGATCATGTTGGGAAGGTGAACATCATGAATGCCAGTTAAATAGAACAAAGTGTTCTTCCACTGAGGGAGTACTTGAGTAGAGGCCCAATGTCTATCTGCTACCTTAATACTAAACCTATAAATATATGCACATAGATCTATTTACCCACCATCATATGTAAGCATATTTACATATG
The DNA here is from genome assembly GCF_000313985.2 of Echinops telfairi. Classification (NCBI taxonomy): domain Eukaryota; kingdom Metazoa; phylum Chordata; class Mammalia; order Afrosoricida; family Tenrecidae; genus Echinops; species Echinops telfairi. The sequence continues at coordinate 1,836,362 of NW_022103958.1, read as the reverse complement.
TAATGCCTGTATTTTTCCCTCTATAAATGCTCTTTGCCTCCTAGTTCATTTCTCTATTTTCTTTTACTTTCCTCGTGCCCCACTATCATGCTCATCCTTCATTTAGGTTTTAGTAATTCCTCTTGGTTACATCGCCCTTGATCAATCCCTACCAGGCCTCTTACACCTTCCTCATGACTGATTTGGATAACTTGTTGTTCCCTTGTCCCTGGGTTGGTACACCACTTCCTTTTCCCCACCTCCCCCTTGCCATGTAACCCTGGAACCAATGGTCCTGTTGTTTTCTGCTCCAGATTGTTTATACAGCGTACCTTATCTAGATAGACCTGTAGAGATAATAATATACACACAAAAACAAGACAGAGCAAAACAAAGTGACGAAAGAAAACAAAACAACAACAACAAAAATCACACACACATACACACACACACACACACACACACACACAACCCCCAGGAAAGCCTGTAAATAGTTCAAGCTCTGTTTGTTGATCTTTAGGAGTGTTTTCCAATCGAGTTTGATGGGATGCCACACTCTGGCCCCACAGTCTATTATTTTTCGTCCTCCTTCGGGAATTCCTTGCTTTGTTCCCCTTGCTGTTCTGCTGCACGCCCTTAGTGTTTTGCCTCGGTGTGGTGGGGTCAGATCAGGTGCAATTTCCACACTGTGTCTGCAGTGTTGTCCCCTCTATGGATATGGTTCAGTGAGGGATGAGTAAGACATCCCTGAACTGTTGGCCTAGGTCATGGAACCTCATCTGGGAGCTTCACCTAAGAAAGCTATTTCTGGGGAAAATGATATTGTCTTTTGTTCAACATTTTTCTCTCAATCTATCCAAGACTTCATTAAAAAATTATAGTAGCATTTATTATTGATTTATTTAACATTTTATTGGGAATTTTTACACATATTATTGCAATCAATAGTTCCATTAGATCAAGCATAATTCAAGAATTGCTGCCATCACCATTTTCAATAAATTTTCTTTTATTCTTGAAATCCTTGATATCAGCTCTTTATCCCTTTATCCTCTGCCTCCCCAACTATACCACCCCCTGATTCCTCATTATATTATGACATTATATTTGTTCATTTGTTGTCAGTTCCACCATCCCACTTATCCAATCACCAGAATCCTGATGTTCCTTTGTGTTCCTTCTAATAAGATTTCTTTTCCCCTAGAACTTGGTGGTGGTAATGAAGAACCATGAGGACTTAGTTTTGCTTGCTCCATTAGCCTCTCCGACTAATAGTTTCCACGCACGTGTCTTTAATTATGTCAATCCTTCCCTTCAAACATAGAGAGAAAAACATAATTGTGCCCTTACAATGGGCATATACTTTTTAAATGATTCTGTTTTGGTTGTTAGGTGCCATTATGTCAGTTCTGACACACTGAGACCCTACAAACATCAACACACAGCACCATCCTCACAAACACGTAAGCATAAGAAAGAGCTTTATATCCAGAAGGAATCTTCTATAACTAGCATCCTAGGCTAGTCCAAGTTCAGTTCATAGGTCCAGTGCTGGCTGGAGCTCCCTTTGTACTCCGGTAGCTGCAAGCCTATGGTGCAACAAGGTGAATCTTGGTTTCAGGACGATTATACACTAGTGGGGTGCAGTGTGCCATGGATCATACAAGGTTGGTGGGAACATGTCAGGGTGCTGACAGCTCTCAGGGTGAGGCAGCCACATGGAACTGCACCTGGAGACAGGCCCAGAAGCCCTAGCATGAGAAATGTGAGAGAGGAGAGCGGTCCTCAGTGTCTCCTTGTGAAAAAGGTTAAATCTCCCAATAGGCATCACCAGGCTTTGAGCTGAGTGACAGGTTGGACCCCACCCCTACACTTTCCTCCAAACTCAAGTTGATATAACTTATAACCACCATAGCAGTTACTGTGTAAATCCTTGTTGAGGTTCTTACTCACTTTCCATGCCCTTCTACTTTACCAAGCATGATGTCCTTTTCCAGGGACTGGATGAACCCTCTTGACAACATGTTCAAATTACATGACGCCAAGTTTTACATCCTTGCTTCTTTGAAGTAGTTTAGCAATACTTATTGCAAGGCAGTTTTTTTTGATCATTTGGCAGTCCACGGTACAGACAATTCTTCACTAGCACCATAATTCAAATTCATCAATTTATCTTCTGCTTTCTTTGAAGTATTCTGGAATTCTCATTCTACTCAAAGAGGTCCATAGTTTGTTATGATCCTCACAGTTGAATGCCTTGGCACAGTCAATAAAATACAAGTAAACATGTTCTGGTATTCTCTCCTTTAAGCCAAGATTCATCTGACTTTCACCATGATATACTTTGACCCATGTCCTCTCCCAAATCCGGCTTGAAGCTCTGGCAGCTTCCTGTCAATGTACTGCTGCAGCCATTGTTGAACCATTGTTGAATAAACTTCAGCAAATTTTTACATGCATGTGATATCACTTATATTGTTTTATAATTTGAGCTTTCTGTGGGGTCACCTTTCTTTGGAATGTGCACAAATATGGATTTCTTGAATTCTATCTTTCTACATATAAAATGTTCCCTCTGAGAGAAGCAGAGAAGATTTTACTACGAGCAAGAGTCAGGAGTAGAGCCTGTGCTGTGAACCCCGAGATCCTGCACAATGAAGGTCCTTGATCTAGGTAGAAGAGCTTTGCCACCAAAGGTGTGATCAATGAGCAGCAATAGAAGAACGGGGAACCAGAGCAGGAAGACAGAGGAGTGGCTATACTAGCCAGCAGAGAAGTAAAGCTGTGTGCTTTTTGGAATGAGACTGACTAGTGGAAGAGGGTGCCTGGGCAATTAACTGGGGAAACTGGGCTTGCTGACATAGAGCGCTTAAGCAGAATGCATTTAGATGGAGACTACTTGGAATAGGGTGCATCTGGGCACTTTAGGCAAGGAGCTGGGGTCACTGACCCGTGGAGCCGAGTGACTTCAGGTTGAGGTTTGCAGCACAACAGTATGCCTTCCAGTACTTATTATGAGCCCCAAAAGACCTTTGTAAGTATGTCTTGACTGAACAATGCTATCTTAAGCATTTTCTTCTGGATTATAGCTTTTTAATTGTCATACTAACCCCCCTAATCATGATTACTGTCTATGAATCTTGTGTGGCTATTGCAACTAATCTTAGACACTAAAAGAATGGACTACTGTGGGAGAAAGAACTAGAAAAGCAGACAGTCTTGTTTGAGACAGAACTGCCCTTATTTGCATAACAGAACTAATAATTACTATGTCAAAATATGAATCCTAAAGTATGCTATGCATACTAAATTATGTTACATATTTAAAGCAATAAATATTTACTTAAGCTATTCTTATGGTTATTATTTCTACTTTTTGTAAGATTTAGCTGAACTGGAAAAGTTATGCTAAAATTCATTTATTGAAGTTGTATGTATGTGATAAAATATTTATTACTTGAATTTGTTCAAAAGTATGCATATATTGGAATGAACTATGCCTCATGTAAATAGTTAATGCCAGAGGAAAAAAAACTGGAAATTCCTACATTTGGGGTGATAATTTTCTCCATTTCTTCAATTTTTCATATACTTAATAATTAAGAGTTTCCTCCTGTCAAAAATGTGGGGCAAATGAATTACTTCTGTTTACTTTAGTTTTCATATGGCATTGGTTTCCCATCGCCCTATTTCAGCAATGTGAAGCCCTCATCACAAATCATGATCTGTGGGTCAGTAGTTTTATTGGTCTATTTCTAAGCTCTGAGGTTAATAATAAGAGTGATAAGTACTGGACTCTAAATTCCTGTATGTTTTCCTCTATCCAAGCTGTGGCTGACGGAATGTTAATCCAGACTGTTTTCCTCCCATTCTCAAATACATTAGCTGATACAGAATCAGAAAGGTTTCCAGAACTATTATCTGTCTAACTGTAAGATTTTGAGGCCTCCAGAGAAACAGTGCCTCCCCGCAGCCAGGCTAATGCAGAGATAGACAGTAAAGTTAGGACAGAAAGTGCTCAGCAGTATCAGCGCCATTGTGGTGGACAAGCCAGGCAGTGCCATTTGGCAAGGATTTGTTTACAAAAGCTTCTGGGAATAGTATAACTTCCAGCATCCAAAGAGCTATTAATTCTCAGCTTAGATTCTACTCTTCTTGTGTGATTGCCATCTGGCACAGGCAGTGATGACTTTTAGGACTTAAATCTGCATGTTAGTTTTTTATTGTGTTTTTTTTTTTTTTGAGATTCAAACTCTTTGTGATTAATTTTTAAGATGTTAAATCTGTATTGAAAAAATCCCAGCTTGGCATTTCTGTGGAATTAAGACCCACTTTTCCTCGCCTAAAGAGTACCAGTGTCACAGCAGCTAAAGCACTCAGCTGGAAATCACAAGGTTGGCAGCTCACACCCACCAGCCGGTGCCTGGGGAAGCACGGTATGTGTCTCCTTCTGAAAAGAGAGCAGCCTGGGAAACGCCACTGGGCAGTGCTGCTCTGTCCTTCCTGGTGACTAGGAGTTGAAATCCACTCAACGGCCAGAATGATGGGTGTCTTTGCATCCCTGATGCTTTAGCAGATACGTACATCCATGCCCATCACAAACCTGTAGGATGTTCTTAGCTTTTTGAGAGGTTACCATTTTTTTATTATAAAAGTAGCCTAATTGTTTTTGAATTATTTGTTTATAATTCTTTGCCTTTTATTTCAGAATCAGCTGCTGCAGAAGAGTTAGCGCAGTGAGTATCTGATGAGGCACTTCTGAGCCTTAACGCTTCCTGAATGGGTCTTTAATGATCAGTGAATGTTGCTTGGTTTGGGGACAACCCATCAACTGCATTTACATGGAGAATTTGCTATTTCTCTATGTTTCATCTATTTCTTGCTTAATGATGTACATTTTCTTGCATTCTATGATTATATATATACATATAGTTTAAAAATACTAGAACGCACTTCAGCTTTAATGTACACAAACAGAATTCCTGTTGAGAGCAGGTACTAAAGTTAATTAAGTCTTCATTTGTAAGCTAACTGTCCTGAGAGTCACTCTACTACTAATAATTCTTCTATCATAATTCTAATGGAATAATCTTATTAATTCTTAAGTAGCTATGGTAATGATGTCCCAAAATTTTAAATTGTCATTTCACCCAAAATAGACTAGTAGCATCTCTATAAATTTTAGTACATTTTTAGCAGGACACATTCTCCACCTTGTATGAAAAAACTTGAACTTGTGGAGAAAATTGTACCTGAACTATAACAAAATCTGTTCTCATTATACTGAGAACATACAGAAAAGGATACACCTCATTTTTTCTATACTACCACAGAAATGATCACTTGATTATATTTTTCTTGCAAGGAAATAAAAATAAACTTCACAAAACTCACGTTAGTGTTTATAGTGAAGAGATACTTTAAAAGAGTCATTATGCCATTAGACGCAGATCAGCAAATACCTTTTAATTAATGGGCTGCCAATTTCAAAGACAGTAAACCTGAAACTGTATGTACCTGTGATTGAAATCCCACAGCCATCAAGTTGATTCTTAGCCATGGGGTTTCTGCGCATACACATCTTTATAGATTGAGACAGCCTCCTCTATTTCCCCCCACGATTCAGAACTGATCAATTTATTTACAGCTCTCAATGCTTCTACCTGTCTCTGTGTGCACATGTCCTTCTTTTGTTACAAAGGAGCTGCACAATATTTCTTTCCTTTCATCAATTTTGATTTCATTCTTTTCCTAAGGGTTTCTTTCCCTTCATACAATAAGAAAAATAGTCCTTAATTTTATGCAAATAGTTATTTCTCATCTGACTGTATTCATAGTTCCACCTACCTTTGATAGCAGTAGTGATCATCAAACATGCCTCATAGAGAAGAGTATTTTAAGAGCTATTTTACATTAAATGCGATGTGGAAAACAGGAAAGTATTCAGATCAAGACCTACTGAATTTTCATTTTGGTGAAACTAAAAAAATTATTTCAAAATCACTTAAAATCAGAAATATGACCAAGTCTATTTGGGTGAACATAGAGCATGTTAGCATGCATATTACATGTCAATCATGTCCCCTACTCCTTCATGCTCTGCTCTTAGTCATGGATGCAGCAGTATACAAACTGAGAATTGGGATAGCAGGCTTCCAGGTCAGGAAACTGAGTGGTGGAGTGTGTTATGCCCTGGGCTGCTAATCTTAAGTTCAGCAGTTCAAAACCACCAACTTCTCATACTTCTGTAAAGATTTACAGTCTTGGAAAGGCACCAGGCTAATTCTCCTCTGTACTACAGAGTTGCTATGAATCCTACTCAATGGAAATGAGTTTGATATGGAGTTTGACGATCCACAGAATATTATTTTCTAACCCTAAGAAATTACTTAGAGTCTCTTTTCTTGAAAACAAAAAACAAAACAAAACAAAAAATAGGATTTGAGTTAATTTGGTAATTTCTACTTTTAAATTATTAATTAACCTACTTGTATAATAATAATCTGTATTTGCTTCTGACAAATATATATATTTTAAATTTAAATACATAAATTTATAAATAAAATAATTTTAGTTTATTAAAACATATATATGATATGTGGATTATGTGCCAATAAAACTATTTTTAAAAATTATGATCCAAAA
>NW_022103958.1:1827811-1829541 GCF_000313985.2 Echinops telfairi | reverse complement strand
CCCGTTTGAAAGGAAATTTTGAATATCAATTAAAAATAGAATTGGTTTTCCTACAACATTGCTCTTTTTATTAGCAATGTACCAATTGTTGCTGTTTGCCATAAAACTTTAAAATATATAGTCAAAAGAGATTAAGGATATATTTTTCACAGAATATGTTGCATTCTAAATAACCTTACTACAAAAACTCAACATTGTAACATCTGGAGAGTCAATTGACTATTAAATCAGTTCCCAAAACACAAGGAATGCCATGATTTTTGTAGTTCCATTGGGTACATCATACTTTCTCATGACTGAATGAAAGAGCCATTAGAAATGCATTGTTTCCATTCTGCATTCTACTTTCCCTAGTGTAAAACTCTTTAGAAGTATCAAAAGCTATATGAGCTTTATGAAATTTTCATGTATTATTTATGTAAAAAAGGCATAACTGACAATTAAGTTTGTCTTAGTGCTATTTGTAACACAATTTGTTGGTATTTCTTGCCTAGAATGTACACAGTAACATTAGATTGTAGTAGAAGCACTAAAATAGGCAAATTCAATGATACTTGAGTAATTCAACTGTTTTATCGTTTCTTTGGCTCCCTGAACTGAATGGCAGAATGCTGAAAGTATTTTTTAATCTGTGAACTATAAATAGTAGAAATAAATTAATTTGATATTTATCTTTCTGGATTCCTATAATAAATTGAAATTCTTTGTTCATGGATACTTTTTTGTGTAACCAAACATTCATCGGTCATAACTGCTCACATGACAAGCAAGACTACACATTAAGTATCTTAAGGTTCATGTGTAAATGTGTAAAGACTACATATTAAACATACTTAAGTTGAAGAGCTTCAGTTATTTCTTGAGCAAATATTCCCAGATAATTCAGGAGAGGTATCCCAGCACAAGCTTTAAGAAGCAAAGGAGATCTTAAGGATAATGTACACCAGCATTTAAAAATAAGCTAAATATAGTTTATAAATGTATTAATTATTTCTTATAAAAATCATGTAACATTTGTTTTTCATAATTTAATACATTTAAAATATTGAAACGTACTACTAAAGTGCATAAAATAGTTATTCCTGTTATATTATTCTTTCATAATATATTTAAAAATAAGATTAAGTTGACAAACAGCTTAATTGTACATATACACTCAATAATGCATACTAATAGTATTGCATGATATTTTTTGTATATTTTATATAATTGCTACTATACTGCTAAATCTTGTTTCATGCTCCTGTTTTCTTTATTTTCAGGAACTCAGCTTACTTGTTTACAATTTAAGCCAAATGAAAACAATTATGGAAAGCCAAAGAAACATCTCAGAATTCATTCTTTTGGGATTTTCTTATGACTCAAATACACAGCTGTCTTTTTGTGTGCTATTTTTATTCTGTTATATATCCCTCTTGGTAGGAAACCTTGTGATACTTCTTTCCATTCGATGCAGTACCCTTTTTCAACAACCAATGTACTATTTCCTTAGCCACTTGTCTTCTATGGACATCTGCTATACTTCAAGTGTCACACCCAAATTGATTGGTGACCTACTAGTAGAGAAAAAATCCATCTCTCATGGAAATTGTATGCTACAGGTCTTTACCATGCACTTCTTTGGCAGTATTGAGGTCTTCATTCTTACTGCCATGGCCTTTGATCGCTATGTTGCCATCTGCAAACCTCTCCACTACATGATCATCATGAACAGGACAAGGTGCCATCTT
>NW_022103958.1:1825161-1826566 GCF_000313985.2 Echinops telfairi | reverse complement strand
CAAACAAACAAACTCACTGCCATCAAGTAGATTCTGAATCATCCTGATCCGAAAGGACAGAGGAGACTTGCTCCTGTGAGTTTCTGAGACTCTCAATGTCTATGGCATAGAAAGCTTCATCTGAACCTGAACTGTAATCCTAAGGTACTCATTCAAGGTTTTTCTGAAGAGATGAGTAAAACTATCTCTCTATCTATCATCTATCTATCTGTCTATCTATCTATCTATCATCTATCTATATATCTATCTATCACCTATCTATCACTTATCTATCTATCTATCTATCTATCTATCTATCTATCTATCTATCTATATCTATGTATATCTGTATCTATACATATACCTGTATATATACCTATATATATATATGAATACTTTATGTGTAAGGAAAAGAGATGCCATTGAGTAGGTGAAATTTTTGAGTAAATGAATATAGCTAAAAAACATAAATCTGTTAGAAAACAGCAGGCAAATATGTGGGATATTATGTGGGAAAATTATAAGTTAAGAAGGAGATGCCTAACTCAAGATTTGGGGAAGCATTTGATAGGAAAAGAGGGAGACTTTGAAAAAGTAAAAGTTCAATTGTATTGTAGGTAATCGACTGATTATATGTAGATCTTCCTTAATCCTTTGGTAGCTAGAACTTTGAAGGCAGGGCATTTATAGGGTGTGTACATTTCCAGTGCCTTGGACTTTGGCCTTAAATCAATATCTCGGTTTCTTAGGGCTGCCATAACTAAATCTCACAAATATTGTGGCTTTGAAGAACAGGAAACGTATTGTCTTACAGTTCTGGAGACCAGTTATGTGAACTCAGGGCATCAGGGGGACCATGCTACCTGCGTCTGCTCCAGAAGAACCTCCACGTCCTTCCGGCTTCCCTTGTTCCTTGTCATTTTTTTTTAAATCATTTTGTTGGGAGCTCCTACAACTCTTCTCACAATCCATACATCCATACATTGTGTCAAGCACATTTGTACATTTGTTGCCCTCATCATTCTCACAACATTTGCCTTCTGCTTGAGCCCTTAATATCAGCTGACCAGTTATCAGACTGATCTAATATAACTTCTTTAACTTACAGCATCTTTTTACAAAATGTATATTGTGCAGTTAAAACTTTCTCAGTTGATTTCCTCTAGTTTTAAACATTTTCTGTATTTTTGAATCGTTTTGCTTTTGTTTATTTATATCAGGGTGTAACTCAGAGGTTTTTTGTCATTGCACGTCACCCTCATGAACTTGTGTTATATATTTTTATGAGCTTTGTTATATGAAACCCATGATTTACAAATCTATAGGGACAGCAAGTAGAATAAGGGTTTTGGGGTGGTGGGTACAGTGGTGGTGGGAGGTAAAGGGAGACAACGTCAAAGAGTCCAGGAATAAAAAGAAGGTTGGA
>NW_022103958.1:1819295-1821069 GCF_000313985.2 Echinops telfairi | reverse complement strand
CTAATATTAAGTTCAGCAGTTCAAAACCACCAACTACTCATACTTCTGTAAAGATTTACAGTCTTGGAAACGCACCAGGCTAATTCTCCTCTGTACTATAGAGTTGCAATGAATCCTACACAATGGAAATGAGTTTCAGTTAGAGTTTGACGATCCACAGAATATTATTTTATAATCCTAAAAAATTACTGAGAATCTCTTGATTGTCTTGTTTTTCTTGAGAACAAAAAACAGAGCTTGAGTTAACTCGGTAATGCCTATTTTTAAATTATTCATCAGCCTACTTGTATAATAATAATTAAAAATTTTTTTTCTGATAAGTATATATAGTTGAAAATTAAATATATCATCTTATAAATAAAAAAATCACCATTAGTTGTAAGAAGAAAAATAAGTTACTTATTGCCAAATATTATATTTGTTTAATTACTTCCTTTTTAATCATTTTATTGGGGGCTCGTACGAGTTTAATTACTTTTCAGGCAGGAATATTTTGAGCCTGAGAAATAATATTAGTTTATATATATGTATATAATGTGGATTATATGCCAATAAAACTTTTTTGAAATTTATGATCCAAAATTTGAACTCCCACCTAATTTTATAGTAAAGAGTAAACAAATTGAAAAAGCAATGAAAAACAAGAAATGTGTATATAGATAGATAGATAGATAGGTAGATAGATAGATAGATAGATAGATAGATAGATACAGAAGCACTAAACTGAATTCAGAATAACAGAAATCTGAGACTTTCTCCTGTATGAAAGGAAATTTTGAATATCAATGAAAACTAGAATTTGTTGTTCTACACTATTGCTCTTTTTATTAGCAATGTACCAATTGTTAGCTGTTTGTCATAAAACCTTTAAAAACTATAGGCAAAACAGATTAAGGATATATTTTTCACAAGATATGATGCATTCTAAATAACCTTCCTAGAAAAACTCACTCTTGTAACATCTGGAGAGTCAATTGAATATTAAATCAGTTCTTAAAATACAATGGATGCCATAATTTTTGTAGTTCTATTGAGTACCTTATAACACCTCATGACTGAATAAAATATCCATTAGAAATGCATTGTTTCCATTCTGCATTCTATTTTCCCCAGTGTAAATCTCTTTAGATCAGCAGTTCTCAACCTATGGGTCGCAACCGCTTTGGCGGCCCTCCCTTTCACAGGGGTCGCCAGATTCATAACAGTAGCAAAATTACAGCTATGAAGAAGCAACAAAAATAATTTTATGGTTAGGGGGTCACCACAATATGAGTAACTCTATTAAAGGGTCGTTGCATTAGAAAGGTCAAGAAATACTGCTTTAGATTTATCAAAAGCTATATGAGATTCATGAAATTTTCATGTATTATTTAAGTAACAAAAAGCATAACAGACCATTAAGTGTGTCTCAGTTCTATTTGGATCACCTTGTGTTGGCATTTCTTGCCTAGGGTGTATACAATATCATTAGATTGTAGCAGAAGCACTAAAATATGCAAACTTCAAGCATACTTGAGTAGTTCAACTGTTTTACCTTTCCTTTGGTTTCCGAACTGAATGGCAGTAAGCTGAAAGTATTTTTAATCTGTGAATTATAAATAGCAGAAATAAATTAATTTGCTATTTATCTTTCAGGATTTCAATCATGAATTCAAATTCTTTGTCCATGGATACTTTTATGTGTAACCAAATATACATTGGTCATATTTGCTCACATGACAAGCAAGACTACACATTAAACATCTTAACGTTCATGTGTAAATGTGTAAAGACT
>NW_022103958.1:1817842-1819195 GCF_000313985.2 Echinops telfairi | reverse complement strand
CATGGATACTTTTATGTGTAACCAAATATACATTGGTCATATTTGCTCACATGACAAGCAAGACTACACATTAAACATCTTAACGTTCATGTGTAAATGTGTAAAGACTACATACATATACTTATGCTGAAGAGTTTCGGGATATTTGTTGAGCAAATATTCCCAGATCCTTCAGGAGAGGTAGTCCAGTTCAAGCTTGAAGAAGGAAAGGAGATCTTAAACATAAAGTACACCAGCATTTAAAATAAGGCAAATATAGATTTTAAATGCATTAATTATTTCTTATAAAAACCATGTAACTAATAAGTGTTTTTCATAATTAAATACATTTAAAATATTGAAACTTACTATTAAACTGCATAAAACAGTTATTCCTGGTATAATATTCTTTCATAATATATTTAAAAAATAAGATTAAATCAATAAACACCTTAATTATATATATATATATATACACACACACAATAATGTATACTAACATCATTTCATGGTATTTTTTGTATATTTTATATAATTATTACTCTACTGGTAAATCTTGATTCATGCTCCTGTTTTCCTTATTTTCAGGTGTTCGCCTCACTTGTTTACAACTTAAACCAAATGAAAACAAATATGGAAAGCCAAGGAAACATTTCAGAATTCATTCTTTTGGGATTTTCTTATGACTCAAATACACAGCTGTCTTTTTGTGTGCTATTTTTATTCTGTTATATATCCCTCTTAGTAGGAAACCTTGTGATACTTCTTTCCATTCGATGCAGTACCCTTTTTCAACAACCAATGTACTATTTCCTTAGCCACTTGTCTTCTATGGACATCTGCTATACTTCAAGTGTCACACCCAAATTGATTGGTGACTTACTAGTAGAGAAAAAATCCATCTCTTATGGAAATTGTATGCTACAGGTCTTTACTGTGCACTTCTTTGGCGGTATTGAGGTCTTCATTCTTACTGCCATGGCCTTTGATCGCTATGTTGCCATCTGCAAACCTCTCCACTACATGATCATCATGAACAGAACAAGGTGCCATCTTCTTGTCTTAGCTGCCTGGGCCGGTGGGGCTGCCCATGCCTTTCCACAATTACTTATGGCCATCTCGTTACCCTTTTGTGGTCCTAATGAAATCGATCATTACTTTTGTGACGTCTTCCCTTTGTTAAAAGTTGCCTGTACTGATGATACCTATATTATCGGTGTTCTTGTGGTTGCCAATTCAGGGATGGTGGCCTTAGTAACTTTTGTTGTCCTGGTTGGTTCTTATGTGATAATATTATTCACCTTAAGAAATCACTCAGCAGAGGGCAGGCGCAAAGCCCTGTCTACCTGTGGCTCTCATGTCACGGTGGTGCTC
>NW_022103958.1:1803772-1804912 GCF_000313985.2 Echinops telfairi | reverse complement strand
TCAAAACCACCAACTGCTCATACTTCTGTAAAGATTTACAGTCTTGGAAACCACCAGGCTAATTCTACTCTGTACTACAGAGTTGCTATGAATCCTACTCAATGGAAATGAGTTTGATATGGAGTTTGACGATCCACAGAATATTATTTTCGAATCCTAAAAAATTACAATCTCTTCATTGTCTTGCTTTTCTTGAGAACAAAAAACAGGGTTTGAGTTAACTCGGTAATGTCTACTTTTAAATTATTAATCAGCCTACTTGTACAACAATAATCTTTAAAATAATTTTTCCAATAAATATATATATATTCGAAAATTAAATATATCATCTTATAAATAAAAAGAATCAACATTAGTTGTAAGAAGAAAAATAAGTTACTTATTGCCAAATATTAGATTTCTTTAATTACTTCCTTTTAATCATTTTATTGGGGACTCATACAGGTTTAATTACTTTTCAGCCATGAACATTTTGAGCCTGAGAATAATATTAGTTTGTATATATATATATATATATAATGTGGATTATGTGCCAATAAAACTCTTTTTAAAATTTATGATCCAAAATTTTAACTCCCACCTAATTTTACAGTAAAGGGTAAACAAATTGAAAAAGCAATGAAAAACAAGAAATGTGTGTGTGTGTGTGTGTGTGTGTGTGTGTATACATATATATATACACACATATGGATACAGAAGCATTAAACTGAATTCAGAATAGCAGACAACTGAGACTTTCTCCTGTATGAAAGGAAATTTTGAATATCAATTAAAAATAGAATTTGTTGTTCTACACTATTGCTCTTTTTATTAGCAATGTACCAATTGTTAGCTGTTTGCCATAAAACCTTTAAGAACTATAGGCAAAACAGATTAAGGATATATTTTTCACAAGATATGATGCATTGTAAATAACCTTCCTAGAAAAACTCACTCTTGTACCATCTGGAGAATCAATTGAATATTAAATCAGTTCCTAAAATACAATGGATGCCATAATTTTTGTAGTTCTATTGGGTACATTATAATATCTCATGGCTGAATAAAATATCCATTAGAAATGCATTGTTTCCATCTGCATTCTATTTTCCCCAGTGTAAATCTCTTTAGATCAGCGGTTCTCAACCCATGGGTTGCAAC
>NW_022103958.1:1790208-1802503 GCF_000313985.2 Echinops telfairi | reverse complement strand
CTTGTGATACTTCTTTCCATTCGATGCAGTACCCTTTTTCAACAACCAATGTACTATTTCCTTAGCCACTTGTCTTCTATGGACATCTGCTATACTTCAAGTGTCACACCCAAATTGATTGGTGACCTACTAGTAGAGAAAAAATCCATCTCTCGTGGAAATTGTATGCTACAGGTCTTTACTGTGCACTTCTTTGGCAGTATTGAGGTCTTCATTCTTACTGCCATGGCCTTTGATCGCTATGTTGCCATCTGCAAACCTCTCCACTACATGATCATCATGAACAGGACAAGGTGCCATCTTCTTGTCTTAGCTGCCTGGGCCGGTGGGGCTGTCCATTCCTTTCCACAATTGTTTATGGCCATCTCATTACCCTTTTGTGGTCCGAATGAAATCGATCATTATTTTTGTGACGTCTTCCCTTTGTTAAAAGTTGCCTGTACTGATACCTATATCATCGGTGTTCTTTTGGTTGCCAATTCAGGGATGGTGGCCTTAGTAACTTTTCTTGTCTTAGTTGTTTCGTATGTGATAATATTATTCACCTTAAGAAATCACTCAGCAGAGGGCAGGCGCAAAGCCCTGTCTACCTGTGGCTCTCATGTCACGGTGGTGCTCCTATTTTTTGCTCCAGCAATATTTATCTATCTTAGACCTCCTACCACTTTCCCTGAGGATAAAATATTTGCTCTGTTTTACACTATCATCGCTCCTATGTTCAATCCTCTAATCTATACCCTGCGAAATACAGAGATGAAAAATGCCATGAGAAAAGTGTGGTGTCAAAATAATTTTCAAAAGAAGCATGCAATTAACTTCAAGAAGACTAACAGCTAAATTCCTATTATAAAATACAAATGCTAGAAAAAGTTTATATTTCCATTTCTATCATGAAAGGATTAACTAACAGAAATGAAATTAATGTTTGAAGAACATCAATGAATACTAATCTATGTGAAAGTATGAAACATTTGATTTGGGGGAGACATTAAGGTGGTGTAGCAAGAGTTAACCGCATTAAATGACTTTTGGGCTATTCACAATAATATGGTACTATACTGAGAAAATATTTATAAGGAAAACACTGTTTCTGCTCTCCTTGTTGGCCCTGAGGGGTTTATCTATTCTGTGTTGCAGCCTCTTATCTGTAGCAGTGTGCATGCTCTGTGTAATCTGATTTGAAAGTGGAATTGAAGTCATGATAGTGGGGTGAAGGAAGCATCAAAGAGCTAGAGGAAAGTTGTGTTTCATCAGTGCTATACTAAAGCTTGACCGTCTCATCTTTTCCGTGTGACCCCTCTGTGAGGGGATGTCCCATTGTCTACAGATTTCTTCACCACATTTGCTTGTGCACCCATTTTGTCTTCAGTGATCATGTCAGGAAGGTGAGCATCACAAAATGCCAGATTGTTAGAACAAAGTATTCTTCTGTTAAGGGAGTACTTAAGGCCTCAGGTCCATCTGAAACCTTAATTCTTAACATATAGATATGAGTACATAGTTCTATTCCCCTCTGAATATATATATATATTTACATATGCACATGCCTGTATTCATGCCTGTATTTAGGCCTCCATAAATGTCCTTTGCCTCCTGGTTCTTTCCTCTATTTTCTTTTTACTTCCATCTTGTCCCACCATCATGTGGGAAGGGTGGGGGGAGAAAAGTGGAATCGATCATATGGATGAAGATAGAACCCCCTGGCAGTGGGACGAATAATGGAAAAGAGGATGAGGGGTGATGGAGGACAATGTAGGATATGGAAAAAAAATCCATAACTTATCAAGGGTTCGTGAGGGAGGTTGGGTGGGGGACGGAAGTGGGAGAGATGGGGAACTGATATCAGAGGTTCAAGTGGGAACAGAATGTTTCGAAAATTATGATGGTGGCATATGCACAAATGTGCTTGACACATCAGAGAAATGTATGGATTGTGATAAGAGATGTAGAGCCCCCAATGAAAGTATTTAAAAAATAATAAAATAAAAATTAAAAAACCAAACTCTTTTTTTAAATTAGTTTGTCTACTTTTAACTATTTCACAGACATACAAATTATCTAGCATCCATTTCCATATTTATTCATGTTCAACATAATGTAATCAAGATCTCAACAAGCTTTTGCTAAGATATCAAAAAGGTGGTTCCTTGATTTACATGAAAAGACAAAGGAACTAGAATAGCCAAAAAAATGTAAAACATTAAAACAAATTTCAGAACCCATATCACCCAGATTAAAGCCTCCATATGAAGTTGTAATTATCAATAATAAATGGAACACCCAGAAGTAAATGATAGCCTGTCTATATTTATGACAAAGATCTAAATATAATAGAAAACGCTTAGCTTTTTCCCCATAATGTGCTAGAACAATTGGATATACAAATTAAAAAAGTAAACATAGCTAGATATATGCCTACCACTTCTCAAAAAACAAAACAATTAACAAAACAAACTCACTGCCATCAAGTGAATTCTAAATTATACTGATCTAATAGGAACAGAGCAGAATTGCTCCTGTGAGTTTCTGAGACGGTGACTGTCTATGGTATAGAAAGCTTCATCTGAACCTAAACTACAACCCTAAGGAACTATTTCAAGGTTTCTCTAAAGAGATCAGTAAAACTGTCTATCTATCTATCATCTATCTATATCTATATTCATATCCATATCCATAACCATATCTATCTTCATCAAAATACTTTATCTGCAGGGAAAAGAGATGTCATTGAGTAGATGAAACTTTTGAGTAAACGACTATAGCTAGAAAGCATAAATCTGTTAGAAAACAGCAGGCAAATGTGTGGGATGTTATGGGGAAAATTATAAGTTAAGAAGGAGATGCCTAACTCAAGCTTTGGGGAAGCATTTAGCAGGAAAAGAGGGAAACTTTGAAAAATTAGAAGTTCAATTGGATTGTAGGTATTAGACTGATTATGTGTAGATCTTCCTTAATCCTTTGGTAATTAGTCCTTTGAAGGCAGGGCATTTATAGTGTGCATTCATTTCCAATGTCTTGGACTTTGGTTTTTAATGATTGTCTTAGTTTCTTAGGGCTGCCATAACGAAATCTTCCAAATCAGGTGGCTTTGAAGAACAAAAAACATATTGTCTCACAGTTCTGGAGACCAGTTTTGTGAACTCAGGGCATCGGGGGGTCCATGCTACCTGCGTCTGCTCCAGAAGAACCTCCACGTCTTTCCTGCTTCCCTTGTTCCTTGCCTGTTATATACATCTCCACTTTCCGTGTGTCCTGCTTCAGTTTGACTTTTCTGTCTGTCCCTTCTTTTGTAAAAGGAACCTCAGAAGGGATTAGGACTGATCTAATATAACTTCTTTAACTTACAACATCTTTTTTTAAAATGTATGTTGTGCAGTTAAAACTTTCTCAGTTGATTCTCTCTGGTTTTCAACATTTTCTGTATTTTTGAATTGTTTTGTTTTTGTTTATTTATATTAGGGTGTATCTCCAAGGTTTTATGCCATTGCACGTCACCCTTATGAAGTTGTATTACATATTTTTATGTGTTTTGTGATATGAAACCCATGATTTATGAAACTATAGGGACAGCAAGTAGAATAAGGGTTTTGGGGTGGTGGGTACAGTGGTGGTGGGAGGGTAAAAGGAGACGACAGTCAAGGAGTCCAGGAATAAAAAGAAGGTTGGAAACTGATTGTGGTAGCAATTTTACAATTCTGTTTGCGACGATTGGGCTACAGAATGATATGCACTAACTCCCAATTAATACTAAACTTTAAAATAGTAATAAAAATAATAAAATGTATCTTGTGAATTGGGCGCAGGTTAACAACAGATCATTCATTTTGAATTCACCAATTTATATACATTTTGTTTCATCTTATGCATCGAATTCTCCTCAATGTAAACAACATCATTTCCCACACTTAATCCCATGTTTCCTGTTCATATTTCTCCTTCTTTCCCAACTTTTCTGAACTGTGTCTTAGGTAAATACTGCCCTTTGATCTCTCATGTTTGGTTAGTCTAAGGTGTGCTTTTCCCATTAGTGTTATTGTTCCCGTTATAGACCTACTTATTTTTGGCCTCTACAAGCCTTACCAAGGGAGAACGATGAGGCAATATGCTCCTTCAAAGGTTTACAGCTTCTGAACCCCTATTTATGATCGCTTTGAGTTGGAATAAACTTAATGACGATGGAATTGCTTGAGTGAAAATTGAGCCACAGGGGTAACTGACAATATACTTAAATAAACATTTTATTTCCAAACAAGGACACAATCTCAAGGACAGCAGTTAAGACTCATTTTTGGGGGGCCATAGTCAATCCTTAAATGTTTATTTCATCATTTTATTGTGCTATCCTTTTAATTGTTAAACAATATAATATTAAGATACACAATGATGAGCAATAATACAGTTAGCATTTATACAACCCCATGAGAACAAGAAAGAGCATGCCCAAGTCCTTTCAAAATCACACTCTCTTTCTTTTCCTCAATGTAATCTCTATGATGACATATGTAATCACGTTCCTGCCTTATGCTTTTGTTATATCCTAGTTGCTTCATTTCTGAAATGCTATGGCAATTATATATTCCCCTCAGGACTGTGGTAAAACCAAATGAACAGAAGTTGCTCAGCTCTCCTACTAAGCATTTTGTACCCATCACCCAAAAGACAGGAAAGTTCTGCAATTTTGTATTTTCTGAGAAAATGGAAATATGTAAAGCATACAATACATATACCCCTACCCTAACCCTCATAAACTACATAAGAATGGTGAAAGCGTGTTCCCTGACATAAGGATCAGACTTTAGTTCATTCTTCAGTTTGTAGAGAAAGGAAAAGATGCTTAGACTGCATAGAAACAGATCTCAAGCATCAAGTCTCTCGAGAGCTGGGGAGAGTAGTGAATGGGGTTCCAGCTAAGTGCTGTCCAGTTCCCATTGGTTGGCAGTCTTCACAATCTATGTGATTTGTTACTCGGGTCACTTGGACTTAAAATGATGCTAATTGGTAAATTGGTTACTTGGAGACAGATAATTAATCCAGGTGGCACAGTGGTTAAAGTGATGGGCTGTTAACCTCAAGATCAGCAGTTCCAGTTCATTAGTCTCTCTGTGGGAAAGATGTGAGAGTCTGCTTAATTTAAAGCCTTGGGCACCCTATGGGACAGTTTTATGCTGTCTTACAGGCCTATGAATTGGAATCCACTCAATAGGCACTCTAGGTTTGGTTTGGTATTGTGTGAAATAAGCAAGACTTTGAGAAGAAATGAATGCACCTCTGGCACAGGTTATATACCTGTCATTTTATTTCACATTTAAGCCTGGAATTCTTCAGAAATAATTTGATAATTATAATACAGACTCTATATAGATCATGGTTTGACTAGTTTTGGAAAAGAAAATTCTTCTCCTGCCTTCGAGCTCTTCTTTGTAACTGTAATCGTTTCTTTGGACTGGCAGTTTCACAACCAGCAGTAATTCCAACGGTGGTTTATAATGTGCATTTTCACTGCATGCATTGTTGGGACATAGAAAGTGAGGCCAATCAGCAACACAGGACTGTCTTGAGGAAAATATCAAGTTAAGATTCTGATGGAAATCGTTTAAGTAGGTGAAGAATTGCTGGACTAGCAATAGAAGGCATAAAAATGTATAAAGGAAATTACAAAGTAAGTGCAGAAGAGTACATGTGAGTAAACTTCTTCATTCTTATTATGTGGCACAATATGAAATTAAATTAAAATATAGATTACATTAAATTATAAGTTAAATAAATAGTGTTAAAATCTTTTTACTTTTGTCTTAATAATGAGCAGTTAATTACAAAAGTTAAAAAAAGAATTTTATGTTAATGTTATAGACTAAGATAAATTTACATGGAGAGAACAGTAAGTTCAAGGAGGACTTGATTGCCTGCTGGAGAGATAGACATATTGGAGAACATTATACAGAAAGTAATAGAATTTTTTAATTGACCTGTGGATTTGCTTAGTAAATTTTATTTATTTTTTGGTTGTAAATTTTATTTTTTATGCTTCCTAATTTGAAAATGGATTTAAGGTAAATGTATATTCCATTAGTAGAACAGTAATTTCATATTATCTTATACACAATTTCAAAGTAATAGTGTATACTTATTTTGTACTCTGTACTTAAACTATACTTAGTTCTTTTATTTTTTTTTTTTTGAGACAGATAGGGTAAGGGTTAGATTCATTCCAAATATGAGGGAACTGCAAAATATTCATGAGAAAATGGAATAAAGGGATAATAGAATTTACCCACCAACCTTTGAAGCTGACTTGTATTTTATATATTACATTGTTGTTAGGTAACTTTCAACTCAGTGTAGGCGGATTTGCCACGGAACAATGCACTGTTCCTGCATCTTCTTCACAATTGCTGTTATGGTTGCATTCATTGTTGCAGTCACTAAATCAATTCATCTAATTGAGCCTCTTCCTCTTTGGATATAGACATGACCTTACATTAAAATGATAATATTGTTGCTTTATTAAGACCTTTCATGTCTTCTCAGGTTTGCATGGATCACAATATTCTGGAAGATTTAATGGAAATCAACCTTGTACATGGAGACACAGAGTGTTACTAGAGAGCTATTTTAATGGAACATCTGAGTTTTATTCTCTAAGACATTCAAAGGAAGACAGCTTTGCCCAGCTAAGAACTTGAACTGATTGTTATCATCATTCTTCTCCAGGAACATTTCTAAAGATGAGTTCATGAATATCATTTCCAGGTGATTTATGTATTTTAAATACATTGGACCATGGAGAAAAACAATAATGTAACACTATTTATTCTTTTAGGACTTTCTACAAGCAAAAATATAGAAATTTTCTGCTTTGCGTTATTTTTATTTTGCTATATTGCTATCTGGGTAGGAAATGTACTCATAATGATTTCTATCGCTTGCACTCAGCTACTGGAGAAACCCATGTATTTCTTCCTTAATTACCTCTCTCTCTCAGACCTTTGCTACACATCCACGGTGACACCGAAGCTAATGGCTGACTTGCTGGTGGAGAGAAAGACCATTTCTTATAACAGTTGCATGACACAGCTCTTTGCCACTCATTTCTTTGGTGGTATTGAGATCTTCATCCTCACAGGGATGGCCTATGACCGCTACGTGGCCATCTGCAAGCCCCTGCACTACACCATCATCATGAGCAGGCAGAAGTGTCACACAATTGTCATAGCTTGTTGTACTGGGGGCTTTATACACTCTGCCAGCCAGTTTCTTCTCACCATCTTCTTACCCTTCTGTGGGCCCAATGAGATAGACCACTACTTCTGTGATGTGTATCCTTTGCTGAAACTGGCTTGCACTAACACACACATGATAGGTCTCTTAGTAATAGCTAATTCAGGCCTAATTGCTTTGGTGACTTTTGTTGTTCTGATGTTGTCTTATTTTTTTATACTGTATACCCTCAGATCCTACTCCGCAGAGAGCCGCAGCAAAGCTCTGTCCACGTGCAGTTCTCATGTAACAGTGGTGGTCTTATTTTTTGCGCCTGCTTTGTTCATTTACATTAGGCCGGCTGTAACGTTTCCTGAAGATAAGGTGTTTGCTCTTTTCTACACCATCATTGCTCCCATGTTCAACCCTCTGATCTACACACTGAGAAATGCGGAGATGAAGCACGCCATGAGGAAAGTATGGTGCCCTCAAATGTTTCTGGAAGGAAAGTAACTTTTCAGAAGCATTTCTGCTTCTCAGGCTAGGTTCCTTGTAATTAACACTGCGAATAGGATCCCTTACTATAATCGGTTCTCAGTCACTGGGGAGAGTAAAAAGAGACCCACGCTGTCTGTTGTGTTGTGTTTCTGTATGCCACATTCTCAAAATGAAAAATGCACTGCCATCCAGTAGAAGCAGACTCCTGGTGACCCAATAGTACTTGGCAGAACTACCGTGGTGGGTTTCTGGGACTATAACTATTTACAGGAGTAGAAAGTCTCATTTTTCTCCTGTGGAACAGCTGGTGGTTTCAAACCACCTTATGTACCTTTGGATAGCAGCCCATGTCATAGTCCAGTACATCCCCTGAGCCCCAACATTCTCAATAGATTAAACATTATGATAATCTTTACTCTTTACTGATTTAATAGGTGAGATTCTGCTCACATGACATGAAATAACTGATTTCTTAAAATCAAAAGATTGTATCACTTATTTTTCATTGCAGTGAGAGAGATCGTGTGTATTTTCAAACCTTAAATAAGACCTTGCCTTCAAATTTTAAAACCTTTTACTAGAATATTGCACATATCAAATGTGCAGATCTCATCAATTATCACAAGCTAAGCTCTATCATGTAATTAGAAACCAGATCAAAAGTCAAAAAGGACCAGTTAGAAGTCCTTATGCATCTTTATAATTGCTACCTCCCAAATGCAACTAGTATCTTTATTTCTATTACCATAAATTAGTTCTGTTTTGGTACTTTTTGACAAAGGAGTGGTTTAAATTGTACTCTTTAGTGTTTGATTTTTTGTCATTAGTTTTATGAGATTGACTCGTGATGATTTGTGTATATTCTGATTGCTTATTTTCATTGATATACAAGATTTCGCTATATGGAAATATGGTAATTAATTTATTCACTGTCTTGTTATACATGACTAATATTGCTGTGCACATATTTCATGACAAGATTTTATGTGACTATGTTAAAGGAAGTTTTAGGAGAATATGTGTATTCTATTATTTTGGTAATGATGTATTCTATTGTTTTTCATTTGTAATTAAGGCTTAAACATTTAATATGGCTGTGCCTCGTTGCATTTGCTTTTCTCTAATAAAATAAAAAATAAATGAAAAGAAAGACAGCATTATCAGTAGTAAACTACTAGGAAGAATGGGAGGAAGGTTTAGGAATAAGTGGAACATTTAGTCTTTCTGGGATCTCTGTGAGGGCATATGCTGATTAATTGCAATCAAAGTGTCCATCAGAGAAAAGTTCTTATGAACGGGAGAGAAGCAGGGGGTAGAGAGGAAGGAGCTAAGAAAGGAAGTTTACATAATGGCCTCTGAGGAGAAACATTTCTATGAATAGACTATCAGGGCATTTTAGAATATTTAATACCTAGGAATTCACTGTGGAGAAATCTTATCAAATAGGATCTATTCTTTAGTATATGTAGTATCTTGGCATATAAATAAAACAGAAAAGTCTGTATTGTTCTAAGGCTAAAAGTTGTGCTCCTGGGTCTCAAAATAAAGACAGTGGGTATAGATAAAGAAGAGATTCTAAGAGTTCAGGTTATTACAGAATTTACACACACACACACACACATAAACAAACTCTCAGGCACACAGATTATGAAACAGAAGCTGTTTCCTGGTACAACTACTTCCAATAATTTCAAGAATAAACATGGCCAATTAATAAACCTAAAATACAGGATAACAAATCTACTCTCAGTTACATCCATCCAGTTGATTCTGACTCATCGTGACCCTGTAGACAAGGTAGAAATGTGCCTGTGGGTTTCTTCTCAATATATTTTATCCAACTATCAGAGATAATTAAAATATGGTTCAAAAGGCCACGATGGTGTTCACTTGTTTTAAGAATCTTGTATTATGAGGTGAGGATAAAAGTACTAATTTAAAGGAAGACTGTGGTAGATCAAAAAGGATCCCTGGTGGCATAGCAGATTATGCTTTGAGCTGCTAACAAGGTCAACAGTTCAAAACCAGCAGCCACTCCACGGAAGAAAGATGACGCTTCCCCCCCCCATAAAGATTTACATCTTCAGACTCCATAGGGGCCATTCTTCCTTTTCTTATAGGGTTGAAATGAGTCAGGATTGTTTCAATAGCAGTGAATTTCGTGATAGGTGAAGGATGAATTTGTTAGGAATATTTTTTTATCCTGTATAACTTTTTTCTTCTCCTTGGTACTGCCAAATAAGCATCCTTCAAAAAACAAAACAAAAACATACTATGATAAAACACATGTACCGCATATACTCATGCCACACTCTTCTCCCTATAATCTAATGTCTCTGGTTGTTTGCTCAGTATACACATAGTCTCACAAGTATAATGAGAGAATACCACCCCGACCCACACCTTCCCTGATGTAAAACCATGCAGTAGTCCATTGTTCTCTGACCACAACTGCCTCTTGATCTATGTACAAGCTGCATAGATGAGCACAACACAGTGCTCTGGAATTCCAATTCTTATCAAGGCTATCCATAATATGTTATTATCTGTACAATTACATGCTTTTGCATAATCAATGAAACAAAAATAAGTAAATATATTTCTGGTAAACTCTAGTTTTACCAAGTATTAGCAATGATAGCTCTTATCCAATGTCCTTTTTGATTCCTGCTTGGTCCTGTTGTTTGATTATTTTTACCAACATTTCCTGCCACACATACAAGTCAGTGTTTCCAGTGCTTCATCAGGATGTTGAAATATTTCCATGTGATTCCTTCTTTGAGGCTCCTCAAACATCCTTCTTCATTACTCTTGATTCTTGTTCACATTCTACCTCCTGAAATGGCTGGATGTTGACTAAGTCTTTGGGTACAGTGACTCTGTATATTCTTTCTATCTTCTTTGATGCTTCCTGAATCATTTGATATTTTACTCATAGAATCTTTCTATATTGTAGCTTGAGTTTTTTCTTTATGTTTCTTTTTTTTAGTTTAGGATATGCTGAGTGTATTTTGCTTGGGTTTTTTTCTGAACTCTAAAATGTACAAGGACCAAGATTTAGAGGCTGAACTTATTTGATAGAACTTATTTGATAATCTCTTCTACCATTGCTCCCTGCACTCGTTTTAGCTGCTGATATTGTAACCTTCTCCATTGTCTTTTCCCCAGGATATACTCCAATTGATTTCTGTGTATTTCATTTGGAGAAATCCATGTGTATAGTCTTGCCTTTTGTATTGTTGCAAAAAGGTATTTGTACTGAAAAAGTCATTAGTTTTGCAAAGTTCTATCATGTGATATCTGGCTTCTTTTCCCCCACCAAGGCAATAATTTCCAGCTACCTTTCCTTCTTTGTTTCCATTTTTTACTTTCCAATCACCAGTACTTAGTAATGCATCTTGTGTGTTTGTTTGATATCAGACTGAAGATATTTGTAGAACTCTTTAATTTCTGCATCACCAGCTATGTGATAGGTACAGAAATTTAAATAAAAATTGAATTATTTGGATTTCCTTGAATACAGTTAAATACTGTCCTATCACAATCAGAATTGTTCTTTAAGTTGAACTTGGAATATCCTTTTTAATGATGAATGTGAAGTCATTCCACTTAATCTGTCAGTCACAACTGACTAAATAATATGATTTCCCGATTTAAGATGGCCAATACCCAGCCATGTCAGTTACCTAATTCCTAAAATATTGATTTTTAGGTCTTCCACTTCATTTTTGATGACTTCCAATTTCCCCATTTCATAAATTTCAAGTTTCCATTATTGAGATGTTTGCAGATATTTCTTCTAATTTTGAGTCACACCGTTATTAGTCAAGGAAGGTCCCAGAAGCTTTACTCCCCAGGGCTTTTACTCCACTGGTATATTATGGTGGACTCTACTTTGAGAAGGCAACTCTTCCTCAGTCATATTTTGAAAGCCTTCTGACCTGAGGGGCTCATCTTCTGACACTATCTCTGACAATGATCTGCTGCTGTTGATGAGGTTTTCAGTACCTGACAACACTGTCCGATGCTTAAATAGCCGACAGACTGAAAGGGAGCCATATTTGCACACATTCCAAAGAAAGGTGGTCCTTGGCCAGTCTTCTGAGTTTCTGCCTCTACCAGCACCAAGCAAATGACCTCCCAGAACCACGACCCAGCTGCAGCAGGAGTCCTAGCAGCCCCAAAGAGGGCCAAGCCCAGCAGGGGCACCACCCGGAGTTCCATGGGCAAGAGGCTACCATAGGAGCTGATGACTCTCCTCATGTCTGGTGACAAAGGAATCTCTGCCTTCCTGGATTCAGACAACCTTTACAAGTGGGTAGGGACCATCCACAGAGCAGCTGGCACCATCTATGAAGACCTGAGAGACAAGCTCTCCCTTGGAGTTCCCCAGTGGCTACCCTCACAATGTGCCCACAGGGAAGTTCCTCACCTCTCCCTGCTACCACCCCAACATGGACACTCTTGGTAACATCTGCCTGGACATCCTGAAGGACAACTGATCTGCCCTGTATGATGTCAGAACAATCTTTCCATTCAGAGCTGCTGGGAGAGCCCCACATGGATACCCCTTTGAACACACACACTGCTGAATCCTGCG
>NW_022103958.1:1778987-1790078 GCF_000313985.2 Echinops telfairi | reverse complement strand
ATTTTTGTTTTGCTTCTTTTCAAAATTATTTCCATTTGCACCCTTGTGATGAATATATTAAATAAATAACATTTTTATTTAAGCGGGGCATGGAGAAAGGTGACCGAACAGAGTGTAGAACACATTAGAGTAAATCAACATAGCACATGACGGAATAATTTTACTGAATATATACATATTTTTAAGTTTTGTAATTTATGCTTATAGAACTACCAGAAATCCAAACCAGTTTCAGAAAAGGTTGTAAAATGAAAGATTCATTGCTGATGTGAGAGAAGATATGGCTGAGAATTATAAAAATAGTTACTTGTATTTCTTTGACAGTATCAAGATATTCAGAGGTATGGATTTTAAGAAATTATAGATAACATTGAAAATGGAAATCTGGAACCCTAAATTCTGTTCCTGCTGAATGTGTACATAGACCGTTCGAACAGAACAGGAAGATGCTACATGCGTTGAACCCTGGAAAGGCCTGTGTCAGCATTGTACCGTGTTCTCACCCTTATTCACTGTGTGTGCTGGGGAAATCATGAAAAACTGGAGTACATGAAGCTGAACACAGCATCATGATGGAAGGGAGGCTCATTAACAATATGTGATATGCAGACGGCACAGCCTTACGTGCATTAGGATTCCCTATCTTTCTCTTTAATGTTTTTGTGCGCCTCCTCCCCTGAAAGAGAGACTGCCCCCGTGCAAACCTCATTGTTCCCTTAGGGCTGCACAAGTTTCTCTCCTGCCCTTCAGAGGGAAGATGAGCCAGAGCTGCCAGCATTTCCTGAGTTTCTTTGTGTCTGAATAAAAACCCTCACCTCTAGAGACAGTGTCCAGGGTCTGGTACATGCAGAAGTGGGAAGCTAATTTGCAGCCTGAAATAAACATCGTAAAAAAGGAAAGTTCCCAGGAGGCTGAAGTACATAACATTGGTTATTGTTGTCTGGTGCAGATGATTTAAGCAATGCATTTGAGCAAACAGATTTTTATATATTTTAGTGAAAATCCAATAAGATCTTATGTTCCTTCCTCAGTTTGTGTTTGGCCCTTCCAAATAAAATCCCCTTAAGGTATAGGCATCAAAGAGATGTATCTTAGATAAATATACATGGCAGTGCTTCAGCAGATATTTCAAAATGCTCTAGTTTTCTTTTGAGTTCCAGCTAGGGTCAGGGAGTGGATTCAGCATTTTAAAACCCACTTTCTTTTGGGATGACTACAATACACTTCTCTATGAATCCAGGGTAGTTACTAGGGTAACTATATCATCAATCGCCTTGCAAGACAGAAGTGTTTTGCTCCAATGAATGAAAGGTAAGCAATGCAGAAAACATTTTCAAATAATTGATTTAGATTTGCCTAACTCATTTGTTTAGGATTTGATCACTTTTTTCAGATTTTCAAGTTAATAAGGTCAGTAATTGTGGGGTCGGTGAAGGTCAGTCATTTGCCTGAGTAATTTAAAGCTAACGAAGATCATTTAGAAGAGATGTGCAGGTAGTCACCTTTATTATCCATGTTTTTTTTAAGGTACTCAGTTATTTTTGAGGCTATAAATTGAGATGTCCATATGATAATCTGACAATAATAAAAACATTTTTGTATAATCTTTATTTGATTTTATGTTATAAATAGGCCTTCACTATCGGGAAATATTTTTAAATGAATGAAATTTTCAGATTGTTGGTGGCCTGCCAGCCTTCAATCTTTGAAGAAAAATCCACCTTTCAAAAGGCCCTTCTCTTAAAATCATCTGGGTTCATCAGAATCCGGTAAATTGATAGAAAGTCATGTGCTAATACCACAAATAGAAACCATGTGGATGAGTATTTAGCAACAGCATGAGCTGACTTCTATAAGAGGGTTTCAAAAAGTCTGTGGAAAAAATGGAATTGAATTATAATAGCTCTTTTCCCACACACTTTGTAATCCCCCTCAATAATAGAATCCATTTTTACATGCTCAATTTGCATCCTAAGAGTCCAACAGGATTACTTAACAATACTACAAAAGATAACAACTGACTTTTTAACAGACTTACAGTACCATGAAACATATATATTACTGATTTCAAAGTGTCAACATAATCAATAGTATCATCAGGTCAATTTAGCTGAATTCAATTTTGTCACCAACATATTTTCCACATTAAAATATGTCCTGATGCCCCCCCTAAAATCTATGCTGCAGTTTTATTTTTGTGCATTTCATTAGGAGATCTGATTGGGGATGTAGATATGTATTTTGAGAACTGTTTGATTTAATTAGTTCCATTTATTTTTCAGAGTCAAGGATTGACAAAAACGACATTTTGCTGCAGCTATTCCAAATATTTTTTATTCTGTAACATACCCAGTAAAATTGTTTTCCCAACTACAATATTTTTACTCGACTGGAATCCCCACTAATTTTTAACATTATCCATACGACAAATCAAGTAGCTTGTATGTTAGTAAATGCTTTTTAATAGAAGTTGAATTTTTAAAAATTAAATGCAACAAACAATTCCTGGAGGTGGCCCTATCATACTAGGGGATGGAAACCTGATAAAAGGGAAAGCACACAAAGAATTTCTGTGTCTGTGAATGATACTTAAAGTCAAAACTTATGGTAGACAAACAATGTGTGTGAAAACACACACAATCAAAACTTACCATAGACATAATTTCCTGCATTGTTATTTTTGTTATGTAAATATTATAAGTAACAATATAGAACATAGTCCATGTTAGAAATATTTATATTTAAAAATTGCTTAGTCTGTAGAAAATGTATTGTTAGCACATAAAATGTAGTAGTATACTAGGGAAAATCTTAGCGAGCACAAGTATGATTTCCAAGAATGAACATAATTTGTGAATTAGCTTACATGATTTGGTGATGGTTTTTATGTGATTGTGACCCTACTGTTAATGATTACCTCCACATGTTTGTCCTCTTGTCTTTCAGATGCCTCATTATTCATGCATTGCATATAATACATTGCATACAGGCCTTCCCAGGTTGCTTACAAGTTCCATCCTTAACTGTCTTTACATCTTTAAGTGGAGTTTTTAGGTGTGTGCCAACAGCTGCATACAGTTCTTATTCAACGTTCCTCTCATACAAGAAAACACCAAGTGCTTTTACCATGATTTAAAAAGCTTCACAGTCAGCCATTGAACATTACTGTGATAAAGAATTTATTCTGAGTGAGGGGTTGGTCCGTTTCAATGACTTCAAAAGAGGGGAAACTTTATAGACCATTAAAAGGCAAATAAGGACTTGTCTGTAAGTCAGGCACCTCTTTCCTAGGGACTGCTTGTACATGGAGAGTCAGAGAAATATCTCAGAATTCATTCTCACGGGACTTTCTTATGACCACAACGTACAGATCTTCTGCTTTGGGCTCTTCTTACTCTGTTATGCTGTCCTCTTGTTGGGAAACCTTCTGGTCCTTGTCTCCATTCGATGCAGCTTCCTTATTCACCAACCAATGTACTATTTTCTCAGCCACTTATCAACCATGGACATCTGCTATACCTCCTGTGTGACTCCCAAACTCATTGGTGACCTGTTAGTAACCACGAAAACCATCTCCTATGATAGCTGCATGTTGCAAGTTTTTTCCATGCATTTCTTTGGAATGATTGAAGTCTTCATCCTTACAGTGATGGCATTTGACCGGTGTGTTGCTATCTGCAAACCGCTCCACTACATGGTAATCATGAACAGGACAAGATGCAATCTTTTAGTCTTGGCTGCTTGGACTGGTGGGGCTGTCCATTCATTTTCCCAATTCTCTATGATAATCTGGTTACCTTTCTGTGGCCCCAATGAAATTGACCACTACTATTGTGCTATTTTCCCTTTGCTGAAAGTTGCCTGTACTAATACCTATATCATTGGTTTCCTTATAGTTGCTAATTCAGGGATGGTTGCCTTAGTAACCTTTGTTCTCTTATTTGGGTCTTATGTCATTATATTATTCACCTTAAGAAATCACTCAGCTGAAGGAAGACGCAAAGCCCTGTCTACGTGTGGCTCTCACATCACTGTGGTGGTCTTATTTTTTGGGCCTTCAATCTTTGCCTACCTTAGACCTCCTACTACTTACCCTGAGGATAAAATATTTTCTCTGTTTTATACTGTTTTTGTTCCCATGCTCAATCCCTTAATTTATACTCTGAGAAATAATGAAATGAAAAAGGCCATGAAAATAGTTTGGTGTCAAAAGGTATTTTTCAGGAGAAAAACATAATTGATATGTCATACAAAATATAAAGTACTGAAAGCTTTATGCAGTGGACACTATAAAACAAAAAAAATAAAAATAAAAGCTTTATGCATTGGGAGTGAAATCAAGGAGCTCAGGCGGCTTTAAAATAAATAAAATCAACTTTATCTTTTTATAGCACTTAGGAATGGAGAGCTAAAGAGCAATGAATCAAGTGAAAGTTTTGCCCCTGGGACTGAGATAAGGGAGGAGCACACCTGTGTGAGAAGACCTTGAGTAAAATAAGAATGGTGTGCCATAGATGGTTGATAGTCCTGTAGCTGAACTTGAGTTTTAACAATCCTTTATTTGTGAACATTTTATGTGGAAGCCAGCCACCTTTTTGACATTGTGTAGAAACAGAGGGGACAAAATATAAAACAAAAAGCAAACGTTATTTTTGGTTTTCCTGGTAGAATATCCAAATAAATTGTATGATAACACTAAAATAAATTATGTAAAGTTGTCTACAATGTTTGGTTCCTTTTAAAGTGCAGAGGAAAGGGGGGCAGTAAATATCTATGCTTGTAGACCTGTGGACGCTTCTTCATTAGCCCCATTCTCCGGTTAACTCCTTGAAGTATTATAAGCAGGAGTAGAACTTTTAATGGCCTAGTAACAGTGTGCAGAAGATCGGCAATAATGAGGAAAAGACTCAAGAAGAGGAACTGATACAGCGGCTGCGATGCTGAGTTTAACCATAGCAAGGTCTGTGAGGACTGCTCAGGAGTGTCATGTTCCATTCTGTTGTGCATAGGGTCATTCTGTTGTGCATAGGGTCGGCCCCTAACAATGACAACCACAGTGATTTTTAACATTTACTTATAGTGTTTATTATATCACATGCATTCAGATAATAGAATGATGAGAAAATTAGTAGATTTCATCCCTGTCCAATATAATAAATGATCATCTTTGAATGGCTACATCTGATTTTGGGGGAAATTAAACAATAAAGCACACACATTAACTTATCCTGACATGAATGGGGGAGGTATAAATACAATAATCCTCCTGTGGGCAGGGAATAGAGCCCGGGAGTAGGGGGAAATAATTGTGTTTTAGCATAATTCTTTTTGGGCAAAAATGCTTCCTTTTAGTATGAAAGAAAATAAACAGAACGACATTGCAAGTGGCACCTGCATAAAACATCTGTTGTCAATTGTGTTTGAAGTAGATTTCTGTGTGCGAAGAACAATCCCTCAAGAGAATCAGGAGAAAATGCAAGAACATAGTTTTGCAATATTGATACCTTCATTTTATTGAAAGTATGGAAATAAAAAGGCCCTCAGAGCAAAGGTCCATCAAATTTGTTTACATCACAACTCTTTACATACAACACAAGGCATGTGGCCCAGGGGAATGTCTAATGACTAAGGCTGCTGAATCACAGGCAGCTGAGTCAATTCTACCTCACATAGCCATTATAAGCCATTTCTTTCCAGTTGTGCAATGGGTTCCGTAATTTTGATCAAAAGGAAATCCACCTGATGAATCTGATATTTGAGGAAGTAAATCCAATCAACATGCAAAAGGTTCTTAATGTTTCAAAATAAAGAAAGAAATTCATCTTTAGAATTTACACTTTATATTTAGTTAATCGTGCGAGTCTGGGTACAAACAGGGATTATGTTAGTGATGGAAACAGAGATTGTGATTTGACCTGATTGGATGTGCAAAGTATCCCACTTGCCTTTGAACAACTGGCCCTGGCTGGTGGCATAGTGGTTACACATTATGTTGCTAGCCTCAAAGTTAGCAATTCCTGTAACAGTGACAGTCTCTGAAACCTACCCTGAAAGTTCTACTCTGTACTACAAGGTGATTATGAATCAGTGTCAACTCAATGGGAATGAGTTTGCTTTTGGTTTGGGAACTGCTATTTGGAACATACGGCCTGATTGAATTATGTGTAGCATGTGTTTCTATAATGGTATGAAGCCCCGTCGCCACAAGAAAAGTGAATGGATTGTGTGGAAGAAAATGTGAATTCAAGAGCTTAAGTGAAATAATGTATCTACT
Source organism: Echinops telfairi (assembly GCF_000313985.2). Taxonomy (NCBI): domain Eukaryota; kingdom Metazoa; phylum Chordata; class Mammalia; order Afrosoricida; family Tenrecidae; genus Echinops; species Echinops telfairi. Next base: position 1,783,804 of record NW_022103958.1, on the reverse strand, counting down.
AGGAGAATGATGAGCAATTCCCTGGGGAAAGAGAGAAAGAACAAATTCACAATTGAATCAGAAGAACCCGTGCTGAGTTATTTCTCCTCCCTCCCTTTCATCCTGCCTACATGAGCACCGTCTGTCCAATGCAGCGTTGACTCCAATTTTGACACAACAGATAAACTGACAAAGTTAAAAGAGCCCAGGTGGCAGATTGCTTACTCATTGTGCTGCTGACTGTAAGAACAGAAGTTCAAAACCACCACCGACTCTGCAAAAGAAAGATGAAGTGTTCTACTTCCAGAAAGAGCTACAGTCTCAGAAACCCACGGAACAGTTCTACTTGGTCTTCCAGGGTTGACTTGAGTCACAAGGACAGCCATCCTCTCTGAATTTTACTGAGTAATTTTGACACCTACATTAATTTTAATATCGATGGTCATAATTGTACCATCTTGTATGTATTTGTTGCCTTTAAATATTTTCTAATACCCTCTATCCAGTAATTTACCTTTCCTTCCCCTCTTAATACTGGTGACCATCAAAATATGTTTCTTTTAGTATGAAAATCTGTTCTGACTTTTTATAAGAGTGGGCTCATACAATATTTTTTCTTTTATGATTGACCTACTTCACTCAACATACTGCCCTCCAGGTTCAGCCATGTGATGAAGCATTTCAAATATACCACGTTACTCTAACATTTCATAGTAGTCCACTGTGTGTAAGTACCACTGATTATTCATTCTTCCCTTGATGAGCATTTAGGTTATTTCTTTTTCTTTTTTTTGAGCACAGCAGCTGCGTGTTTAATGGTCTCAGGCGGGAGGGGCTGGGCATGGCTTCAGAAGGTGTGGGTGACCCACAGTGGGCTGACTCCTCCTTCGAGCGCGTGGCGGAGCTGTGAGACGTGAAGAGGGACTTGTGGGTCTCAGGCTGGTGACTGTAGGCGATGGTCGGCTTCGTGTCTGCACATGGAGCCTTCCCGGCTTTCCCAGATGCACTCCCACCCGGTGCTGTGCCTTTGGGAGCCAGGCCAGCCTTTTTCTCCTTGGAGTCAAGGTTCATTTCCTCGGGCTTCCTGCTCCTGACAGCAGATGGCCCCGCACCTTCTTCAGGGACACCTGGCTTTGACACAGTCCCTGCTGCCTTGGGTTTCTTTGTTTTCTTTCCCAGCTTGGCACGCAGCTGCCTCTCCTCCATAGGGGTCTTCAGCAGCTCCAGGTCCCCCTTGGTGCCATTGAGCACAAAGATGTCGTCCTCCTGGAAGGCGGTCCCACAAGTGTGGCAGACTTCGGCCTTGATCTCCTTCAGGGCTAGCTCTGAGAAGACACATGCGCAGCAGCGCAAGAAGCCAAAGCTGTGCGGGCCGTGCATCTCCAAGCCCACCCCAGGGCAGATGACGCATGCCCGCTGGAGGTCATCGTGCTTGTCCCTTTGGCGTTGCCCTTGTCCCCTTCCCAGGCAGGGTTATCAGAAAGCTTCAGTTCTGTCACATTCTTAATGCTCTTGATGTGAGAGGCTGCCTTCAGGGGCTTCTCAGAAGACTTCCAGTAGAAATTCAATGACAGCATCTTTATTGTACAGTCTGCCAAGTTCACAGGCAACTATGGGTTGCCTCAAGATTTCTTGACTGAGAGCGCAGTAGTTCCACTGGGACACCAATTCTGCATCTTTGTCAGCCCTCTCAGCCTTCTTGGGCCCCGTCACCAGTTCCTGCCACTTGGGGATAGTTCCTCTGTCGAAACCCATCCTAGGTTATTTCTTTTCTTCTTCCGTATTTTTTTCAACAGAAAATCATTTTTCGATGAGCATGGGTGTTCATGGTGAATGAATTTGCTTTCAGCATAAGACAGCAATACATTCAAATCATTGTTCGTTGAAGATGTAATGTGATGTTTTTAAAGGACAAACAGAAAATCTTTGTCAAGGAAATGTTTCTAGTTTGGATAAGAAATTTAAGAACAAGAAGTAAACATTATTCTTATTGGTTGTAGCAAATAAACACAGTAAAAAGACGTTACTAGAGTAAATAAACCAGAACTGAAAGGACAAATAAGCTTGCTACAACAACCAATACTATACACACCCTTGCTCCTCCCCTTCAACCAACAGAGCATAAAACTAAAACGGAGACCCAAGCAGGTCACTACAACTCACAACTAATTATCACAAAACTAGAATCTGTGTTTACCTTACCTCAATTATTGTGTCTGTTGTTCTTTTTCCTAGACACAAGGGGGTAGCCCCCAAGAAAATCAGAATTTATTTTTTCAAAGCTATGTATTTATTTTTTTTTATTTTTTACAAAACAACCTTATCACCTTCAAAGTCCTTTCCATTACACTTAATACATTTGCCAAATCTGTGCTTTCATTCTTGGAAACGTTTTTCAAACTCATCTGTTTGGATGGCTGACAGCACCTCCCTCTTTTTTCCTCCACCTCGTCTATGTGGTCAAATCACTGTCTTTTCATGTCCCTCTTCATTTGCGGAAACAAAAAGTAGTAGCATGGAGCAACATCAGGTGAGTAAGGTACATAGGCCAAGACAGGTATGCTAGGTTTTGTCAAAAACTGGCATGTGATATAACTGTGTCAGCAGGTACATTGTCATCGTGGCAAAACTAGTCCGCCATCTGCCACAAATCGGGACTTTCTTGTCGAACACTGTTATACTATCTTTTCAGAACCTCTAAATAGAAAGCTTGATTAACTTTCTGACCAGGTGGAACAAACTCCAAATGCACTATGAATCTACATTTTTGTACGTTTGGGAAGTTGACAGATGTCCAGAATGAGGTTTGTCATCAATCTACATTTCACCTATTTTTAAATGAGAAAACATCTCGTACACTTGAGTTTTCCCCATAGTGTTGTCCTTGTAAATTGTATTTAAAAAAATCACAACAGTTTCTGTGGCATTTTTCCCAAACAGGAAACAAAATTTCACAGCTGCATGCTGCTGTCTTATATTGTCCATCACCAAAAAATGAGGTTGGAACAAATCTGCTTTCACAAAAAAAAATTCACAATTCACAAAAAAATTCACTATGACCAGACAGAAACTTCCCACTGGGTTAACTAACTCAGAGCAAGTTGCTTGATGCTTACTACAAAAGCTCCACCCAGGAGAGCTTTATTTCCAGTTTGTTGGTTTGTTTTGGGGGATACCCTCTCATACAGTGATTGTGTTAGTCCAGGTTGACTAGAGAAACAAATTCATAGACATGCATATGTGTATAGGAAAGAGCGTTAAACAAAAGAACAATTGTATATTGAGAAACCCCAGCCCAGTCCAGATTAAGTCCATAAGTCCAATGTTAGCCCATGTGTCCGATACTAGTCCATAGATTCCTCTTTAGACTCATGCAGCACATGTAATTATGTCAAATGCAGGATAATCACAGGCCAATGGGTAGAAGGCCTTGTGGATACAGTGGCAATAGAAGAATCTCAACATTGGCCTGGGTTTCCATGAGTCTCTTCCAGCTCTCTGAGTGTCTCTATAGCAAGGAAGGGAATGCAGAGAAGGTGGCTCTGGCCTCCAGTGAGCTATGAGGTCATCAAGCTATGACCTGATTGACAGACTAAAGTCCACTTCTTCACTCAAGTTGACAGGAGATTATATAACTGCCACCATGATTATGATGATAATGCATCTACATCTTTTATGTATACTTTTGTTAACCTTTGAATCTCATTTATTTTATTCTTGCAAAAAATATTGACTTTTTACTTGTTAAAATAATGGCAGCATGTATTTTTAAAGTGATAGAACAGAAGTAAAAAAGTGGAGCCCTTACCATATACTGCTTCACATTTGCATACTCTTTATCTAACCTAATTCTCATAAGAACCCTTGTACATTGATACCATTCTCCCCAAAGTAAACATCAGCAAAATAGTAGTCTTAGACAATACATTATATTCCAGAAGTCAGGCAGGTCAAGGAGATGTAGAGCTAGAATTTAAAATGAAATTTATCTAAGCATTTCTCAATGCTTCAAGGAAGACAATAACAATTCTAGCTGCCCTTGTGGAACTCAAACCTACAAATGAAAGCCCTTTGTTAATGTAACTAATAGCAACCATATGTTGTGTTCAGAGACTGTGACTCTTCATGGAAACAGGCAGTCTCTTGTTCCTCACTCCAGCCAATGTGCTTGAATCGTTGCTCTTGTAATTAGAAGCCCAAGGTCTAAGTATGTATGTAAATTAAGTGTTTATAGAGCTTACTTTGATATGAATTGAAAATTAAAACACTTGACCAGTAACTCTGTTTCAAATCAAAAGTGTCATTTGTTTTTGAAAAAAAGTATTATGTCCTGTGAATCAGGCAATTTGGCCATGTAGCTAAGATGTTGCTAAGTGTAGTGCACTGTGAGATGCTTGATGCTCTGAATCTTGACTCTAAACCTTTTTATCTTTAGGATCTTGGACTAGTTACTTAACTTCTATACCAGCATCCCATTAAGTAAAATGAGTTGTTTTATAATATATTCCTCATAAGATTATAATGGAGTCCCTGGGTAGTGGGGTTAAATAAAGTTCTTGCCTCTTAACAGAACGGTTGGAGTTTTGAGAAGCACCAAAGAACCCCGATCCAAAGAAGCCTTGAAGTAAAGATCTAGCGATCTACTGCTGGAAACGTAGCCAGGAAAACTTTTTGGAGCACAGTGTCATTGTGACACACAGAGTCCCATGGACAGATTCATTCTTGACAACGGGTTGCTATGCGGATGCAATAGCAGTGCACATTTTTGGGAGCCTGAGGCTGGTGGGCCCTTTTCACTCAGATATGTGAGCAGTAGCTTTCTTGCTATAAGTGGGTCA
>NW_022103958.1:1756045-1778887 GCF_000313985.2 Echinops telfairi | reverse complement strand
ATTTTTTAAAGACTTAGGGTTTCATTTACTATTCAATTATCATCTGCATATTGCATTAACAACAAACAAACAAAACCCAAACACTGCCATCAAATAAATTATAACTTACATCAACCCTCTGTAGTTTTCCAACGGTTGTAAGTCTTTTTTAGAGAAAACAGACTCATATTTCTTTCATGGACATATTATGGATTTGAAACATTGAACTTGCAGTTAGCAGTCCAACGCCTACCCAAATTGTTATTATTCAGGAGCTAGAACTATAGCAGAGGTACATATGTAATGAATCATTCTCTGTTCTGTGGGGAAGTTTACATGAAAAACAACTGTCAAGAAGAGAAATAGAATTCTACCATTGGCTTTGGGAGATGCATACAATTATTTAGAGAAATTGATCAGAATATCAGAATATATTTAATTAGCGGTATATTTAAATTCTATCAATAAATAAACATGAAAAATTGGTTTTGTTTAGCATCTTAGCCCATCACTTGTCTGTCAGTTTGTTATACTGTGGTGGCTTGTGTGTTGCTTTGTTCCTGGAAGTTATGTCACTGGTATTTCAAATACCAGCAGGGCCACCTAAAGTGAACCGATTTCAACAGAGCGTCTAGACTAAGAACAGAGTACAAAGAAGGGAACAGTTGTCTCCTTCAAAGGAATTAGCCAATGAAAAACTTATGGGTAGCCAGAGAATACTGTCGGATACTGAAAACCTCATGCATGGAAGCAGGTCATTGTCAGAGCTAGTGCCAGACGGTAAGACCCTCAGGGTGGACAACCAAACTCCAACTCACTGCAGTCGAGTCAATGCTCACTCATAGCGACCTCTTGTGGTTTGCAGAGACTGTTAGTGTTAGGGGAGTAGAAAGCCCAGTATTTCTCCCACGGAGCTGTTGGATTTTTCTAACTGCTAACCATGTGGATCGCAGCCCAGTGTACAACTACCACACCACCAGGGTTCCTTAGCGCTCGAAATTCAACTGAGGAAGAATTGCTTTCTCAAAGGAAGGTCCACCATAGGACTGCCTTCTCAAAGCAGGGTTCACTGTAATGACTGGATGGAGTAAAGCCTTCAGGACCTGCATTTGGTGATGGGGCATGATTCAAAATAAGAAGAAACAGCGGCAAACATCAATTAATAATTGGAACTTAAATATACAATATATACATCAAAGAAATTTCTCAATGCCATTGATGACTCATAGTGACTCTCTGTGGGTTTCCGAAGCTGTTAGTGTTTGTGGAAGTAGAAAAGCCTGTCTTTCTCCCATCTAAGAAAATTGGAAGTCATTCAAAATGAAATGGAATGCATAAAGTTTGTAGTCATTAGTGAGTTAAAATTGGCTGTATTTGGCCACTTAGAATCAGTCAAATGGCTTACTACACTAGGAATGATATGTTCACAAGGAGTACTGTCTCATTCCTTGTCAAAAGGGACACTTCAAGAATTATCTTGAAGTATAATGTCTGTGATAGCATAATATCTATCGGCATACAAGGAAATCCTGTCAAGACACCCATTATTCAAATTTATGTACCAACCAATAAAGCTGGTGACATAGAAATTGAAGAATTTTACTAATGTCTTTAGTCTAAAATGGATCAAACATGCAATCAAGATGCATTGATAATCATTGGCAATTGGAAAGCAAAAGTTCGAAATAAGAGGAAGGAACAGTAGTTGGGAAATATTGTTTTGATCACAGAAATGAAACTGGAAATCACGTTATAGAATTTTTCAAGATAAATGAATTATTCACAGAAATACCTTGTTGTCATTAACGAAGCATGTGGACTTCTCCAGATGGAACACACAGAAACGAAATTGACTACATCTGCAAGGAGAAAACGGAGAAGCTCAGTATCAGCAGTTGAAACCAGGCCAGAAAGCTAAATGTGAAATACCATCACTTGCTCATATATAATGGATGGTTAGCGATGAAAAAATTAAAACAAGTCCTTGAGAGCCACAATATGAACTTGAACTTATCCCACTTTAATTTGAGAGCAACTCAAGAACAGACTTGAGACATTGATTACTAATGACAGAAGACCCGATGAGCTGTGAGATGACATTGGCAACATAATCCATGGAGAGAGCAAAAGTTAATTAAAAAGACAGGAAAAAAGGAAAATATTAAAAAAATCAGAAGAGACTTTGAAACTTGCTCTTAATCCTAGAGCAGCTAAGGCAAATGGGAGAAATGATGAATTAAAATACATGAATAGAAGATCTCACAGGGAAATTCTAGAAAACGGTATTATAATCAAAAAGGAAGAACGTGCTCAGCAGTTTTAAAACTGAAAGATATAAAGAAAAATTCAATCCCTGAGTTGTAGTATTGAAATATTCTATGGGTAAAATATTGAATGATACAAGAAGGATCAAAAGAAGATAGAAAGAATACTCAGATTCATTATACAAAAGTAGTCGACATTCAAGCATTTCAAGTTCATATGCATTGAAATGCATCATGCATCTTGACTGCATGTTTGATCAATTTCAAACAGCAAATGATCAAGAAGCAATAGTACTGAAGGAAGCAGTCCAGGTTGCACTGAAGGTATTAGTCAAAAACAAAGGTCCAGGAATTGATAGAATACAAATTCAAATGTTTCAGCATGAGGATGAAGCCCTGAAACACTCACTCATCTATGCCAGAAATTTGGAAGACGGTTATTTGGCCAAATGACTGTAAGAAATTCATATTTGTACCTATTCCAAACAAAGATGACTCAAAGAATGCACAAATTACAGAACAATATCATGCAAGTAAAACTTTGATGAATGGATTCAGGCTTACATTGACAGTGAGCTGTCATAAATTAAGGCTGCTGATTCAGAAGGAGACAAGGAACAAGGGATATCATGGCTGATCTCCAGTGGATCTTGTTGAGGATGACAGAGGACCATGCAATGTTTCGTTGTGTCATGCACAGTCACTATGGATCAGAGCCGACTTTATAGCACCTCAAAACAACATAATAATAACAAACTATGGATTGGTGCTCATATGGGATCAATATATGGATCACTAGGCAGTTGTGTGAGTGACTCCATAACTTCCAACAACAACATAACAACACACTATGGGTCTGTGCTCATATTGAACCTGTATATGGATCAAGAGACAGTAGTGGAAAGAGAACAAGGGAATACTGCATGGTTTAAAATCAGGGAAGGTGTCTCTCAGGGTTGTATCTTCTCAGCAGGTTTATTCAATCTGAATGCTGAGAAAATAATTAGAGGTGCTGGATTATACAAAGAAGAATTTGGTGTCATAATTAAAGGAAGTCTTATTAACAACTTGTGATATGCAGATTACACAACCTTGCTAATGGGAAGTGGGGAGAACTTGAAGTACCTATTGATGGAGATCAAGGATTGCACTTTCAGTATGGATTACAAATCAATATAAACAAAAAAATCATCACAACTGGATCATTAGGTAACATCACGATAAATGGAGAAAAATTTGAGGTTGCCAAGGACTTCATTTTGCTGGGATACAGATTCAATGCTCCTGGAAGAAGCAGCCAAGAGAGCAAAGGTCACATTGTATTGGGTAAATCTGTTGCACAGGACCGCTTTAAAGTCTTGACAAGCAAAGAGGCTACTTTAAGGAATAAGGTGTGCCTGACCAGAGCCATGTTTTTTTCCGACACCTCCTATGCACATGAAAGTTGGACACTGAATAAGGATGGCAGAAAAACGGATGCACTTGAATTATGGTTCTTGTGAAGAATATTGAACGTACCATGGGCTGCCCAAACAATAGGCAATTCTGTCTTCACGAGATGTCCCATAGAAAATAATAGAATAAAATACTAGATTTTTAAGATTTGAAGCACTGTAATCAATTCAATTAAACACAATTTTCATCATGAGTGTATATCATCGATATTACTTAAGAAAATTTCTGATGACTTTTCAGGTGACTACTATGCACTGTCCGAGGGAAAAAAAAATAGAAATGAAGTCATTGCGTTTATTCTCTTGGGGCTTTCCCAAAGCAAAACCTTTAAATTCTCTGCTTTTGAGTATTCTTATTTTGTTACATTGTCATTTGGATAATAAGCTTAATCATATTAATTTCCAACATTTATAGTTACCTGTTGTACCAACCCCGTCTATTTTTCCTTCATTACTTCCCTTGCTTCTGACCTTTGCTACACATCCTAGTCACACCCAAATTAATAGCTGACCTACTGGCAGAAAGAAAGACCATTTCCTCTAATAATTGGATGGCACAGCTTTTTATCCTGTAATTCCTTGGAGATATCCAACAGCAATGGCCTAGGACTGTTACGTGGCCATGCACAAGTTTTGAACTACACCGACATCACAACCAGACAGGGAGGTGACACAATTGTCAAAGTTTGTTGATTTATGCACTCTGCCCGTCAGTTTGTTCTCACCATCTTCTTACCCTCATGAAAGAGATCACTACTTTGTGATGTGTTTCCTGGGCTGAAACGGACTTACACCAAAACACACAACATCGGTGTCTGGGTGCCAATTCACATATGTTTGTTTTGTTATCAAAACAAACCATCATAATTTTGATGGTGCCTTATATATCATCAAGGCTTACCTCGCAGAGAGCCAGACCAAAGCTATTTCTGTGTACAACTCTCACATAACAGTTTGACAGTAGGACCCCAGACATCGATGCTAATCTGTTTGAGAAAGAGTGCCGAGATGCGATGTAGTCGAGTTCTGAATCATTTTTTGCTGATAAGAAATAACTGAAAATGGATTAATCCATTCTCAACCACCAAGTTTTTACCCTAACCTTGCCTTTTAATACAAAACATTACAGAAATTTCAAAGTAAATGAGTTCAGGGTTAAATAATATAATTTAAATAAGTAACACAACATTAAAAAAGTTCTCAATTACAGTATGGCCCGTGCCTTGAGATTGATGAGGCTCTAGATCTGTGGACACAGATGTGGAGAGGAGGTATGGGGAGAGAGTCCTTGTTTGGAAGGGGAATCCCCTTCCATGAAATCTACTGTTAGCTGCTTTTCAGGAGTTTTTCCCTTCTTCTTCTTTTTTTTTCAGTAGGATCTCACGGGCTTTCTCTAAAAAACAAAAAAATCTGTCTCCTGTGGTCTGCTGTTGGCACTTCCTTAACTGTTTTCTAATAGGGTTTACTAAATTATCATCAATAATATCGATGACACGGTTAAACAGCTCCTTCTCATGATGATTCTTTTCAAAAAACTTGTAGGACCCGCACTTTTTATCTAAAAACAGAACAAGAAGCCACAAAAACTAAGAACACTATAGCAAAACATTTGGAACACAGCTACAAAAGGTTTAAACAATGCATAATAACAGCGCCAACGAACACCAAGTGATCGACACACGACCTGCTTTTGTTTACAAAAATCGCATGCTTCGGGCAGGATTCTGATGTTTTGATCAAGCTCTGATGCAAAATTTTCTCTACATTTCACATCGAAATCCAATTATGCTGAGTATTTGATGCAGTCAAATACCGGGGTTCTACTGTATCACGTTCTTTGTGCCTACCCTCTTCATTTATATTACACCAGCTGCAACTTATCCATGAGATAAAGTTTTTGATCTTTTGTTTCTACACTAGCACTGCCCCCATGCTCCGTTCTCTGATCTACAGGCTTAGAAATATGGAGATGAATACCACCATGAGGAAAACATGATGCTATCAATTGTGTTTGGAAGGAAGGTAGCTTTCCTTGAAACTATTTTAAACTTGACTTTAAAACTCGCAATAAGGCTTAAAATAAGTGGATCATGAACGCAAAATGTACACAAGAGCATGCAAAAGACAGCCATAGGTCAGAGCTTAATATTTTCAGCATTTGCACAGGCCTCTTCCCATTTGGGCAATTTTGCCATATTTTTCTTTTGTCCATTATATTCTCTTCAAATACCTGCCTCAATGTATCCATATCATTCCTGATCTTTAGTTGAAAAGATTGTGATTGGTTTATATTTCTTAAGAAACTCATTCTACAATTTTTCATGCCAGAAGTGGCCCTAGAGAGTAGACCTTTATATGGAATTTTATATTTGCTTTCACAGACTTCTGAGAGCATAAGTACTGCACTGCTGGTTGGATGTGATGACTATGACTATATTAAAAATATATAGGGAAAGATTGAGAGCAAATGTCCCAGAATAGTAACAGTATCACACACACATGAACATTAAGAAGATAAAAAATACAATTGGATTTATAAATATCATCATAATAAATGAATAAGAAATTGATCTGGTCAATGATTTAATTCTGTGTAGATCAATGATATAGTTAAAGTTTATTGTGCCAACCTGGCCAATAAACACATGCAGGGTTAATTGAAGGGTAGAGGGATAAATGGCTCGATGAGCCTCGCCTTTCAAGTTCTCAGTCTCTTGCTTTGTGATGGCTGGACCAGGGTGCAGCTGCCTTACCCAGTTCCCTGCTTCAGCTAGCAAGGCTCATGTCCTGCAAGACATCCCAAGAAGAAGCCACATGGACCTACCCCAATGCACCCCTGGGTGCTGGAGAAGTCGTGTAGAGAACCCTGCCAGCGCTGAGATGCTTACATGTTCACTGATTCGGCTTTCCTCCTGTAGTCGGCATCATAGTGTGTGTTTTGTGAGATGGAGGAGGACTTTGTGGATTGGTGTTGGACATATGGGTTACTGCTGGACTTGTGGGTTTGGACAGCACTGGGTTGGGATGTTTTCTTCATATGCACTTACCTTTTATATAAAACTCTCTCTTACACGTGAGAATTTCTGTGGAGTTGTTTCTTTCTCTAAAATACCCAGACTAGCACAATCAACAATCAAGGTCCACGGAAGTAAAAAACCAAAGAGCAAACTTTTTCCCATTGAGTAATTTCTGACCCCCTGAGACCCCAAGCATTGCAGCACAGAATTATACTCCATAGGAATTTTAAAGCCTTGGTTTTTTTATAAACAGATCACTGGATATTTCTTCCAAGGTGCCTCTGGCTGGGTTCGGTCTGCCAGCCTTTCCAGTATTGAAGAGAAATATTAATAATGGCCATTTTACTTTAATTTTAAGATTGTTCTATGAAACTGAATATTACCTATGAGAAAGTCTTCCAGAAACTGCTCTACTTTAATGTAAACTTATCTTATTTTGGTAAAAAAAAAAACAATATTCAGCAAACCATTACTTCTTTATATGAATTCCCAAATACCTCTTGGCTTCAGGTGGATTAAGTGCCAAAATGTTGCAGCTAGGCCAGAAGTAAACTGTCAGTTGATTTTGGCAAATGGAAAGGCAGGATTCAATCACTGATATTAAAATTAACTAATAGTTGATTCTCCCTCCTCTTCTCATTGTACTGAATTACTCGTAGTTTTTTTCAAGCCATTTGCTTTTTTTCTAAGATCAAAATAGTCTTCCTATAGAAATATAGGAGTGTAAATGGTACTCTAAAGCGTTGAACTGCTAATGACAAGGAGGCAATTCAAACTTACCAGCCACTCCACAGAATGAACATGAGGTATTTGCTCCACTAAGGAATTGACTATTTACATCCTCAGAAACTCTTTATAGGGCCACTTTGAGTTATAACTGGCTTGATGGCAGCGGATGGAATATGTATATAGAAAAACTGGTCACAATAAACCTTAAGTTTGCTTTTAGTGAGTACTGATTGTTTTACACATATGTTAAACCATAGGTGCAACCCAAGAAATTTCATGGAAGCAACAGTAATGCTTTAATCATATACTGCATTGGGAAAATCAGTAACAGAAGAAAAAAAAACCTTTTAAGTATTAAAAAGCAAATATGTCACTTTGATGACTAAGGTGAGCAGGATCCAAGCCATAATCTTTCCAATTCCTTCGCATGCATGAGAAATCCTGCCAATGAAATAAGAATACAAAAGACATGTTGATGAGCTAAATGTAGTATTTGTGATGAATATTTCATATTCTGTGAGCTGCAAGAAAAGAAAAACAAAATCAATCGCAAAAGAAATACAACCAGAAATGAGCATAAAGAAACTTTGTCTGATTTAACTTTGACTCATTGTCAGGAAAGACCAATTGCTAAAAAGAACTTCAAGTTTGATAAAGCAGAGTGTCAGTGGGAAAGAAAAACCCCTCAGTGGGATGGATCGCCCCAGCTGTAACACTGGACACACAAACATTCTAATGAGTATAAAGATCATTTCAATCTGCCACACAGTAGGTCTCGTGAGTTGCTGTTGACTATTATTATTTGCCAGAATGACAAATTGAATGGAATGGCATTGACTTAATCTTCAAAAAGAACATTTCCGATTATATCCTGAAGTGTAATACTGTCAGTGGATAGGATGATATTCATATACGTCCAAAGAAGATCAGTTAGTTTGTATTTTATTCAAATTTACACACAAGCTATTAATGCCAAATATGAAGAACCTGAAGATTTTTACCAACTTCGGCAGCCTAAAATTGGTCAAACACGAATGTGATCAAGAAGTATTGACAGCGACTGGTTATAATAATAAAAAAGTTGGGGACAAACAAGATTTGTAGTTGGAAATAGAAACTTGATGATAGAAATTATATAGAAAGTCACATGATAGAATTTTGAAGACCATTGACTTAAAAATGGTAATTCTGTTTTTCAAATACACGAACAATTATTATACATGTGGGCCCACTAGATGGAATACAAAGTGATCAAATTAAATACATCTTTGGAAAGATAAAATAAGAAGCTCAATTTCATGTCAGTGGCCCGTTATGGAATAAGCCATGATTTTTCTCATACACAAGTCCAATATGAAGCTGAAGATTAAAACAGCACCACAGACCCAGATTACGCTTTTGAGTAAATCCTACCTGAAGTCAAAGGCTATCACAAGAATAGATTTGACACATTGAGCACTAATGAACCAGATGGATGAAGGTGTGACGTCGGGACATTATTATTTCTAGGAACCCTGGTGCCCATGAGGTCAGGAGTTTGAAACCATCAGGCACTCCAGTGAACAGTTACAGACATGGAGACCCACAGGGGCAGGATCTGTCTCCCAGGGTTGCTATGAGTCAGACTTGCCTCAAAGGCGGTGAGTTTGGTGTGGGGAAGACTGCTTTGTCATTTCCACTTGACCTGTGCTCAGACCTTACTCCCAACTGGTTTCTCAGAAGGTGCTACTACGTGAAAAAATGCTTTATGTCCTGTCAACACTATTCGGAATTTTACATTCCATTTTGACCCTTAGTTTGTGATCAGAATTCTCAAAGTATATAGAACTATTCACTTGACAAAATCCTAAAAGCTGGACCAACAAGTAGCATTATGATAAATGGAGACGAGATTGAAGTTGTTAGCCATTTCATTTTACTTGCATCCACAATCAACAGCCATGGTAGCAGCAACCAGAAAGCAAAGGAGGCATTGTATTGGACAAATATGCTGTCTTTAAACCTAAACAATGCATAAGGAGAACCAGAGAATATTGGGTATACCATGGACTATACTGCCAGGATGCTTCTTAGGAGTAAGAGTGGGGGACCTTTATCTTTCTTTCTTTGAATATGCAGTTAGGAGGGACAAACAGAAGGACATTATGCTTGGTATCATAGAAGATCCATGCAAAAGAAGAAACACTTTAATGAGAAGGATTGACACAGTGGCTGCAACAAAGGGGTCCCAAATAGCCTCGATTGGGACAGGCACAGGAGTTGGAAGTGTTTTGTTCTGTTGTAATAGGGTTGTTCTCAGTCTGAACTAACTCCACAGCTCCTAACGACAGCGAAAGCGTCAGAAACCTTAACATAACGATGTGCTCAGAACTTGAAGAGCATTGAACCATTGTTTTAGTCAAGGATTTAGCCAACAATTATTTTAAGAGATATCTTATGAAAATAAAATGAAACTAAGGAATGGGATAAATATGTCTCAGCTAACTCACTTTTAATTCCACTTGGATATTAAACAGAAAGCTTATATATAATTACACTCCCTAAAGCCACAATGGAAATAACTTTTGGTTGGGAGCAGAAGGGTGCATTTACAATGTAATTGTCAGTGATGACCTTTAAATTCTATTCATGTCAGAAATCAGGAGAGAATGTTCCTCTCTTCAGGGAATACAGGAAAGTACCAAACTTGGGAACAGCAGAGGTGGATTGGGTGATAAAATGTATTAATATTTAGAATAGAGGGAAGCATTTGTTATGACTGAATCCTAAGCCCAGAATGCTGCCTTTGACTCCCGGAGCTAAAAGGGATTAATCTATGAGCAAATCAGCTGGTAAGTGAAAATTCACCCAAACTACAGGAAGTTAAATATTGCTTCCAAACAAAATAAACTTAATTTATACATACATCTATGTAATATAAACTACATTTACCCCTCTAATAATGCAGATTTCATTCCATTTAAAATGCACGAATCCCCTTTCCTTCAAGTTTTTAGAAACATTAAAAATATTAATTTCTCAATACTTAAGTAAAGCAAATTGAATGAGTAGTGTCCTATCATTTAGCTGTGAAAATAAAGCATTTTTATTTGATCTTGTATTGAAAAATTTATGTAGGAAATAATTATAGTATTCAGTGTTATATATGGTGTTTATTAGATAAACATAGAATTTAACAACTTGCATTTTAGGTAAAAGAGGAAAGATAAATTTAGAGGATAAGAGGCACAAATTTAAATAATAATAAGGGACAAACTAAAGTGGAAATTCATTACTACTTTTACCTTTGCTGCTCTTTGCATGAGCAGTATAAGCTGGTCAATTAAGTGTATGAAATGTGTTATTTTATTTTTTAATATTAGAGGCTCTTATATACCAATGTGAAATAAATTTAAGGCAGGAAAGAGGATAGGCCAATATACGAGAAAAAGGAAGACGTACTTGAAGGGAAAATTTATAATACTAACAGAAGAAAACTTGAAAACTGTGGAGAAAATTTAATCCCTGTTTTGGGATATTTTTAATAAAAAGACAAGTGAAGGAAGGAATAACATGAAAGCCCCTAGAATAATCCCAAGAATAGAACTGTCACAGCCACCAAAACTTGAAATCTCTTTTTTTTCTTCATTTTTCTCCATAATATTGTTCATGCATATTAAGCTTTTAATAGTGGGTTGACTTTAGCATGAGTCAAATGAGGTACTTACATTGGATGCATCTCAATAATCAAGATAAGTAATATCAAATGGGATATTTTTTAAAATAATGATACAAACATTCACAACAAATAGAATGTAAAAAAGTTTAATTAAGATGTATTTTGAACCTACAAATACACACTCTATTTGGGTCTTCTTTCAAACTATCAGAAGGACAATATATTCCATGACAAGAAATGTACCCCCTTTAAGTTCATTTTTTTAATCTCAGATAGAAGATGACTGTACATCTTAACATGCCTTGAGATATCGTAACTGTTACTATCATTCCTTTTTATTTTCAGAAATAACCTGATTGGAAAGTTCAATCATATGGTAAGCCTACCAATACAAGGTGTGGAATTAATGACTTGAAATAAAATATACAATGGGTGGTTGAATAAATTTGTTTCTACACTGCTCACTCTGAATAACACCATGCTTCAGCAATATTTTGCTGTCTTACCCATGTATTTTCCAGTTACAACTTCTGAGAATTAGCTGCATTTGACCATGGAAAATATCAATAATGTCACTGAATTTATTCTGTTGGGACTTTCCCAGAACAAGAAAATAAAAAATGTTTGTTTCCTATTATTCTTAACTTGCTACATAACCATTTGGATAGGAAACTTACTGATAATCATTTCCATCATGTGCAGTCAGCTAATAGACCAGCCTATGTATTTCTTTCTGAATTACCTGGCTCTCTCAGACCTGTGTTATACATCAACAGTGACTCCCAAGCTAGTCACTGACCTTCTGGAAGAAAGAAACACGATTTCCTATACTAGCTGCATGACACAGCTTTTTGCTATGCATTTCTTTGGGGGTATTGAGGTCTTCATTCTCACGGTCATGGCCTATGACCGCTACGTGGCCATCTGCAAGCCCCTGCACTATGCCTTCATCATGAACAGAAGGAAATGTGAAGCCTTGGTCTTTGCTTGCTGTACTGGGGCATTTCTGCATTCTTTCGTGCAGTGCCTCCTCACCATCACCCTCCCTTTCTGTGGCCCCAATGAGCTAGATCACTACTTCTGTGATGTGTATCCTTTGCTGAAAGTGGCCTGCACTGACACATACACAGTAGGCATTTTAGTTGTTGCCAATTCAGGCATGATGGGCTTGGTGACGTTTGTGGTCTTGATGTTGTCTTACCTTTTGATATTATACACGATCAGGGCTTACCCAGCTGAAAGCCGCAGCAAAGCTCTCTCCACCTGCAGCTCCCATATCACAGTCGTCGTGCTATTTTTTGTGCCTGTCCTCTTCATTTACCTCAGACCAGCCACCACTTTTCCAGAAGATAAAGTGTTTGCTCTGTTTTATACCATCATTGCCCCCATGTTCAACCCTCTGATCTACACCCTGAGAAACCTGGAAATGAAGAACGCCATGAAGAAAGTTTGGTGCCAGAATCCCTTTGTGATTGGAAGGCAATTGACATGAAAGGCACATCTATCTTCATAGTAGACCCTGGTCAAGTGAGTTTGCCCTATCTTCAGTGTATTAAGGCATGAATCAGCTCATTAATATTATCATTTACTCTGAGGTTCTTTTCTTTTTCCTGTATTGATCTGTGTGTCTTATTTATATTATCCCCTGATACTTAGAAGTGTCATTTCTTTAACTATTATAAACCTCTTTGGTGTGTTTTTCTTTGGATTTTACTCATAAGCTGCTAATCAGAGGCAGATTATTAACCTTAATCTGTTTTGTATTCATGAATGAATCTCCAAATTTACCTAAACTATGTTGGTATCTATCATCTCAGATTTAAAGAGACTGTGTTGACTACTGGCTGAGTGCCTAAGTGCTCAGCTACCACCCAAAACATCGGTAGTTCTAACCGATGAGTCTTTCCATGCAAGAAAGATGTGCTTTTTTTTTCCCATCAAGATTTCAGCTTTGGAAACCCTATGTGTCAGTTCCACCCTGTCCTATAGGGTCATTCTGAATCAGAATCAAGTCAGTGGCAATGGGCGTGGTTGTTCTTGTACAGCCAGAAATTTTGAGTCATTATTTTTTACACTCAGCTCAATCTTTTCCATAGTCACTGTATAAATATAAGAAAAATAAAACTATTGTGTGGGGTATAAACAATAAATATCATTTCTATAAGCAATAACTATGTGTAAAAATAAAATAATTGTGATGATATTATGAAATAAGTATTGTGCATAGGAAAGAAACTGCTTAAATTGTGTTATTATTGTTGTTAGTAGAAATATCTATAAATTAACTTACATAAGACAATAAAGGTCTTGAATAAAACTATTTTGTTTGCATTTACTTTATACTTTAAAATATTTTATAATAAAAGAAATATAAATGTACATAAGCATAGAAGTTGTGTAACGTATCTTCATACACATTAAAGTAACCTTACATTATAATATTATAATACTTTATCTTAATCAGTACAATGTTTTCTGTGAGAATTTTTTTCTCCTAGAGAAAAACTACATGAACTACAGTTTTGAAATGAGTATTTTAATCATCTGCTTATTTTACTGATGAGTAAACTTTATTTTGAAGATTTTAAACTTTTAACATCATGTTGAAAACTAGGGAGGTAAAAATGAGGAGCTGATGCCCGGGGCTTAGGTGGAGAGCAAATGTTTCCAGAATGATGAAGGCAACGAATGTACAATGTGCTTTACACAATTGATATATGTATGGATTGTGATAAGAGTTGTATGAGCCCCTAATAAAATGATTTAAAAAAATAATAATATAAAGAAAAAAACTAGGGAGGAAATTAAATAGTTAAGTAAAAGAAAAACAAATAAAGAAGCAAACAGATAGTCCATCTTATATCTCTGTATAAAAAAGTTTAGTTCATAGATCCCCATCGCCAATTTTCCATATATATTTTGTCAAATATCCCTCAATATCTTAAAATCACATTTAGATAGTAGGTGAGATATTTTTGGCTTAAAATTTTAAACTTCACTGTCTTAATCACTGTAATCCCTTAACATCTCTTTATATAGAATAAAATTAACAACAGCAACTTGAAATGTTAGCTAGTAAATGTAGAGGGCAGTGAATTTATGTTAATAGGGCAGGATAGCTCAGTAAAAGAGGTGGGAATGACTACAGTTTGATGGATGTAATCAATGTCACTGAATTGTGTGTGCAGAAATTATTGAATTGGAGTATGATTTGCTGGGTGTATTCTCAACAAAAACAAAAACACAATAAGTTATATAGAAGAATTTTAATTATAGTATTATTCCTGCTGGTGGGTTCATTCCATTCTTTGTGTGGCAAAGACAGCGTGTTTCCTTCGGTGATTTTAGATATTGATGCCACACCAGGCAGAGGAGCAGCAGCATGGCAAACCAAGCAGGAGAGCAGGACCACTTTATAGGCACATTGCACTTGTCAGGAATGTGAGTACAGGTCTTGGGGAAAATAGTAGACCAAAGAGATAAAGGAGAAAGGGTTTAAATCGTGTGGGGGATTATGCCTTGCCCAAGTTTACACCTAACGCTGAAGTCTGCATAAGATGTGACATGTTTCTCTGCCCTCTCCTCTATGGGTTCAGATGTCAGACATCTCTAAGATCTGGCAGTTTGGCTGGTTGAATCACATCTTTGTCATTCATGAGCTTTGTGACCTTGGCTAATTTTAGCCTTATTCAATTCTCATTGTATGTACATAAGATGGGATTTTAAGATGGCCAAAGCAAACAAACAAACTCATGGCCATCAAGTCAATCCTGATTCACAGAGACACTAGAGAAAAGGGTAGACCTGCTCTTTTGGGATTCCGACATACAGGAGTAGAAAGCCTCATCTTTCTCTTGTGGAGCAGCTGGTGGGTTCAAACTACTGGTGTTGTAGTTATCAGCTCAATGATCTTACTACTACAGCATATCTATATTGTAACACTTACTCAAGCTAATGAGTAGACATTTTAAAATGTGTCCAGATATACATATTTCTGGATTCTGGGAATTATCTCTATCAATCCTAGGGGACTTTAGCTTGATCACCTTGTGTACCTCATCAAGAGAGGTCAACCAGTAGAAAAGGACTTCATATTTAGTAATGTTAGTGTTTCACAATGATCTGAAGTAGACACAACAGCTACCACAATGGACCTAAAGATACCCAAGTGTTGTGGCGATGGCACAGGACCTGGCAACAGCTCTTTCTGAATCCACGGCAATGAACAGCAACAACGACACTTACATTGTTTTGATTTTTGATCATTTAAATGTATTACTTCATCAATGATATAATTACATTAGAAATGGTTTTAGTCTAAAACACACACACACACACACATACATGCATGCACACACACACATACACACACACACACAACCAAGCAATCCCTTGTCTTTACAACTGCCCTATCCAGAAGACTACCTTTTCCTATAGGTCTCTTTTTAAGGTTCGCACCTACTAATTTATCATTCTATAAAAATTCATTCCTACAATGATGATTAAAGTTTCGTGTGTAGATGTTATGTAAAATGTAGAATATTAAAAATCTGAATTTTGTCTTATTCATTCATTTGTTTAAAATGTTTATTACCTTAGTGCAATCACCTTCAAGGCAACACTTCCAGCTGCTAACATCTGCATTGGGTAAAACTCAATGGAAAAAGGCATTCTATTTCCTTAAGGAGGCTGAGGATGAGACAGATGATAAGCACGGACACAACCAAAGATAAATTGTAAATGGTTATTGCTTTTTAACGTGGCGTTTACACAGTTTCAACTCATAGTGACCCTGTGCGCTACAGAACAAGACACTGGCAATCTCTGTGCCATCCTCATGATTGCTGTTCGATACGAGGCCAGCATGGCAGCCACGGTATCGGTCCATTTTCTTGAGTGTCTTCCCTCATCTTCTTGAGGTATATTTAATAGTATACTTAAAATAAAATAAAAAATAGGGCGCCCCGGGTCATTCATTTTAGCATATAAGAGTTTAATAAAAGAATGAATCTTTAAATTTTTCTTTTGTGTAGATGTTTATGTCTTGGCTATACTATCAAATAGTATAGTCTTCAAATACCTCAAGTGGATGAGTTTAGAATTTTAGAAAGTTACTTTATCTTTATTATCTGCCTGAAACATTGTCATACATTTTATTATTTATCATTGAAACCGCTTTGAACATTCAATAAGTGTTTATGGGTGGATCTATTTTTCAGATTTTCTTATATTTCAGTAACATTTTTAGGCTTTAGATCCATATGCTCAGATTTTTCTTCTCTTGTAAATCATTAATATTACATTTTAATCTCATTGTTTTCAGAACTTAAGTGTAGGAAGACACATAATTCTTGTAGTAGATGTTCATTTTTTATCTGCTATATTAATTATAATCATCCTGGGATAGCTAGTTTTATGTCCATCGTGGCTGGGCCATGATTTTCAGTGGTCTGGTAGTTAAGAAGGAGTAATCCCCCTATGACGAGATCTCCTCAAGTATGTGGACACTGTGGAAAAAGTTTTTGTTTCTTGCTGAGTTTGGATCCAGTTCTTTAGATGTGAGTCATGATCTGCTGTATTGCCTTCCAACCCCTTGGATCATTATTAGCCTGGCCCTTACCTTCTGACCTTGTATCCATTTGCCTTTGCAGTCAGAAGCTTGTCCTCTCCCATGGGCACCTCTCCCATGGACATGACATTTTCCCACCTATATTACTCTCTCTTTCTCTCTTACTCTCTCTCTCACACACACAACTTCTCTTATTTAAAAGGACTCCTCCTCCCCCCACAGAGAAGGCATTT
Source organism: Echinops telfairi (assembly GCF_000313985.2). NCBI lineage: Eukaryota > Metazoa > Chordata > Mammalia > Afrosoricida > Tenrecidae > Echinops > Echinops telfairi. Next base: position 1,761,984 of record NW_022103958.1, on the reverse strand, counting down.
CTAGACTGTGACCTGATTAATAGGTTAGACTCAACCCCTGCCTTTTTATCCAGTTATAAGATGACATAAAATCTAACTACCACACTAGTTTAAAGGTGAAATATTAACTAATGAGATATTTGATAAGGGAGGAGTAGATGTATTCAGTCAAGTCTGTGGTGAGAAGCCAGATGTCTTTCAATCTATTCTTCTTTCCATGATATGGGACCCTAGTTTCTTTATGGCATTCTTCATCTCCATGTTCCTTAAGGTGTATATCAGAGGGTTGAGCATGGGAGCAATAATTGTATAAAAAAGAGCAAACACCTTATCTTCTGGTAAAGTAGTTGCTGGTCGAATGTAAATAAAGAGTAAGGGGGAAAAAAACAGGACCACCACAGTGATATGGGAAGTGCATGTGGAAAGAGCTTTGTGACGATTCTCTTTGGAGTAGGACCTGACCGTGTACAAGATCACAGCATAAGATATCAACAAGACCACAAAGGTCACTAGACCCATCACACCAGAATTGGCAATGACCAAAAGACCAATTCTGCTGGTATCCGTGCAGGCCAGTTTCAGCAGGGGATAGATATCACAGAAGTAGTGATCTATCTCATTGGGGCCACAGTAGGGTAAGAAGGTGGTGAGCAGAAACTGACCAAAAGAGTGCAGGAAACCTCCAGCACAGGAAGCTGCCACCATAGCATCACACCTTCGTCTGCTCATGATGATGGTGTAGTGCAGGGGCTTGCAGATGGCCACGTAACGGTCATAGGCCATCCCTGTGAGGATGAAGACCTCAATCCCCCCAAAGAAATGCATGGTAAAGAGCTGAGTCATACAGCCATTATAGGAAATTGTCTTCTTGTCTGCCAACAAGTCAATGATTAGCTTGGGTGTCACAGTAGAGGTGTAGCAAAGGTCGGAGAGTGAGAGAAAATTCAGGAAGAAATACATGGGCTGGTTTATAAGTTGACTGCAGGTGATAGAAATCATGATAAGTAGGTTTCCTGCCAAGATTGCAATGTAACAAAATGAAAACAGTAAAAAACAGAGAATTTCAACTTCTTTTTGCGGAGAAAGTCCTAAGAGAATAAATTCTGTGAGGTTGTTCTTACTTTCCATGATCCAGAGAAGTCTGTAGGCACCTGCGATTTAAATAAATCATGATTGTCACACGGTCTGTTTAAATATGGTGAGCCGCATCATTCCACACATGAGGAAGTTTCTAATGAAGATGGTTCAAGGATGGAAGAAAATAGATTCCTTTTCTATTTCGGAAGGTTTTCATGCCAACATTATTACCCAAGTATTATATTGCTAAGATGAGATGTGTATGCATTGCATACATTTACATAGACGCATACACGCGTACAATGGTGGTTGTTATTGGTGCACACACTTGACTTGATTCTGACTCGTAGTGGCCCTGTATGACAGAGTATAATGGCCTGTAATCTTTTTGGAGCAGATCTTCATGTTTTTTCTCCCCTGTAGCTGTTAGTGGGTTCAAATTATCAACCATTGGTTCAGCAAAATGAGAACTTAAACATTGCATATAGACACACATATATAACTTATCAGGAAATATAGAAAGTGTATATATACCCAAATATTCTATCAATATGTATTATCAAACATCACATGGGTATTATATCTCAGTAGAATGATACAATTTATTATTTCTTTGAGAAAAAAAATAAATATTTTGCTGGTCTCAGTGTTTTTATTGTAATAGTCATAGTGAAAACATGTGGTCATAGTGAAAATAAGAAAATAAGGAAATGCACACAATAAATGTGTTAATGATTTATATTGAGAAATTACCCGCGCAAGTCCTACTTATAATGAAACCTAGTGACACGATGATTTTAGTATTGGACTGCTAACCCAAAGTTGAAGCCCACCAGTTTAATGGGATTTCATGGCAGTCTGTCTCCCTAAAGATTTACACCTTGGAAATCCTAACAAGCTGTTCTACTCTGTCCTCTAGGGTTGCTATGAGCAGCACATTATTTGAAATGAATTATTCCTAATAATTTATAAGCATTTGCTCCTCTGCTCAAACTACTCCTCAAAACTATGTTCTTGTGATGTAGTGCAAAGAATGCAAATCAGAATTTTTACTCGAGTCTAACCTTTACTTCACATTAGATTGCTGTACCTCAACTCTTATTTCCTCACCATTTGTCTAGGATATTGTGTTATAATCCACTAGACTTCTTTGAACTTCTCTACAAGGTAACAAACCAAAACATGTTTTAAAAGACAAGTGCTATTGTGTTAAAGCTTTCCTTTCTGACCAAAAGAAAGTGGTAAATGAAAGCCTCAGGGTTCAATTGGAAAAAAAATAAAGGACATTTTGAAGAATGCACTTTTTAAAAAATTATGTATTTCAGACAAATCATTAAAAAACTGTAAAGAATCATAATCAAATAAATGTATATGATACAGTGTATTAGAGAAAAGCAAATAAATAAGTGAAAAAAGAACTATGTAGTTTTATTTGCTTTTTAAACTCCACATGACACTGAAAACCCAAAACGAACTCCTACTAAGTCAATTCTAGCACATCATACTCCGGAGGACAGCATAGAATTGCTGCTGTGAGCTTCTGAGATTGGAAATATTTACTGGGTAGAAAGGCCCATGTTTCTCAGGAGGACAAGCTGACAGTTTCCAACTGTGAACTTGCCTGAGAGCAATCCAGAGTAACCTCGGCACCGCCAGGCTCCTTCCCAGGTAACACTCCACCCAAGAAATAAAAGCTATTTTCTTGAACCACAAACAAATACTCTCTTCCTTATTTGCAAGTGTTTCAATAGAAACTGAAGAAGGTAAAATCCTATATTTCTACTGGAATCAATTAATAGCTGCATATTTTAAAACATATTCAATAGTAACTTATCACCTTACCAACAAACATCCCTTATAACAGTGGACTCTTCAATAAACAAAGCATTTCCCTCATCGGCCATACTACTTTTAATTCAATCAAATTTAACAAATCATATTCCTTCTTCTGTACTTGAGAATAACTCTTGGTGTGGAGCAAGTTCCAATTCATCGTGAGGCTATAGATCGGGATAGTCAAGGTTTTCATCTCTGTGGAAGCCAACTGTCATGTCTTTCTCCAATGCAGCAAGCTAGTTGGTTTGAACTGCTGACCTTCTTCTTCAGTAGCCGAAAGTTTAATCTCAGAACCACCAAGGCTCCTTGTACTTCAGTTTAAACACAAGGACACTGAAAGATCTAATCCAGATGACGTCTTAGGGCCTTTACTGAGTCTGAAGAAACGTGATAGTGCAGGGATTAAATGCTAAGTAACTATAAATCAGAATCAATTTGTCAATTTTTGTTGCTGGGTTTTTGTTTTTGTTTCATAGAAGACTGTGAATTAAGAGCACCAGTTGCATGCTGATGGCTGGTTACCTTTCTTCAAAAAATATCAGTGTAAATTCAAAACTAGAGCATTGTGTTGTTATCTCTTTCATTATTCATCATCTCTGATACTGAAGTCCAATCAAGAGTGTTTCCTCTTCAGTGAACAGAACCAACAGACTAGCTCCTTTGTAGTGAATGTTTGATATATTCCCTAGACTCCCTCAACATTGCTGCCTACGCAACCTCCGCACTTGGAAACCTTTCGCATCGTTTTTTGTTCTTCTAGAACTTACAGATTCTTATCTTGCCTCTTTATGTACCTGAAGAGTCCTTCTGACTATCTGTGACTGTGGATCTGGACACTGTGCCATTCCCACATTTCCCGTGGCTTCATTCCCATTAGCCTGCTCATGTGCCTCAAACCCATCAGAGCCAATTCAACTCCCACGGTTTCCAGATACATTTCATTAACCGTGACAGTGTACCATGAGTGATCAACTCAAATATCTTTCAGTAATTAGAATTAAGCACTTTTCCTCTTTTTTTCCTCCAGTTTAGTGACATTTCAAATGTCTTAGCTCATCTTCCCAAGGATGCCTTAAATTGGGACTTGTAAGGTTAGTGCCAAATATTTTTCCTGTCTAGATATAATGAAAAAATTCAGACTTAAAACAATACAAAATGCCATGCCATTAAGTCTACAATGAATCCTCTATTTAAAAACTTAGTCACAAGGCATGCTTTAAGTAGAAAGAATAATAGTTTTACTAACTTATTGTATTTACAATACTGAATTAGGGCTAAACTTTTTTGATTAACACTGGTGAATGCACACATAATCATTAAATTGCTATTTTAATAATTAAGTATAAAATTATGTATTTTTCTAAGGACAGTGATTCAGTTTTAATAGTTTAAATGAAGCTCAAGAGAGATGGAGTTCACCAGGAGTTAGGTTAAATCTATGATCCACATATTGAGTCGCAACTACCATAGAATCAGAATCAACCAAAAAACTCAATAAATAAAGATATCATTAAACAAAAAATTATGAAGAGTTCAGAAGAGGAACTTACCTGTTGTATAAGAAAATGTGCTTCTATCCAAATAAAGGGTATTGTCACAATTTTATTTCAATATTTAGGAGAAGGAGAAACCAGTATCTTAAGGATTTATATTGTAAACTATTTTTAAAATCCCTCCTCAAATGGTATATGTATTACAGTATCTGAAAAAAAAGTAATACAAGCAAGATACATGGTTCCTGTTGGGGTTTTCAAATGACTTTACCTGAGAAATAGTTAACTTCGAGGCATTTATCCCAGTTTCTCTGAGTAAGTTTGGAAATTCCCATTGGGATAATTTGTACTTTAAAAAAATTATGGAAGTATCAATCAAGTCATTTTCTTTTCCTGTGTGTACTTAGAAACAAAGACCAGATTCCATTTGCTATGGGCATAATTATGAGAAACTCTAATCACCAGAAAAGAATGTAAGAATAGAAGCAGAAAGAATAACTTTTGAGTTGTAGGTAAATTGGAAAACAGTACTGTAGATGCAATTTTTATGCTGTGTTGTTAGATGCCATCAAGTCACCTGAGACCCAAACCAACACTATGCACAACAAAATGAAACATGGCATGGTCGTGTGCCATCCTCACAATTGTTCCTGTGCCTAAGCCTATTGGTGCAGCCATTGTATCAATCCATCTTGTTGATGGCTTTTCTCTTTTTCACTGACATTCCACTTGACCAAACTTTACCACTTGTCTGTCAGTTTGTCATACTGTGGTGGCTTGTGAGTTGCGGTGATGTTGTAATACATGTTACTGGTATTTCAAATGCCCCAGCAGGGTCTCCCAAAAGGACAGGTTTCAATGAAGTTTCCAGACTAAGAATTGACAATAAAGAAGGATTCAGGTCCCTACTTCGAAGGAAGAATCCACTGAAAACTTTATGCATAGCTTCAAAGACTCAACTTATAAAAGATGCTGACAACTCTAGTATTCATTGCTATAGTCTAATATAATAGTTTTGAAAGGCTAACACAATCTAATACTCTTCCATACTTGATGCATTTGGCTCTTAATTTTCCCCCAACATTTTACACATGGAATATTTTTATTAAACTCATCCCTGTGATACAAGATTCTCCTGTGTCTTTTATTTATTTATTTATTTGTAATCAGATTTGCTTTCTCCATAACTTTGTTTGTTGAAAAATATTCCTTCAAATATCATAGATTGTATCCTTTCATTTTTTATACTGTACCCTAATTATCCATCACTCATCTATCACTTTTTCATAAGGTGGTACCTGTGTGTTGTTGAGATGCTGGGAACTATGCCACTGCTATTCCAAATACCAGAAGAGTCAAATTACATCATAATCAGGCTTCATTAGAGCTTCCAAACTAAGACTAGTCTAGGAAGAAGGAATAGACTATCCACTTTTGAGAGAATAGATATTGAAAACCATGAATGACAATGAAACATTGTCTTATACGAGAGGGTACCCTCCCCAAATTGAAATTGTGCTTGTTAGAGTGGAGCTTTCATAGTAGTATGCATTT